>NC_067399.1:292702031-293011839 GCF_016432865.1 Antechinus flavipes | reverse complement strand
ATTTATTGAATACCTCCTGTGCACATAGCACAGTGTTAGTTGAATGCACATGTATTAATAGCTCTTACTATTACATTCAAAGAAGAGAACATTTAAAGAGCAAAATATCCCAAGAAATAGCAACATATCCCAAGAACCTTAATTGTGTACATGGTACAATGTAGTAGAATATAAGTTCCTTTAGGCCAGGAAATATTTTATTTTTACATTTATATGCTTATTGCCTAGCACAGTGCCTTGCATGTAGTAATTACTTAATAAATGCAGGAATTGAATTGAATCTTTTGTTTCATACTGCCATTTGAATGGAAACTTTGATATTGTAAGAATTTTTCTGCTACTTTATAGGATAGCTGCCCAAGAAGGATAATACATTGATGGGATTAGACTCCTAGTTAAAACTAGCATTCCCTTGTAGTGTATTTATTATTGTAATAAAATTCACTTACCACCCAACAGACCCTCTTCTCAGGTGCATTAGAGTTAGTAACTTTTTAACATTGACCATAGTTGTGTGTGTGTATGTTAACACATAGTGTTTTTAATGCCTAATACAGTTAAAATGTACTTTATATTATTTTCATTGAGAAAACTTTATTGCACAAAATCATTTTATTGAAAAAAAAAGTTTTTAAGCTTTCCTTTCTTCCTAATTTATCTTTCTTGTAATAGCTATGAAAATTTGGATCTTCCTTTTCTAAGAAAAAAAGACATTCAAATATAACAAAATGCTTGGTTTCAAAATATTTCTGAATATTTTAGGGTCAAATTATAGATACTAAATATTATAGAAGTAACATATTTACATAAAGCCCTATTATAATACATATTATATGTTTGCAGGTATTATACTATTTATATAGTGAGGAAAATCAGTAATTAAAACTGCCTAATATTTAAAAAAAAATTTTTTTTTCTAAAATCTGTCTATTGCCTAAAACATGAATCTCCTCTAAAATTGAGATGTTATCTTTCTTCCTGAAGGTAATAATATACTGTACTTACCCTGACTTATTAGTGGCTAGCATGTTCAAATTGTTTTCCTTAAGTCTATGCCAAAAATATATGTTTTTATTTAAAGTTTCCATATTAGCAAATAGCTTGCTATCTCTGTACTATTTGATTCTACAAACCTTCAATACATGTACATCTAATGAATGCAACCTAATTCTTTATAGAAATTAAGACTTTTTTAAGGAAGGCTATATAAAAACCTAAAACTTTTTTTTTTCCCCAAAAGGGTAACACTGGAGAGTTGAATCAGTTATTAAATGAAGTTAAGTCTATGCAGGATAAGGCAGTTAAGTTTCAGCAGGAGAGAGACCAAGTCATGTTGGCCCTGAAGCAGAAACAAATGGAAAGCAATTCCCTACAGAATGAGGTATATTCTTTTATAAGAATTTTTTGTTGTTCATTTTTTTTCAGTTATGTCTGACACTCTGTGATCCTATTTGAGGTTTTCTTGGCAAAGATACTTGGCAAAGAATGATTTGCCATTTCCTTCTCTGGTTCATTTTTCAGATCAGGAACCTGAAACAAATGGAGTTAAGTGAGTTGGCCATCACACAGCTAGTGTCTTCCTGATTCCAGACCTGACACACTATACACCGAGACACTTAGCTGTCCTTTCTGTAATAATAAAGAATTAAATAAACTTATTTGATTAATAAATTAGAAAAATATTTTCAAATACAATTAACTTTTGATATAGCTTTCCTTATTCTTTTTCTTACACTCTGTTAATATACAAGTATTTACTTTGTACATCAAAAATAGTGACATTCTTCATTCACCTCAGTCATCGATAATAACATCTCTTCCTATTCCTCACCTCTTCTAAACCTATTTGCCCTCATCCTGGTGTCCAGTTCTTCTAACTCTTATTATTTTTTGAGGCCCGATTTTAGTTCGTGAACAAGTATTTGTCAAGTGCTTCCCTGGCACCTTGTTTAGGGGGGAAAAAAAAGACAAAAGCATAGTCTCTGCCTTCAGTGTACTCATATATTAATAAGGGAGACAAAAAACTACACATACACACAGAAGAGGTTACAGGATAATATCAAGTCAATTGTTTATACTTAACCCTTTTTTTTTTTTTCAGTGTCTCAGAACTGATTTTTGTCTATATAGGGGAATTCTTATTTTTCAAATTTCTTCCAATGATAGAAGTCAGCAACTCTTGTGGAATTTATACCCTTAAATATAATACACCTGATCATTTGATAAAGTAACCATTTAATAGTTGTGACATCTACTAACAAAATAATTTTAGTAAAAAAAATGAAGTATCATAAACATAAAACGTATATTTTGTTCAGGTTCAACATTTTCGTGACAAAGAATCTCGCTTAAACCAGGAGCTAGAAAGATTGCGTAACCATCTTTTAGAAATGGAAGATTCTTATACCCGGGAAGCTTTGGCTGCAGAAGATCGAGAAGCTAAACTAAAAAAGAAAATTACAGTTTTGGAAGAAAAGATAGTTTCATCCTCTAATGCAGTGGAAAATGCCAGGTAACATTTAAAAATTTTAGGATCAAAATATGAGACCAACCTTTTCAATATATGCAGAACTTTTGTTGACATAATAAAAATATTTATGTTTTAAATTTTAAGCAAAGAACTGATACAATCATGTAGTTTTAGATTTTATTGGATAAATGATTATTATAGAATATGTGCTTCAATGGAATACTAATTAATTTGTTTTTATTATAGCTTTTTATTTACAAGATATATGCATGAATAATTTTTCAGTATTTACCCTTGCAAAACCTGTTCCAGCTTTTCCACTCTTTCCCCCTACCCCCTCTCCTAGATGGCAGGTAGACCAATACATGTTAAATATGTTAAAGTATATGTTAAACACAATATATATGCATACGCATATACCTACATACATACACACACACACACACACACACACACACACACACACACACACATACACACATATCCATACAGTTATTTTGCTGCACAAGAAAAATCGGACTTAGAAATAAAGTAAAAATAACCTGAGAAGGAAAACAAAAATGCAAGCAGACAAAAACAGGAGGAGTAGAAATGCTGTGTTGTGCAGTTCACACTCATTTCCCATAGTTCTTTCACTGGGTGTAGCTGGTTCTCTTCCTTACTGAACAATTGGAACCGATTTGGTTCATCTCATTGTTGAAGAGCGCCACGTCCATCAGAATTGATTATCATATAGTATTGTTGTTGAAGTATATAATAATCTCCTGGTCCTGCTCATTTCACTCAGCATCAGTTCATGTAAATCTCACTGGGCCTTTCTGAAATCATCTTGCTGGTCATTTCTTATAGAACAATAATATTCCATAACATTCATAGATCACAACTTATTCAGCCATTTTCCAGTTGATGGGCATCTATTCAGTTTCCAGTTTCTAGCCACTACAGAAAGAGCTGCCGTAAACATTTTGGCACATACAGGTCCCTTTCCCTTTTTTAAGATTCTCTTTGGGATATAAGCCCAGTAGTAACACTGCTGAATCAAAAGGTATATATATACAGTTTGATAATTTTTTGAGCATAGTTCCAAATTGCTCTCCAGAATGATTGGATGCATTCACAATGGAATATTAATTTAACATTTTATTATAGGTTAATTGTTAGAAAATAGGAAATAAGGTAGTAAACTATCTTATAGAAACTAAGTTAATTGGGGAATATAACTTGGTATTTTTCTTACTTTTGAGACAATAATGTTGAGGGTAAAGATCATGTCTTATTCAACTTTGCATATCCTCATTTAGTCATTATGTAGTGTCTTGGACCTGGAAATGTATTGAGAGAAATGTATCAAATTTTCAAATAATGTAATATTTGTTATTTTTATACTCTGGCATCAGCTGTATATGAAATTCTCTCAAATATCAAATTGAGAAAAATATTTTTGAAATGTTTGTTAATTGTTTTAGACTTCAGTTGTAAAGTAAAATATTAAATAAATGTTATATTGGTTCAGTAGAATAAGTGGGTTTTTTTCCCTCCCAATATGAATATGCTGTTATAAACATGAAATATTTGGTAGAAAATTATAAAAAATAAAGTGTTTTATAGGTTTTATACAAGTTTGCCATCTTATGACTTATATTACTTAATATTCAGATATTTAGGGCAACATGTTATTATGGAAAGAGGACTATGCTGTTCAGTGGACCAAAATTTGAAGTCTAACTCTGCCACTGATACTTTAATTATCTTTGGCCAGTTGCTTTACCTTCTGTAGGTCTGTTTTCTTTTCTGTAAAGTGAGGGCATTGGACTCATTGATAGTCATTATATTCTTTTTATAAATGTGAAGTTGTCTTATAGATATTGAAGCAATATTATATTTTTAATATTTTTTTTCCTAGTAGTATACTATGACTGTGAATCAAAACATTATAGTTTGTGAAAAATCAAAGTTGCAAGTCCTTCAAAAAGTACTAGAAAGATATGTGATAGACATAAATAGGTTGTAGGATAATACAATTATATGCTAAATTATGCACATGGCAGTTACATGCAATTATGCCAATGTGTATATGAAGTAGCATAAAAACTATTATTCAGAATAAGAAATATTAGTGGTAGGTTATTTATAAGAGCAACTGGCAATAGATGGACTGTTCCTTTACTATAGAAGAGTCATGTTAGGTTAGAAGATCTAGGTGAAGGCTTCTAGTATATTGGGTAGAATTTTTTTGAAATTTATGAGAAGAAATGCAAGTTACAGAGAACGGGAAGGGCTTTAACAGGTTGTGATCTGGACTATTGGAAGCAGTAATTAAAGTCAGTGAGGTCACAACATTGCAATATTGAGGAATGTAGTTACAGAAAGCTTAAAGGAATGGAAATACACTTAGGTTTTCAAAAAAAGTTCAAAGTTAGAATTGCTTTTGATTATTTTACTTAAAGTGAGTAAACTTAAATAAGAAAAATAAAATACCAGCAAACATGAATATTTCTATATACAGAGATCAGAAAAAAAGTATTGCATGTTTAACCAGGACACTCATTATATGCAAGTTATTTTTTAAAAATATGGACTATATTTAGTTCCAGAAACTCTCCTGCTTGCTTATGTTTCCTTTCAACCTTCTCTTCTTCTTTCCTATAAAATTTAAAATATCTCATTGGTGTTCTTTTCTTTTTTTTATATTGCTAGTACAATTTCCCTCATGTACTACCTTTACTTTTCTTGCCCTGTATTAAGTTAATCATAGAAAAAATCTACAAAATGTGTGTGTCCTTTTAAATCTTTAATAAAGATTTGGGAAGGATAATTTCATCTTTGGTCTTTTGGAATTTTGGTCAGTCACTGGATTATTTTTTTTCCTTTTTATTGTTTTCTTTTATTCTGATTATATATGTATATTAATTTTTTAAAATACATATTATGAATTATGTTGGGAGAGAAAAATCAGAACATGAAAGGAAAAAAAAGAAGAAAAAAAAAGTGAACATAGCTTGTGTTGATGATTTTGGGGTGCATATGGCATTTTCTTTCCAAAGTCTATTGGAATTGATTTGGATCATTGAACTGCTAAGAAGAACAAAGTCTTTCATAGTTGAACATCACACAATCTTGCTGTTACCATGTATGATATGTTCTTCATTCTACTTGTTTTGCTTAGTGTTAGTTCGTGTAAATCTTTCAAGGCCGTGTAAATCTTTCAAGGCCGTATAAATCTTTCAAGGCCTTGTTCATCATTTTTTTAATAGAATAATAATATTCCATTACTTTCATATACCATAACTGATTCAGTCATTCCCCAGCTGATGGACATCTACTCATTTTCCAGTTCTTTGCCACCACAAAAAAAGCTGCTACAAACATTTTTGCACATGTGGTGCAAATTATTTTTAAGTTTATCAAAAAAGTTATTCCACTACAGTCATCTGCCATGATTTTATTTAGTTATATTCATTGCATTGAATTTTAGTCAGTTAGTTTCCATTCATTGTGCCTAATACTTGTAGTGGATAGGTGATGCTAATTGGAAATTTTAAGTATTCATGATCTTTTGTCCAATTTCAGTTAAACAGCAAGCATTTATTAAGCATTTACTATATGCCAGGCATTTTGCTAGGTGCTAGAGATGCCAATAATGAATGAAACAATCTCTACTCAAGGAGCTTACATTTTAATGGGAGACAGCAAGTACAAGAATAAGAATAAGTAAAATAAATATAAATAATAGAAATTTTAAAATATAAATTGTTAAAGAGGAAGGGCACTAGTGTTTGGGGGCATTGAGAAGGACTTCACTTAGAAGGTGGCATTTGGTTTATATCTTAGAGGAAGAGAGATTTTATGAGGTGAAAGGAGTATATTTCAGCCAGTTCAAAGGCAGAGAGGTAATGTGGAATATTGTGTATTGTGGAACAGAAAAGAGCTAGTTGTACTGCATTGCAGAGTATAGGAGGAGGAGCAGTATTCATTAAGTTTGTAAAGATGGGTTGGGGCTATGTTGTGAAAGGTTTTTTTTAAAAAAGTTAAGCAAAAGAACTTAATTTCCTAGAAGCAATTGGAAACCTCTGGAGTTTATTAAATAACAGAGTGATATAGTTAGGTCTGTGAATGAGGAAAATTAATTTGGTAGCAATATAAATGGTGGACTGGAATTTAGTAGTAATTTGAGGTAGAAAAATCAGTTAGGAGATTGTTGAAACAGTCTAGGCGTTAGAGCCAGGGGTCCTCAAGCTTTTTAAATAGGAGGCCAGTTCACTGTCCCTCAGACTGTTGGAGGGCCGGACTATAGTAAAAACAACAACTTTGTTTTGTGGACCTTTAAATAAAGAAACTTCATAGCCCTGGGTGAGAGGGAAATGTCCTCAGCTGCTGCATCTGGCCCACGGGCCGTAATTTAAGGACCCCTGTGTCAGACGGTCGGTCCCGAGTTAAGGTTTGAGTAGAGAACAGAGAAAGGGCTTTTCATGGGAGTTGTTGTGGAGATAGAACTAGCACTTCTTTTATTTTCCACATTGTACAGCTTATCCTAACCCTTACCTCTAAATCCATAATATGAATATTATCACCAGTGAAATGAAATCTAGGAGTCTGCTTATAGAGCAGTGAATCATTTGTCTCATATATCTGTCACAACAAATTGAATTGACTTGTGATCCTTAAGTCTGATCTTGCAGCTTTCCTATGGAAACAATTTCAGAGGCTCCACTGAGACAAAATATAAACTCTTCTTTTTAAGCTTTTAAGGTCTAATGCAACCTGGACATTTTATTTTTCTAGCATTATTTCTCCTTCCATACTTTGCAGTCTAGGCAAACTGGTCTTTTCTCTATTTTTCTCAAATTAAAGACCCCCCCCTCTCATCTTTGTCTTTGAATTGGCTGCCTCCTATTCCTGGAAGGTACTTTCTTTCCTGAATTCTAATAGAATCCTTCTGGAAGCAATAAATTGGGGGAAAAAGAGTTCTGATAAAGGCCTAATTTTTAAAACATAGAAAATTGACTCAAATTTATAAGAATTCAAGCCATTCTCCAATTGATAAATTGTCAAAGGATATTGAACAGCCAATTTTCAGATGAAGATATTGAAACCATCTCTAGTTATATGAAAAGGTGCTCTAAATCATTATTGATCAGAGAAATGCAAATTAAGAACTTTGAGATATCACTACACACTCTCAGATTGCCTAAGTTGACAGGAAAAGATAATGATGAATGTTGGAGGGGATGAGGGAAAACTGGGACACGGATTGTTGATGGAATTGTGAACTGATCCAACCATTTTGGAGAGCAATTTGGAACTATGCCCAAAGGACTATAAAAGGCTGAGTAAGTTATGGTATATGAATGTAATGTAACCAGCAGAATGATTTCAGAGAGGCCTGGACAAACTTACAGGAAGTGATCCTAAGTGAAATGAATAGAACCAGGAGATCATTGTACATGGTAACAGCAAGATTATACGATGATCAGTTCTGATAGATGTAGCTCTTCTCCAATAATGAGATGATTCAGGCCAGTTCTAATGATCTTATGATGATGAAAGCCATCTACACCCAGAGAAAGAAATATGGGAACTGAGTGTGGATCACAACATAGCATTTTCACTCTTTTTGTTGTTGTTTGCTTGAATTTTATTTTCTTTCTCATTTTTCTTCCTTTTTGATCAGATTTTTCTTGTGCAGCAAGATAATTGTATAAATATATATGCCTATATTCGATTTACATACATTTTTACCATGTTTAACAAATATTGGATTACTTGCCATCTAGGGAGGTGGGGTGGCAGGAAAGGGAGCAAAATTGGAACACAAAGTTTTGCAAAGGTCAGTGTTGAAAAAATCATCCTTGTCTATGTTTTGAAATTAAAAAGCTTCAATAAGAAGGGAAGCAGTAAACTGGGAAAACATTTTTACAGTCAAAGGTCCTGATAAAGTCTTCATTTCCAAAAGACATAGAGAATTGACTCTAATTTATAAGAAATTAAGCCATTCTCCAATTGATAAATGGTCAAAGGATATGAACAGACAATTCTCAGACGAAGAAATTGAAACTTTTTCTAGCCATATGAAAAGATGCTCCAAGTCTTTATTAATCAGAAAAATGCAAATTAAGACAACTCTGAGATACCACTACACACCTGTCAGATTGGCTAGAATGACAGGGAAAGAATGTGGAATGTTGGAGGGCTTGTGGGAAAACTGGGTCACTGATGCATTGTTGGTGGAATTGTGAATACATCCAGCTATTCTGGAGAGCAGTTTGGAACTATGCTCAAAAAGCTATCAAACTGTGCATACCTTTTGATCCAGCAGTATTATTACTGGGCTTATATCCCAAAGAGATTTTAAAGAAGGGAAAGGGATCTGTATGTGCAAGAATGTTTGTGGCAGCCCTCTTTATAGTGGCCAGAAACTGGAAATGGAGTGGATGCCCATCAATTGAAGAATGGCTGGGTAAATTGTGGTATATTAATATTATGGAATATTATTGTTCTGTAAGAAATGATCAGCATGATGATTTCAGAAAGGCCTGGAGAGACTTACATGAATTGATACTGAGTGAAATGAGCAGGAGATCATTATATACTTAAACAACAATACTATATGATGGATCAATTCTGATGGACGTTGCCCTCTTTAACAATGAGATGAACCAAATCAGTTCCAATAGAGCAGTAATGAATTGAACCAGCTACACCCAGAGAAAGAACTCTGGGGGATGACTAAGAACTACTACATAGAATTGCCAATCCCTCTATTTTTGTCTGCCTGCATTTTTGATTTCCTTCACAGGTTAATTGTATGCTATTTCAAAGTCCGATTCTTTTTGTACAGCAAAATAACTATATGAACATGTATACATATATTGTATTTAACTTATATTTTAACATATTTAACATGTATTGGTCAACCTGTCATCTGACGGAGTGGGTGGGGGAAAAAAGGGGAAAAATTGGAACAAAAGGTTTTGCAGTTGTCAATGCTGAAAAATTACCCATGCATATATCTTGTAAATAAATAGTTATAATTAAAAAAAAAAGCTTCAAAAAAAAAAAAAAAGAATAGAGTCCTTTTCAAAATTCAGCTCAAGAATTATATTCTAAATCTGGTCTTTCTTCATTCATTTGACTGTTAGTGCTCTCTCCACCATATTACCTTATATTTAATAATTTTTTAATTATTCTGTATATATTTATACCTGTGTTTATTGTTTAAGCTTTACTTGAAAAGTTCACATGAACTTGTATGTTTTTTTTTTTAAATTAAAGCTTTTTATTCACAAAGCATATGCATGGGTAATTTTTCCAATATTGATCTCTGCATAATCTCCTGCCGCAAATTTTCCCCTTCTTCCCCTATCCCCTCCCCCTCCCGGCAGGGAGTCCAATACATGCCAAATATGCTGAAATACATGCCAGATAGAGTATGTTATACATATTCACACAGCCATCCGGTTGCGCAAGAAAAATCAGATCAAAAAGGAAGAAAAAGAAAAACTGAAAAAAAAGAACCAAAATGCAAGCAAATAATAATAGAGAGATTGAGAATGCTATGTTGTGTTTCACATTCTGTTCCCATGGTTCTCTCTCTGGGTGTAGATAGTTCTCTTCATGACTGCACAAGTGGAACTGGTTTGAATCATCTCAGTGTTGAAGAGAGCCATGTCCATCAGAATTGATTATCATATAGTCTTGTTGCCATGTATAATGATCTCCTGGTTCTGTTCATTTCACTTTGCATCAGTTCATGTATGTCTCTCCAAGCCTCTCTGAAATCATCCTGCTGGTCATTTCTTACAGAACAATAGTATTCCTTAACATTCATATACACAATTTATTCAGCCATTCTTCAATTGATGGGCATCCACTCAGTTTCCAGTTTCTTGCTACTACAAAGAGGGCTGCCACAAACATTTTTGCACTTGTGGATCCCTTGCCCTCTTTTAAGATCTCTTTGGGATATAATCCCAGTAGAAACACTGCTGGACCAAAGGGTATGCAAAGTTTGATAACTTTTTGAGCATAGTTCCAAACTGCTCTCCAAAGTGGTTGGATCCATTTACAGTTTCCCCAACAATGTATCAGTGTTGTATGGGTATTTTTTTTTTGGTAGTGCAAGAGTTTTAATCCCACTTTATTTTATTTATTTTTTCCTTTCACAGTATTTTATTTTACAGTAGATTTCCCTCACAAACATACATATAAATTTAAATGGATATTTATATGAATAATGTATTAATATATCAAAAGCTGTAGATGTAAATATAGATACAGATATCCATATCTATATATCTTAACTATTTCCCAGTTGATGAATACTCTTTTTTTTTATTATAGATTTTTATTTATAAGACATATGCATGGGTAATTTTTCAACATTGACCCTAGCAAAACTTTCTGTTCCAACTTTTCCCCTTCTCCCCACTCCCTCCCCTAGATGGTAGGTAGTCCAATGCATGTTAAATATGTTAAAATATATGTTACCTACAATATATGTATACATATTTATACAGTTATCTTGCTGCAGAAGAAAAATCGGATTTAGAAATAAGATAAAAATAACCCGAGAAGGAAAAACAAAAATGCAAGTGGACAATAACAGAAGGAGTGGAAATGCTATGTTGTGGTCCACACTCATTTCCCATAGTTCTTTCTCTGGGTGTAACTGGTTCTTTTCATTACTGAACAGTTGGAACTGGTTTGGATCATCTCATTGTTGAAGAGAACCACGTTCTCTGTAGGTATTTTTTAAGCTCAATTTTGTGACATAGTTTTTAACAGACCACATTTTCTGAAAATCAATTATCAAAAGTCATATTGTGATTAAAAGAAAAGTCATTGCAGGAAATAATGAAACCAAGATGCTGATTGTGCTTTAAAATTAAAATTCTTAAACATAATTGACTTCTCACAGTAACATAGAATCTTAGTTGTAACTTAGAAATAATTTAAGGAATCTGTTTTGAAATCAAAAGACTTGAATTTTCTTCACAGTTTTGCCATTTTCTAGTTTTATCAAATAACTTACCTTCATTGAGCTTCATTTTTTTTTTATCTGTAAAATAGAATAACTCTTGTATTAGCTAATAATGGATATGTGAAGAAAATTCTTTGTAAACTTTGTGGTGTTGTGTGACTATATAATATAGACTGTGTAATATAGAAATAGTATGATTTCTATCACACTATAACACTTTCTTCTACATCCCTTGAAGCTTACCTTTCAAAGGCTCTTGTGGGACAGTTCTGACTCAAGTTTTTCCCATCTGTCTTCTGTTTGATATCAAAATAAAGAAAACTCATAAAAATTAGAATCAGATCAGACAAAATTTTGTTTATCTTGGACCAAATGATTGTTAAGGCTCCTCTCAACTCCTAAGATTTTATGATTCTGTGAGAAGTTATAGTTTAGAATTTTAGCACTGACACATGTTGGCGGAATTATATTGTTTATTTTTTTTTTGCTGTCTCTAGTCAGAGTATCATTGGATCAGAGGTCTAGAGCTGGAAGGGACCTAAAAGATCATCTAGTCATAACTTTTTGCTTTTATAGATGAGTAAACTGAGGGGGCAGTTGTCATTTGTGCAGGGCCAGATATGTGGTAAACATCAGAGATATGATCTGAACCTAAATAACTTTACTCCAGAGTGTATAACTTTGCATTTTAAATGCGGCCTCTTAATTCTTGATTTTTAATATTACCATCATTTATTGAAAATCACTGTCAATAATAACTCAATAAAGATGGTTCTGTTTAATTTAACAAGTAAGATTAATATTTAAATGGTTCATGTCAAAGGCCTATTTTGTAAATGTTCCATTCTTGTTACGGTGTCTCTTTAAAGTATTTTTATTTTTTGTTTTGTTTTTAAAGTCATCAAGCCAATCTCCAGGTGGAATCTTTGCAAGAGCAATTGAATGTAGTTTCCAGGCAGAGAGATGAAACTGTACTTCAGCTTTCTCTTTCTCAGGACCAAGTAAAACAGTATGCATTGTCATTAACTAATCTACAGATGGTACTAGAACAATTTCAGCAAGGTAAATTATGTTATATCTGATCTAGTGAAAAAAAATGGTATAGAGATAAGGTGTTTTTTTTTTTTCCCTTTATTTTAAGGTGTAAGATCTAATCTCTACTTCTGAGGTCTACTGGCCCATAGGAAATATCTGTGGAGGACCACATACAAATAACAATTTATTTTTATGTTTCACTTCTTATATAAATTTCTAATGTCTACTTTGAAATGAAGAATAGGGAATAGTTACCCCATACAGTGGGGAGGAAAAAAAGGCAAAAGAAGTAGGGTATGAGGATGAAAGAAGGAAAAGAGGGCAAAAGACTTGTAGGGGGAAAAGATTAGCGATAGATATTGAAAAGTGTATTGGAAGTTTTACTGTGCTGTTTGTGCTGGCAGTGAGCTTCAGAGCTTTAAGCACCTATTATTTATTTCTCTTAGAACTATATTAGCTGATGAACCATTATCATAACTTTTCAACTTGTGCTTAGAATGTACTTAATATATTAACTGGAACAGTTAATATAATTTCAGATAATTTTCGGGGAACAACTACTCCAGGAACTATAGTAATTTTACCCTGATGAAATCAGTTAAAAACAAGCTCCACTTCTTTTTAGGTAATAATAATACTTTTATTTAAAGTAGTATCTCTTTTTTCTAAAGTTAATGGTTAGAGTAAAGCACAGCTACTTTCCCTTTAAGAAAACATTTCAGATATTTCTGTTGAATTTTTGAAAGCTTGTTAAAATGTGTATAAAATTTAAATAAAATGAAAAACATAATAAAATTTTTTGTAGAAGAAAAAGCTATATATTCAGCTGAACTAGAAAAGCAAAAGAAGGAAATAACGGAATGGAGGAGAAAAGCAGAGAATCTAGAAGGGCAGGTTATGTCATTGCAGGTGAGTAGAAAGGATTTTCCTTTTAATTATGTAAAATATATAATCTCTTAAAAAGTTCTTGATCTTATTTTTTTGAACAGTTAACCTGTATGTGTGAAATCACATCAGGATAGAGAATTCTTGGCTGCTCTTGTATAATAAAGAAAAACACTGTAATAAACTTAGGGGATGTAAATTTTGCCCCTGACTTTCTAGCATGGAATAAATTGTTTGATCTCCTGCTTACATGTTTTTTAATTGACAAAAAATAAGTAGGTGTCTGCCACTAGGCATTTAAAAAATATTTAGAAATAAATATTACATACACACACACACACACACACACACACACGTATTAAAATCAAGTAAGTCTTAGTCTTTCTAGACAAAGCAAATTGGGAAATAGAAGTAATACCCACAAAATCAGATGCACAAATCTACATTCATCTTTATGCAGGTATTCATTTAATTTTTACTACTTCTCTGATTGTAGAGACCTTGCCCCCACCCTTACTCTTTTTTATTTTATTTGGGATAATTTTATAAGACATGATTGGATTACATTTTTGGTTGGCATATGATCGCTTTACTCTGTGGACATCTAACATTAAGATTTTTGTGGTTACAAAAACTTTAAATACATAACAATTGCAATATTCATATGGATCATTAATATAAATTGTAATGTTCCTGTTTCTGAGATCAGTTTTAGCTCCATCAAGGCCTTTCATTAGGGATCTTTTAGTCTAGGCACTTCATTTTGCAGATGAAGAGATCAAGATCCAGAGAGGGAGAATAAATCATAATCATGTAACCAGGGAAGAATAGAGCCAGAAATCAGAGTTCAGTTTTTACTGGTTTACATTCCACTGTTCTTTTCACTATGTGCACTGAGAATCAGAAGAGGTAGTTACTTGACCAAAGTCACACAATAGTTGGGAAGTCCACATTGGTGAATTTTCTAGATAATTGAAGATTATGCCTTTAGATATTTAATTAAATGACATTTAACCATTTTTCTTGGCATGTATCATTCATAGAATGTTTGCATTGATGGGAATCTGGTTCAACATCATCATTTTAAATGAATAAACTTAGGCCCAGCAAGGGAAAATGATTTTTTCAAGCACAGTATATGAATAGAATCCAGGTTTTTGAGTTCCTTGTTCTTTATTCTATATCATGTCTAAAATGCAAAGAATACTAAACATAATTTAATAATGTGTTTTTGATAATTTAGGGTCATCAATATTAATATCAATTATTGAATAAAGATAAATATATTTTTTGAAGGGCTATTGGAGTTAGGTGACTTGCCTAGGGTCATACAGTCAGTTATCTCTTGAGTGTCTAAGACTGAATTTAAACTTAGGTTCCAACTCCAGGGCTGCTCTATCCACTGTGCCATGTAGCTGCCCAGGATATAATTATGTTCTTTGAGACTCTGAATGAGTATAGCTATCATTCTGCAAAGTAGTTCTAAAATGCTATGCTTTTTGAGTCATTCTTTGTTTTTTGTAATTTTTGTGATTATGGCCTTGATTTTAGCATGTCATTATCTTGTAGTACCTATAACTTTTTCCCTCTCTTATTTTTTAAATTTCAACTTCTAGGAGAGGTAGTGTAGTAGAGTAGAAACAACAGAGGAGTATTGTGAGTTGGGAAGCCTGAAACTGACTGCCATCTCAGGCATTAACTAGGTATATGACCTTGGGCCTCATTGCCACCTTAGTGTTCTAAAAATCTGTAAAATTTAAAGACTGATTGACTCCAAAATCTTTGTAATTCATTCCATCTGTAATTTATTGAATATCAAATTTGGACATTATCTTAAAGATCATCCACTCAAGTCAGTGTAGGAATGTCCATTTCACAGGCAGTCCATTCCACTTGTATGTATGAGGAATTTATTCTTTCTATCAAGCAGAAAATCTTCTTTTCTGCAACTTTCACACATTTCTTCTACTTCTGCCTAAAATAAGTTTAATCCTCTTTTTACATAACTCTTTAAGTGGTTTAAATTTTATACTTCTCAGTGTCTTCTCCAAATTAAGCACCTTGGTTCCTTCCTATCTTTAAAAATTGCTTTTCCTTCCTTTCTATCCTGATTGTCCTTATTGAATGTGCTCCAGTTTTAGTAACCTCTCTTATGATGTGGAACCTAGACCTAAATGTGTGCTATTGATTTTGAATAGTAAATTCTAATGATCTTTCTTATTTACTTACAAGGAAAACTTGGAAGAAGCAAATGCTGCCTTAGATTCAGCATCAAGACTCACAGAGCAATTGGATCTCAAGGAAGAACAAATTGAAGAACTTAAAAAACAAGGTATAAATATACATCTTTATTCTAAAAGAGTAGTATTATAATTGAAGTGTATAGACAGGAATCTAATAACTTTAATAGTAAAACACAGTCTCATGGTAATATGTCTTGTACTCCAGTTGACTCTATTTGTGCTATTTCAGTTCATTGAAGTATAGTACTAATAACCAGGGCCTTAATCCTGTTCCTTTCTAGGCCTTTTAATTTCACTCTTTTCTCTGATCACAACTGTAACTGTAACCTGGCCATGTAGTAAATTTTTACCTTTTGTTACAAATTGAACTAGAGGATAAAGATCACTTTCATGGGTCTACTTCAGGGTCATGCCTCAAAGTGCTGTTTTTCAAAGAAGTCCTAAGATCACCAGATATGTGGTTCAGAAGAGATAATGTATCAGAGACATGAATATATATTGGGTGACTTCTTAATATCTGATTAGTAGGGTGCCCAATAGGTAAATGTCGATCAAAGGTTGGAGAGTTAGAAAATAGGATAGTGGTACTTAGGGTAGTCACATTGTGTCACTAACCTTACAAACAATAGTCAGGTGATAAATTAATTAATCAGGTGATAAGCTAAAAACAGATAACTGGATAATCAAAAATTGAGGCACCCTGTTAGGAAACATAAGGGCTTTAAAAACTCGAGAGGAGAGACTTCTCCAAAAAAAAAAAATAATAATACATATTTTTTAGCACCAAAAATTCCTTAGTTCTGAGTCACTGCTCCATAATATTCTTATTTACATAGAGAACAGTACCTGGGCTCATTGATAGATATAGGGAAATGGATTCCATCTCTTAAGGAATATGTAGTTGGAAAAAAAATTCTGAATCTATCACTTCTTTATGAGAAAGTAGGTAGCGTGCTCTATCATCAGGCTTCTGTAATAAACCTGTTTTTTGGACATGGCCAATGCAGTTATTTGTTTTGCTTGAATTTGCATATTTGTTACATGGGTTTTTTGTTTTTCTTTTTTTTTTTTCCATGAAGGAATGGGAAAGAGAGAAAATGGATCTTTGTTAAATAAATTGGAAAGAAAATTAAGTCTTTATACAGTTTGGTCCATAAGACAATTAGAAACCTTTGGGATGTTCCAGTCTACCTTACTTGCTAAAGAAATCCATATTGGGACTGTTAGATGGCACAGTAGATAGCACACTAGTCCTGAATTCAGGAGGACCTGAGTTCAAATCCAACCTCAGACACTTAACATATCTTAGCTATATGATCCTAGGCAAGTCATTTAACCCCAATTGCCTCAAAAAACCCCCCAACAACCCAAAAACAGACAAATAAAGTAATTCATATCTTAGCAACAGACTAGACAATAGAGCCAAGAAACCTATTCACCTTACAAAAGATTGTCATCTCAGTGGTAGTAGATGGTGTGCTAGTTATATAATATGTAACTATATTTATACTTGAAAACCTTAACTTGATTTCATAACGCCTTGCAACAGAAACTTTGGTGAGTCAAAAATTATTCTGCTATATCATAGAGGACATATATTATCAGAGTCCCTGAACTGTTTGCTTTTCCAAAAATATTACCCCTTCAACAACAATATCATTTTAAAATTTTATCAACAGATTTTGTGACATGTGTTTATTATCTCTATATGTCATGTACTGTCTAGAACACTAGTTCGTTAGAAGTTCAAAGTAATGTTCATCTTGTGTTCCGTAACTTTTGACTCATTTTGTAGAATTAACAAAAACCACATAAAAGTTCTGTTACTCTTAAGCAAGTATGGTTTTTGAGCCAGTGTTGCTCAGAAAGAAAAATGGTTTAAAAAAAAAAATCTTTTATTCCATTAAATTTTTAAATATGTTTTTTGCCAGTTTTACAACCATTCTTTAAAGGTGTCATCTCATATTCATCTGAGTGATTAATTTGCCTTATATACATTCATAACTGTTAAAAGATTTAACTTCTGAAAGCTATATGATTTTTTTGATATTACACATTCCTCAATTAACTTGGTTGATTGAGAATAATCATTGTATTTTTGCTTTCATAGATCATTAAGCACTTTAAATGTTGATGGATGTTGTAATACTGTACTTTATTTTTAACACAAAACTTGGCCAGACAGTAAAGAAATTTGCCAGGAGAAACAAGTTTGAAAAAGATAAATGGCTTTTGCTGTAAGAATGTACATAGTGCTTTAAACTGTAGCGGAAAAGTGAATAGATTGTTTTTCTTTATAAGCATCCGTAGATTGAGGATTGGAATGATTAGTTAATATAAAGTTTCAACATTTAAACAATATAAGGAAATACTTTCTTAAAAAGTTTGTTTTATTCAAAGTTTTTAATTATCTCATCTTTGGATGAGATAATTTTTTGTTGAGTACTAAGTCTAGGAAAAGCTAAATTCAATTGGAAACAGTATAGCCTAACAACAGGGCATTCTGTAAGACTACAATATTAAAATTTTAGCTGTTTAATTATTTTTAACATTTTTTTTAACATTTTTAACATTCATTTAGATAAGACCATAACAGTCATCTAGTATGACTTCTATCCAATATTGTAGTGTCTTTACAAATGTTTAAATGTTTTCAGTAATGGTGAGTTTTTAACAAGGCAGTCTGTTCCATTTTTGAAAGCCCTGATCAATTTATAGTAAATGGCTAGAAAATTCCTGTGCAGGGGGAAGAAATTGGTATCATCAATAATCATATATTAAGTGCCAGTTATTGTGTTACTAAATACCAAAATATTTAGGAATACAGATACAATGGGAGAAACAATGGGCATTTGTAAATTTAATCTGCTTTACCAACATTTTTCTCTATCACTTTCAAAAATGTAGATTGTCAGTAAATAATCAGTCCAGCTTGATTTGTAACATTAATCCAGTTGCTGTAGTGTAAATATTTTCCCAGTTAGATTGTAAACTTCTCAAGAATAAGGACTGTCTTGTTTTTCTTTTTTCTATTTTCATTGTTTAGCACCAAACCTAGCGTATAGTAGGTGGCTTAATACCTGTTTATTCATTTGTTTATTCATCCCTATAACAATTGGCTCTTACTGGCTGTTTTGAGTTGGTAAGGACAGATCCTTAGCACTTGAGGAAGGATACTAGCAGATGGGGATTTCAGGAAAGGTTTTTTTTGTTGTTAGAGGAAGAGAGGTTCTTCTTGAAATACAGTTGAGGGGGATGTTCACAGTAATAATTAATTGGGTATGGAAAGTTGGAGGTGGAGCATAGTATGCCATTAACAGAAGGCTTAATTGCAAAATGCAGAAGGAGGAATATCTATTAGGCTACAAAATTTAAGTTAAAAAGAGGAGTTTTTAGTTTATTCTAGAGGGAATGTAATGCTGGAGAAACTGAGCAAGGTAGAGATTAGAAAGTATTTAATAGTTTATTAAATGGAGAGATATACTGGAACCAAGTGGATCCATGGTTTGGTCCCAGGGCTGAATGAGACTATCCAGCAAACAATGTGAGTTCTCAAAGACATATATACAAGTGGCTTAGATGCAGGGGGAAGACTGAGGCTGGGTGGAGTCATGTCCTGTGTGCGGAATGGGACTTTGATAGGGTGGAGTGAGCCACTGGAAAGGGATGACATAATCAGGAGGAGGCCGTATCTATTATTCTAATAGCTTGGGATGCAGAGAGACATTCTGATATTCTAAAACATAAGATCTTTTATCCTTATCAAGTATTCTGATAAAGAGGGAGGGGAGGTTTTGCAGAACTAAGAAGCAGGGAAACCGAGGCAGGACTGAAGTCAGGACAATAAAAGAGAACTGTGGCATAACAGGAATAAGAAGTTACTGGGATTGGTTGAGTTGAAGAATTACATGGACGGGTATTGACTTAAGGAAAAACCACTTTGACAGCAATGTATAATATGATGTGGAATAGAGAGAGACTTGAGGCAGGAAAACTATAAATACGAAGAGCTAATTTACCTGGATTATTATCCAGTAGGAGAACTTTTATCATTGAAATATTCAGCATGAAAAAATAATGAAAAGTAACATGAATCGACAAGTCTTATATTTTAAAACTGTATAAATTGAAAGAGAAGTAGTTATCTGTAATGTAATTTTTCCATCCCTTGGGAATAACTTGCATAACATTTTTACCTAGAAAATGTGTTCTCAGGCTATCAAGGGCCTGGGGTTGAACTTTATTTCAGATACGAACTATATAATCATGGGTAAGTTACTTAATCTTTCTGATTGTCATCTTTTCTCATCTGTAGGATAAAAGATAATAATGCCTTATAGTTATGAGTGTCAGTTAGGAAATCTATGTACAGCTTTAGTAAAATTAAAGTTGTGATATAAATATCAGTTATTATCATTCCTCAAAAGGTATTTCATGTGGTTTTTTTTTTTTTTTAAGTGAAATTTTCAGAGTTTCAGGGTTTCCTCTTCAAAAAGAATATTGGTACTCCAGACATTATTATTTTGGTTAGCATTTTCATTAATATATTAGTTTCAGAGTAAAACATTACTGTAGAATTTATTTTTGATTTTAAGTGGATATTCATGTTAAGTTGTCATGCAGTTTTGCATTCTAAATTGAATTTTTAAAATTTTAATAAGCTCTTGTTCTTTATATCCATCCTCAAAACTTTTTATGTAAAAGAAATGCTTTTAGATAGATGCATAGTTAAAAATAGAAGTCAGAAAATAATGTGAAAGCTCTTGTTTTGTCCAAAGTCAATTAGCAGTCTTTTATTAAACACCTTCTATTTGCTAATCATTGTCTTAGGTGCAAGGGATTCAAAGACAAAAATTAAAGATAAGCATGCAACTAGTATTGTTAGGCACTATATGTCCAGCACTGTATCAAGTGCTAGGGATACACATACAAGCAAAAAGGAAGGCAATTCCCTGTCAATAAAGGGCTTACATTTTAATGGGGGAATATAGCACACAAAAAGGAGAGGAGTAAGGCAGGGGGAGATATAGACCTGAAGGTCAGAATCTTAGCTGGAAAGGAAATAACGGAGACTTCAGGAAGAAAACTTAATGGGTTAAGGCTAGCATGGCAAAAGGGATATTTCACTGTGAGGATGTGGGATGGATGAATGTTCCAAGGGGAGGAGGTCCCAGGAGCTGAACGAGATTTCAAGATGGAATTAAAGCTGAGATGTGAGGAATTGAATTCTGGAATGGCAAGAAGCACAGCTGGGAGGATAGTAAGTCCTTGCCCTATTAAAGCTTACATTGTAATAGAGGAGAGAGATGGCAGCAGTAATATAATGGATATAGGTCTACACAAAACATATAAAGCAGGTGGATAAGGTAGCCTGGAAGGCTCTAGTAGCCTGCTTCATGTAAAGAGATGCTAAGTGTGCCAAGTAGCCAAGACAAAGGCACTGAGACAATGGGGTATTATATATGAGAAATTGCAAGAAGGCATTTTGTCTTGGAGAAAATATGTGTGGAGGAGAGTAAAGTCTTAATGAGATTAGGAAGATAGGAGTGGACTAGATTGTGAAGAGATATATTTTTCTTAAATATATGAATATTTTATGTATATGTTTCTATTTTTTTAATGGCATAGTTATCCTTAACATCTTCCCTATTCTTCCCATTTGCCCTTCCCCTCTCTGAGAACAATTTCACATAATCAACAGTATTTTTTTAAAAGAGGGAAAAAAATCAATAATAAGGAGTAGAGAGATTGGATGTTTCAGAGAGAATGAAGATTGAGTTAGGAGGAATAAAGTATAGGAAGAGATAGAATTGTAGATTATGATTGAGTAAGAGAATTTTGGAATTCTTCTTGATCATATACGTATGGAACACTGGGGGTAATGCTGAGATGAAGGATGTGAGATATATTAGAAGGAGTAAGTCATAGGATTTGAATGGATTAAAAAACTGGGAAATGAGTGTTTGAGAGAACATCCATCTCTTTTGTAGTCTCTAATGTTAAGGCAGAGGTTGAAGTGAAGGAACTAGCCAGGCATTGTGTTCATTGAGAAAGGAGGGAGCAAGTACTCACAAGAAAGGTGAATATATTGTAGAATTTAAATGGATATTTTAATTGTAAATCTAAGACTTGTGGAAAATCTTATCTCTACTATTATTTTTTATTTTTAAGAAAATTTACTTTCTATATCTCACCTCATATTTTCTATAAGTGAGAATGAAAAAGTAATTTAGAGTTTTTCTTTAAGAGAAAATTTTAAGAATTTGTGAGATAGGACTTAGATTTTTTTCCTGCATAATGAAGTGTTAAAACAGCATGCATAAAAGAAGTTTCTAATATTCATAGAACTGCTTTAATGATATTGATTGCTAGAAGTTTCACATTATAAAAAAGTCTGTTTTCTAGGCCATTATTTACATTTAAAAAAATAACATTTCTATTTTTTCCAAGTTTTTTTTTCTTTATTAAAGCTTTTTATTTTTCAAAAGACATGCATGGATAATTCTTCAACATTAACCCTTGCAGAACCTTGTGTTCCAATTCCTCCCCTTCTTCCACTCCCTCCCCCAGATGGCAAATAGTCCAATATATGTTAAACATGGTACAAATATATGAATAACATTTCTATTGAAAACAGTCCAAATACATTTCTAGACCCAGCTTTATTGGTCATATCTTTTTTTTTTCTTCTTCCTGAGGCAATTGTGACTTGCCTAGGGTCACACAACTAGGAAGTGGTAAGTGTCTGAGAGGAGATTTGAATTCCAGTCCTTCTGACTTCAGGGCTGGTGCTTATCCACTGTGCCACCTAGCTGCCAGTGGTCAAATCTTTTATTTCTCTATGGTTATCTTTAGCAAAATTGCTAAATTTAAATGAAAAAATATTAAAAAGTACCAGATAGTTTTTGAATTGCCATAAATGGTTAACAGATTATTTTCAGATTATTTCAGTTAGTTAAAAGTTTAGATTCCAATAGTGTTATTATAATGTTAATTTTTCTTTTTAGCTTACAGTATGTAAATAAATTAGTTTCCTATTTTACATACATTTTCACTCATTTGAGACATTTTAAAAATTTCTTTCCTTTATCTGGATAATTTAAAATTTGTATATCTGATTACTAAATAGCCTCACAAAATAAAAGTTTTTTTTAACAGAAAGTAGTTTCCTTCCTTTTTTCCTCCTTCCCTCCCTCCCTTTTTCCTTTCCTCCCTCTGTTCCTTCTTTCCACTCATTCCTTTTCTTCCTTCCCTTCTTTCTTTTTTTTCCTTTTCCTTCTTCCCTCCCTTCCCTTCCTTCTCACATATAGGCTGAACATGCTGCTCCCAATACTGATCATCACAGGCAATTTACCAGCTCAGTTTCAGAACGAGGCTCCTCCTTAGGCAATCTAATGATATCTCAGAGGAGATGGTGGAGTGGAAGGGTCTCTCCCCATCCCATCTCAACCTTGTCTCAAGCCTGTCTCAATCTCTATTACATTTATATTTTTTAAAAAGTTTTTTGTATTTATAATACTTTGTACTTTTTTGATATATTTATCACAGATTATAGTAAAACTTTATCAAATTAATGGTGTAGGTATCATCTAGCTTTAATGAGTACTTTGTAAAAAGTGTGATTTTATTCATTTCAAGTTTATATAGTACTCTCTGGGTAACTTTTAAGTAGAAATATTTCCTGAATCTTTTAATAATGAGTAAAATTGACATATCCAAGTTATGTGTTTACATAAATAGAATTTGTCAAATCTAGTGGTCTTCTTCAGTCATCATCTTCCTTATACTTTCCAACTTTCAGAGACACCACTAACTCCTGATTCTTTTCGCCTCTTGTTTCCTTCTTTGATTCCTTAGCTTCTTTCCTGTCTCCTTATTGTAGATATTCCCTGAAGTTCTGTCTTTAGCCTTCTCTTTTGTAAGTATTAATCTTGTGACTTCAATTGTTAGGATTTTTGTTGTTGTTATTCTGATCTAGACAAATATCAATAAATAAAAATATTGTCTTAAACAAAGAATAGAAAAAGAACATTGTATATGAAATCATAAATCTTTTTTGCCAATAACTTGTATTTTTAAAAAATGCAATTTAACCTACTAATTTGAAAGCTGTCTCGTTTGTCTCTGAACCACCTCCTGCCTTCTGATCTTTTTTGTTCACTTCCTTTAAATATTTTATGGATTTTTAAAAAAAAATTTTCCTCTTCATGCCAAAATAAAAACAAAAACCATTCCCCTGTGACAAGTATGGTTAAACTAAATAAGTTCATACTTTAGCCACACCTGAAAATATATATTTTATTCATATACTTCCACCTATGCAAGTTGATGTCCTTTTTCCAACTTACAGTCTTGCAAAACTGACTGAAGCACTGAAAAGTTGACTCAGGGTTATATAGTCATTATGTGTCATATTCAGGATTTGAATCTAAATCTTTCTGACTTTGTCAAGACCAGTTCTTTATGCACTGTACCATGCTGCCTCTCTCTCCATCTTTCTGCAACAAAAGGTTCTGCTATATATATGCACTTTTGAACATTTGGGTTTTCTTTCTTTAAAGTATCTGCTTAGCATTTTTATTCCTGGGTTTTAGTTTAGTTTAGCCCAGTTAAAGGAGTTTGGGGGATATAATTACAAATGTATTACATAATGGGTTAAACAGTTCATAGCTCTCTCAAGAGTATAATACTGTTCTGGTGTTCACTTGCATCCAGTAAAAAATTCTTTTCTTTTTTGTCATCTTTGCCATTCCAAGTTTAAAATTGTATCTCAGAGTTGTTTTACTCTTTATTCTCTTTTAATTAGTGATTTAGAGCATTTTTATATCACTTGGATTTCTTCCTTTGAGAACTGCCTATTTACAACATTTGTCCAGCTCTACTTGTTCTTTAAAGCCCAACTCAGATATTACCAAGCTTTCCTTTTGGTAGTCACATTCTTTCTCAGATCACTCATAGCACTTAATTTTTTTTTAACTTAGATATATTTATTTAATCATATAATTATCAATAACTTGATGTTTTATGTCCTTCTTATATTACATAAGATGTGAGAAGGCAGACTGTCTTTTTTAGTTTCCCAATGTTTCGCATAATACTTTGCATATAGTAGATATTTAGTAAATATTTATTGAATTTTGAAATTGTATTTTAAAATTTTGAGTAAGCATATTCCTTATGCTTTTGTTTTTATTCATTAATTTGATTATACATTCAGCATATTTTCATTAAGCACTTAGTATATAAACCATACATACTGTTGCTAAGCAAGGGAGAAAAAATGATATATAAAAACTGTTAAATAGCTAAATTTAGCAAACTTGTATGTATGAATAACTTATGGCTTGGACAAATTATTAAAATGTGTAATTTAATTCTAAGAAATGGGATATTTTGAATGATTTTTACACTTAACAATCAGCTTTTTCTGAAAGTTTATGGACAAAACCTGTTATACATTGTCTTCCACTATATGAACACATAAATGTTCATGCAAATGTAAATCTTTTTCATTTCTTAATTCTTAATTGAAAATTTTTTTTCTTTTCCTAAATTTGTAGTATCAGAAATTAGCTTTGAGACAGTACTATAAAAAAGCAATCTTCCACAGTTTGAAATACTTGTTAACTTGTAATCTACTGTATGTGATAATATAATTGAAATAGGGGATATAAAATCCCTTTTAAAGGGCTGGGGAGAGATTTCTCCCCATACACAATTTATGCTTATATTGTTCTTAATATAATACAGTAGGCTCTGAAATGGTAAATATAATAGAATTCAGGAAGATATTACCTAAATTGTTAAATTTGTATTTAGCACAAGTCAAATTTATGAAAATCAGTAGAGACAAATTTAACAAATTGAAGGGCTGTGTCTTTCTTTTTTGTCATCTTTGCTATTCTAAGTTTAAAATTGTACCTCAGAGTTGTTTTAATCTTTATTATCTTTTTATTAGTGATTTAGAGCATTTTTGTATCACTTGGATTTCTTCCCTTGAGAACTGCCTATTTACAACATTTGTCAGCTCTAAGGTCAAAGCTATTAGAATCAAATATTTATTAGATATTATATCAATTATGTAAATTTCAAGAAGATGGTTTCCCTGAAAGAAGTGGTAATACCATTCATATATAGAGAAAATAATTGTTCCTATCTACTAATATTCTAGGTGTTTGTTTCAAATTTAGTATCTTTATGTATAGTTAAAAATCAGGGCTGAATGTTTATTTAAAGAATGTGAATAAGCAGGTCAAAGAATTGTTCATAATGTAAAACACTGTAAAAAGGAATTCCTTTTTCTCTGCTAATCTGCTCCTTGAGGATGTTTTCAATGTGTATGTATAGGTAAGTCTCATAAAAACTATATATGAGGGGGCAGCTAGGTGGCGCAGTGTATAGAGGACCAGCCCTGAAGTCAGGAGGTCTTGTGTTCAAATTTGGCAGCAGATACTTAACATTTCCTAGCTGTGTGACCCTGATCTGTGTAACCCCCATTGCCTCGGGGGGAAAAACGGTATATGGATGGAAAAGTAAGCATATAGATTGATAGTTTTTGATATTGATATTTGCCTTTTTAAACATGTAAGTTTCATTCTAAGTTCTCCATAACTTTAATATTGTCATCCTTCATATAGCTTGTAAATTCATTCCTTAATGCTCTCATAGCTGTATTTCCTCTAGGATGTATCTCCTGTATATACATTAGTCTATTGCAACGTCTTTCCCTACATTTATTATATTTATTCTCTTATTTAATAAATTAATAATAAATTATTAAATAACTTATTAATAGTCTCACATTTGTTTTTTTTTATTTGTTTCTTTTATAAGCATATTACAAGTGAGAGTTCAGTTTTAGTGGCTCTGCTGTCTTTGATGGTGAAAATAAATTGTTATAAAAATCTTTGCATATCTTTTTTCTTTTTTTCTTCTCATTCTTATCTATTTTCCCCTTAAATGTTTTTGGGATAACTTTACATGTATTTCTTGGCAAACTTTTTTTAAACTGATTTTACTTTGTACCCCTTTCTGCTTTATGATTTGATTCATTATTTCCTCTTAGTCGTTTTAAGATTTTATAAATGAGTTTATATTCTAAACTTGTATTGCTTCTAGCTGCCATTTCTCTTATCAATTAAGTTTGCTAAGATGCTTCTTGTTTGAATAGATTAATTATGCATTACATTTTAATTTTTATTCTTATAGCTTTTAATTTTGATTATTGGCTGTAACAAATTGTTGCTAGATTGACTTTGCATAGCTGATTTAGTAGTGATTTCCATATCATTAGTGAATCAATCATTCCTTATCTATTAAAATTATTCAATTTTGTAAGGGTTTTTGAAGTTCTTCATGTAAAATACTTAACTGATTCATTTCTTGAAGAAAGTGTGCTTGATAAATAGACCTAAGACTTCTGAGCCAGTTATGGCAAAGTGGAAGGTATAGCTGACTGAGGGCTCAACTGTTTTAGAAGATGAATGATATAGGAAAGCTCAGGGGCATTTCCATTTTACCTATAACTGGACTTAAAGTTAGTTTTAAGTTTTTAAATAATTTTTTAATTTGAGTTAGTAGATTTTTGAAGGACTAGACCTACTTGTAGCCTTCATTTACATCTTTTTTTCCCATTTGGTTTATCAAGCACTGGGTTATTGTTTCTGATTTTCCTTTTTTTAGCGTGTTCCATTGATCTAGCCATTTTTTTGGACTAATACATGGCTTTGATGACTGCTGTTTTATAATAGTTGAGTTCAGAAAATGCCTACCTAATTTCCCTTTCATTTCATTCTCTTTCCATAAGTTCTCTTTATATTCCTGGTCTTTTATTTTTCTAAATAAATTTTGTTATTTTATGAAAATTTGGACCATTTTCAGTGTATTCATATGATTTATTTGAAGATAAAAATCATACATATGAAAATTAAATAACATGAGCAGGCATTTTGTGATGAAGTGTCAAGTAAGTGGTAAGACAAGTACAATAAACTTCAAAGGAGGAAAAGTTCATGCTCACTGCAGTCAGCTGAAAAAGAGAAGACTTGAACTGGGCTTTAAAATAGGTAGAAAAGTGAATGCCACTGATTTGTATGCACTAGAAAAAACCAAGAACACTATATTTGGAACCAGAGGGACTAATTTCTGGCTTGCTACTTAAGTCATTATTTGAGCTTGGACAAATTGCCTTAACTGTCTGAATTTGATTCTTTACAAAATGAGCAAGTTGGAATAGGTAGACTTCAACTCGTATATGAGTTGACTCCTATAGAATCCTATAGAATGTTGGCTTCTTGAGTACAGAAACTTATTTTTACTTTTTTCAATGTTAGGAACATATTAAGCATTTAATAAATGCTTGCTGATTAACTGATCCTATGACCTTGTGATTTAGTGACATGTAATATCTAGCTCCAACATTCTGTGATTCTGTAACAGAGAGATGACTCCTAGGACTCCTAGGACATTTATACTTGTCTGCTATTTGAGGAGGTTGTTGTGCTGTTATTTCAGGGGATTGTTGTGAAGACAGAAGAAGAAACATTTTATTAAGTGCTTTCTTTGCCATGCATTGTGCTAAGTACTAGAGATACAGGTAAAGGCAAACAAGTACCTTCTAGGAGTTTATATTTTAATGGAGGAAGTCAGAAGCCAGAAAGGGAGAAGGGCAGAAAGGATACCAGGATAGAAGTAAGGTGGTTAGTGAGGATGTAAAGAAGTTAAGCCAAAAGGGAAATGAGCATTGTTGAAATCTCTTATGAAATAATCTGAGATAAGGAGTTCACCAGCCAGAAAGCAAGCCTCAAGGTAGAGGTTTCCATAAAACTATATATGTCAAATAATTTTATTAATTGTAAAGTATCATACAGTTAGAGGCTATTATTATTTTGTTTCTTGATTCTGTTTACATGAGCACTCTTCCATCAACGTACACTGAAATCCTTTTGTGCATTAATGAGTTTCTGTAGTTAAATCTTTTGGTGTAGTGAAGTTTTTCAAACTAAGGTGTAGGGGTGTGTGTGTGTGTGTGTGTGTGTGTGTGTGTGTGTGTAAATACATATAGACATTTGTTTTGACATTGGTGCTTCCATATTTGTTTTCTTTCAAACCAGAATTTTAATCTCATTAATAATGAAGAGTGAATATTTACAATCATTTAAAAACAATTTAAAAAGGGAGTGTTGTAGAGAGGCCAGTAGTTATAAGGAAAATTTTCCTAACAATTAGAATTATAGAAAATACTGACTTCCCCAAGAAGTTGAGATTCCTTTTCATTCTAGAATCCTTAAAAGAGAGGGCTTGATGACCACTTGAATATTATTGTGGAGTTTTATGCTATATAGTCTGAAGTAGTTGACCTCTAAGGATTCATAAAATGCTGCCATTCTTTGATTCTATGAAAATTAATAAAATATAAAGAAAAAATGGTGGGTCACTTTAGTTCTATAGGATATGGAGATGCTTCTTATTTTGAAAGATCATCTGTATATTACATTTCAAGTTTTTGTCTCAGTCATATTTGATAATTTTCTATCCCAACTTAAATTATTTAAGCACTTTTATCAGTTTACATTTTTAGTTTACAAAGTTACTAATTTATACAAGGAATTTGATATGAGAGATTCTTGATTCAAAGTCTTTTTGGCCTTGGTATATAATTGGGTTTATAAAAAGTAATTTTAAGAATTAACTATTCAAGATTTTGTAGGTTTTTCTTGTGTAATAAGAATTTCTTTTTAAAAATTAAAATTGTTTATAGCCATTTAATCTGTTTTAATTCAGTTGCAAACTATTATAACTTCATTATATTAGAGCAAACATCCTGGCTTTCAATTTATACCTTTTCAACCAGGGTACCTTGTCCTGCCATCTGTATCCTGGGCCATGTTCTTAGTTCCGCTAGACAGTCTTCCCAGACAGCCTGCTAAGAACAAGGTCCAGCCAGGAAAATGGGATAAAGGAAAACAAATAATCCTTTCCATTTCCTAGCATTTACCGAATAGCTCTGGAACTGCCACTGATATTTCTAACATGTTTAAAAGTGTTTGCCAGACTTTCTAATGCAAGCAAATAAATAAGAAAAGTCTCTCCTTTGCTTAGTTGAGCTTCCAAAGAGGATGAAAAACATTAAATATACTTTTAATTAAATGTATTTAAAATGTACTATTGAACATTTTTGTACCAGTCACCATTTTTATATGCCTTATTGTCTTAACCATTTTATGCTGATATGAGTTAAATAATTTGGAGCTACTGTACACATTTATTGATTTCATTTGAAATTCTCTAAATTTGAAAATGTCTCCAAATTTTCAAGTGCAAGAGTTGTATTGAATATTTACAGTCATATAAAGTAAATGTTAAAGTTCAAAGTAAAATTTATATAAATCTCTCTCTCTCTCTATATATATATAATCTATTTGATTATTTTTAATGTACTGTTTATTACAAAATGACAGTGGTATATTTACCTTATTATATTTTTAATTTTTTAGGTGAGCTCCGTCAGGAAATGTTAGATGATGTACAGAACAAATTGGTAAACCTAATAAATAGCACAGAAGGAAAAGTAGACAAGTAAGGAAGGCTTTTCGCTTTGTTATTATATTTCATGTTACATTGAGATTTGTTTATCCCACAAATGATTTTTAAAGTTTAAAAAAATTGCCATATTCAGATAAATATTAACATTGTTTCATATAATTTGTTTCAACATTTCTTTATGGTATAAATATTGTATAATAATTTAATAGCATAGATACTTCATTATTCCCTCTTTTACAATTTTTTTTAACTCTAAAATTTTTTGGAGGGAAACTTTATTATTGCTTTAAAATATAATTAAAAATCAAAGCAAAATAGAAATAAATTTGTTTATAATGCTTTTAGTCTTCACATTTCTTTCTTAAAATGGATTATTGTGAGAAAAGTTTTGCATTTCTTAAAATATTATTGAAACAAGGACTCTTATTCACCTTATGCATCCTCATTGGTTCAGGAATATTATAATCAGGTTGATATGGTAAAAAGAACACTGAACTTGAAGTCAGATGATTTGAATTCAGATCCTAGTATTATTGGTTATAAAGTGGTCCTTTGGTATATTGGCAAGAGTTCTGGCTTTAGAGACAGGAGCAGGTTTGAATCCTATCTCTCACATAGTGGCTTAGATAAACTTAGATAAGTTTCTTCATCTACTAAAAGTGGATGTTGACAACACCTCTTTAAAAGTGTTGTGAGGATCAAATGAGATAACAAAGGGAAATTGCTTTGCGATCCTTAAAGCCACTATATAAAGTCAGCTATTTTTATCATTTTTATATTATTTTTTAAGATTCATTTAATTAATCTTATCTTAGGTTTTTCATTGTTAAAAAAAAAGTGTTTTGTAAATTATAAATCTTGTTATACATGAATTTGAGAAAATCATTCAGTGTTTACTGTTATCCACAGATAATGGTGAAAATATAAAAAAGGTAATAACTGAAGGGCCTGGAGTTTCCTATTTTTCTTAAGGAAATTTAAGAAGTTTATGGTAGGCAAAATTATGGTAGGCAAAAACTAGCTTATATGTTAAAAATTAATTTAGAGATGATTTTTCACTTTAAAACTTCACTGTACAAAGTTATTATTTAATAAGGTGTTATTATTATTGTCATCATCTATAGGAGGATGTAAGATTTGAATTTTACCCTTAATTGAATTTCTTAGAATAAGAAAATGGGAGATTACTTAAGAATATTTGGTGCTTGGAAGAATATATTTAATGACATTTGCTTTGGAATGAATATTTATGTAGCAGTTGATCTAAATTAATTTTTTTTTTTGTCTTTCAGAGTATTAATGAGAAATCTTTTTGTTGGACATTTCCATACACCAAAGAATAAACGTCATGAAGTGTTAAGATTAATGGGAAGTATTTTGGGAATTGAAAAAGAGGAAATGGAACAGGTAATGATAAAAATCAAATCTAAAAATGAGCTTATAACTTTAACTAAAAGTATTCCAGTTTAAAATTTTGTTTCTTAGTAAATATAAATGGGAAGAATATTTTTGCTTAGATCAATGTAAAATTAAATCATTCTACTCTATAAAAAATTGATTCATGTAATCTGAAGTTAATTTAATTTAGCAAACACATTAATTGCTTCCTTTGAACAAAGCTTTATGGGAATACAAAGATGAAGTAGGATAGTTTGTGTCTTTTAGAACTTACAGTCACTAAAAGTACACATATATGTACTCAGGTAATATATGACTATGAAAAGTAAAAAAAAGAGCTAAACTGTATGCATTGAGGATAGAGGAGGGGAATCAAAAATTTTTTCTGGAGGACACTTCATCAGATTGGGATTTAAACAGGCTAAAACTGAAGACTGGAATTCGGGGTATGGAGAAAAATAGGCAGAGTTAATTCTAGCCTTGAATTAACAAGGCACAGGTGTAGGAGATAGTGGAATAAGAGAGAGTAATGGCAGGGTGTGTGTATATATGTCTGTTTTGGGGGGGAATAATTTGATTTAAATGTTAGAATATGAAATGAGGATAAAAGGTAGTCTCACAGACCAAAGCCACTAAAGTTTTCTGTGTGGAGGATTGATATAATCAGGTATGCATTAGAAAAATTGTGTGAATTGCAGTGTGAAACACTACACATCTTGTGTTTAACATCAGCTAACCCCTCCGAATCATCCTATACTTATTGTTAAAATTTCTACACAGTGAATATTCTGAATTTTTCTTTTTAAAACAATTAACTCAAAGTTCATTGAAGATAATGAAATCATTCCCAAAAATTCCTTTAACTCACTTCCTCTCAAAACTTCTCATTATCTTCACCCACTTTCCTATAATCACAGAAGAATTCCTAGTCATTTTACTAAAGCTCATCTCTTTATTTATGCCCTTAACCTATCAAATAATTCCTTTTCTGGTACCTTACTCCATCAATCTCTTTTAAGGATCTTCAGGTGTCCACACCACTGACTCTTTCTATCTACATAATAATGTGATTAACTTTTGAATGTCCTCATAAAAAATCCAACCAAAAAACCCTAATTTTTTTCAATTATTGAATTTTCTATTCTTTTTTTGATTGCTTTACTGTTAACTGAAAATATTATTTGTATCTGATGCTTCTACTCTTTACTTAGTACTGTCTCATTAACCCTTTGTAATGGTTTTACGCATCTTTTCTACTAAAATTGTTCTCTTTTTTTTAATAGTTTTTTATTTTTCCAAATACATGTAAATAAGGTTTTCAACATTCATTTTTTTATTATAGCTTTTTATTTACAAGATATATGCATGGGTAATTTTTCAGCATTGACAACTGCAAAACTTTTTGTTCCAGCTTTTCCCTTTCTTCCCCCCATTCCTTCCCCCAGATGGCAGATTGACCAATACATGTTAAATATGTTAAAGTATAAGTTAAATACAATATATGTATACATGTCCAAACAATTATTTTGTTATACAAAAAGAATAGGACTTTGAAATAGTGTACAGTTAAGTTAGCCTGTGAAGGAAATAAAAAATGCAGGCGGACAAAAATAGAGGGATTGGGAATTCTATGTAGTGGTTCATAGTCATCTCCCAGAGTTCTTTTGCTGGGTATAGCTGGTTCAATTCATTACTGCTCTATTGGAACTTATTTGGTTCATCTCATTGTTGAAGAGGGTGCATCCATCAGAATTGATCATCATATATAGTATTGTTATTGAAGTGTAATAATGATTTCCTGCTCCTGCTCGTTTCACTCAGCATTAATTTATGTAAGTCTCTCCAGGCCTTTCTGAAATCATCCTGCTGGTCATTTCTTAATATTCCATAATATTCATATAGCACAATTTATTCAGCCATTCTCCAATTGATGGGCATCCACTCCATTTCCAGTTTGTGGCCACTACAAAGAGAGTTGCCACAAATATTCTTGCACATACACGTCTCTTTCCCTTCTTTAAAATCTCTTTGGATTATAAGCCCAGTAGTAACACTGCTGGGTCAAAGGGTATGCACACTTTGATAACTTTTTGAGCATAGTTCCAAATTGCTCTCAAGAATAGCTGAATATATTAACAAATCCACCAACAATCCACCAGTGTCCCTGTTTTCCCACATCCCTTCCAACATTCCGCATTATCTTTCTCTGTCATTCTAGCCAATCTGACAGTGTGTAGTGGTATCTCAGAGTTGTCTTAACTTGCATTTCTCTGATTAATAATGACATCTTTCATATGGCTAGAAATAGTTTCAATTTCTTCGTCTGAGAATTGTCTGTTCATATCCTTTGACCATTTATCAATTGGAGAATGGCTTGATTTCTTATAAATTAGAGCCAATTCTCTATATCTTTTGGAAATGAGGCCTTTATCAGAACCTTTGACTGTAAAAAATGTTTTCCCAGTTTATTGCTTCCCTTCTAATCTTGTCTGCATTAGTTTTGTTTGTACAAAAATTTTTCAATTTGATATAATCAAAATTTTCTATTTTGTGATCAATAATGATCTCTAGTTCTTCTTTGGTCATAAATTCCTTCCTCTAACACAGGTCTGAGAGGTAAACTATCCTATGTTCTTCTAATTTATTTATAATCTCATTCTATTTGCCTAAGTCATGAACCCATTTTGGCTTTATCTTGGTGTATGGTGTTAAGTGTGGGTCAATGCCTAGTTTCTGCCATACTAATTTCCAATTTTCCCAGCAATTTTTGTCAAACAGTGAGTTCTTATCCCAAAAGCTGGGGTCTTTGGGTTTGTCAAACACTATTAAAGTTATTGACTGTTTTGTCCTTTGACTTATTCCACTGATAAATTAGTCTATTTCTTAGCCAATACCAAATGGTTTTGGTAACCTCTGCTTTATAATATAATTTTAGATCTGGTACAGCTAGGCCACCTTCATTTGATTTTTTTTTTTTCATTAATTCCCTTGAAATTCTTGATCTTTTGTTTTTCCATATGAACTTTGGTGTTATTTTTTTCTAAGTCATTAACATAGTTTTTTGGGAGTCTGGTTGGTATAGCACTAAATAAATAGATTAGTTTAGGTAGTATTGTCATCTTTATGATATTTGCTTGCCATATCCAAGAGCATTTAATATTTTTCCAATTGGTTAGAGCTGACTTTATTTGTGTGGAAAATGTTTTGTAGTTTTGCTCATATAGTTCCTGATTTTCCCTTGGCAGATAGATTCCTAAATATTTTATACAATCAGTAGTTACTTTAAATGGAATTTCTCTTTGTAACTCTAACTGTTGGATTTTGTTAGTGATATATAAGAATGCTAATAACTTATGGGGTTTATTTTGTATCTTGCAACTTTGCTAAAGATGTGGATTATTTCTAATAGCTTTTTAGTAGAATCTCTGGGGTTCTCTAAGTATACCATCATATCACCAGCAAAGAGTGATAGTTTGGTTTCCTCATTATCTACTCTAATTCCTTTAATCTCTTTCTCAACTCTTATTGTCGAAGCTAGTATTTCTAATACTATATTGAATAGTAATAATGATAAAGGGCAACCTTGTTTCACTCCTGATCTTATTAGGAATGGTTCCAGTTTATCCCTACTACATATGATGCTTATTGGTGGTTTTAAATAGATGCTACTGATTATTTTAAGGAAAAGTTCATTTATTTCTATACTCTCAAGTGTTTTTAATAGGAATGTATGTTGGATTTTATCAAATGCTTTTTCTGCATCTATTGAGATGATCATATGGTTTTTGTTAATTTGGTTATTGATATAGTCAGTTATGTTAATAGTTTTCCTAATATTGAACCAGTCCTGCATTCCTGGTATAAATCCTACTTGGTCATAGTATAGTATTCTGGGGATGATTTTCTGTAGTCTTTTTGCTAATATCTTATTTAAGATTTTAACATCAATATTCATTAGGGAGATTGGTCTATAATTTTCTTTCTCTGTTTTCAACCTACCTGTTTTAAGTGTCAATACCATGTCTGTGTCATAAAAGGAATTTTGTAGGACTCCTTCCCTATTTTTTCAAATAGTTTATACAGCATTGGGGCTAATTATTCTTTAAATGTTTGGTAGATTTCACATGTAAATCCATCTGGTCCTAGGAATTTTTTCTTAGTGAGTTGATTAATAGCTTGTTCTATTTCTTTTTCTGAAATGGAACCATTTAAGCAATTTACTTCCTCCTCTGTTAATCTGAGAAGCCTATGTTTTTGGAGGTAGTCATCCATTTCACTTAGGTTATCAAATTTATTGGCATAATGTTGGGCAAAGTAACTCCTTATTATTGCTCTAATTTCCTCTTCATTGGTGGAAAGTTCTCCCTTTTCATTTTTAAAATTAACAATTTGATTTTCCTCTTTCTTTTTTCTAATTAGATTTACCAAAGGTTTATCTATTTTATTGTTTTTTTTTCATAAAACCAACTCTTAGTTTTATTTATTAATTCAATAGGTTTTTTACTTTCAATATTATTATTTTCTCCTTTTAATTTTAGAATTTCATGTTTAGTATTTGATTGGGAGTTTTTAATTTGGTCTTTTTCTAGCTTTTTAAGTTGCAAGCCCAATTCATTGATCTTCTCTTTCTCTATTTTATTCAAGTAAGCCTCTAAAGATATAAAATTTCCCCTTATTACTGCTTTGGCTGCATCCCACAAATTTTGGTATGATGTCTCATCGTTGTCATTATCTTGAATGAAATTATTAATTGTGTCTATAATTTGCTGTTTCACCCAATCATTCTTTAAGATGAGATTATTTAGTTTCTAATTACTTTTTGGTCTATTTACCCCTAACTTTTTGTTGAATGTAGTTTTTATTGCATTGTGATCTGAAAATAAAGCATTTACTATTTCTGCCTTCCTGCATTTAATTTTGAGGTCTTTATGTCCTAATATATGGTCAGTTTTTGTATAGGTTCCATGAACTGCTGAGAAGAAAGTATATTCCTTTCTGTCTCCATTCAGTTTTCTCCAAAGATCTATTATACCTAATTTTCCTAATATTCTATTTACCTCTTTAATTTCTTTTTTTTTTTTTTTTTTTTTTTTTTTTTTGTGGTTTATCTAATTCTGAGAATGCAAGATTGAGATCTCCCACTATTATAATTTTGCTATCTATTTCTTCTTTCAACTCTCTTAACTTCTCCTTTAAGAATTTAGATGCTACACCACTTGGTGCATATATGCTTAATATTGATATTGCTTCATTATCTATGCTACCCTTTAGCAAGATATGGTTTCCTTCCTCTTTTAATTACCTCTTTTAATTAAATCAATTTTTGCTTTTGCTTGATCTGAGATAAGGATGGTTACCCCTGCTTTTTAAAGACTTCACCTGAAGCATAATAGATTCTGCTCCAGCCTTTTACCTTTACACTGTATGTATCTCCTTGCTTTAAATGTATTTCTTGTAAACCACATATTGTAGGGTTCTGACTTTTGATCCAGTCTGTTATCTGCCTCCGTTTTATGGGATCATTCATCCCATTCACATTTATAGTTAAAATTATTAATTCTGTATTTCCTGCCATCTTATTATCCCCAGATTATGCTTTTCTTTTTCTTGCCCCCCTTACTCCTTCCCAGTATTAACCTTATGGGCCCCACTTGCCTCAAATTGTTCTCTTAAAGGTCATAAATTGCTTACTAATCTCTGGCTTTTCCCCTTATTCTTCATCTTCTGCCATTTCTTTGTAGCATTTGACCCTGCTGATCTTCACCCTTTTTTCTGGGGCTTCAAAAAAGCCTATACTCATCTGAAATTTTTCTTGTACCAGTAATGTCACTTTTTAATGTTTGTTTTGTTGGCTTCCTGTTCTTTTCCCACTGCCCTAACTAGGGCTATTTTCAGAGTTTGCTTTTTACTCTTTTCCTTTTTGAATTTTTTCATTTGGCAATCTCCCTTTATCCTATCAATTTAATTTCCACTTCTATCTAGATGACTTCAAAAGCTTTCTCTCCAGTTCTGATCTCAGTCCTGGGCAATCTTTGACTGGTGATAAGAAATTTCTCTCTGGATGTTTCAGTTTTACTTCAAACTAAGCTTGTTATCTTTCCTATCAACCTCAATCTTCCTCCTTACTTAATTATTTCTGTCAACTATACTGCCATTTTCCTACTCTTTCATGTTTGAAACGTTAGTGTTTTTTGAGACTGACTTACACTTCTGCTTTTTCGATCAGTTACAAAATCCTGATTCTTTCTTTTCACTTTCTGGTATATTATTCTTTCTTCAATAATCTAAGTTTAGGGTTCCTGCCATACACCTGGACTGTTTCATTACTTTCCTACTAAGGATTCTCTCTCTGCTTTATCCCCCTTCCAAACTGCTATTCTTTATTTCCAGCCAAGATTGCAACCTGAATGAGAGACAGTTGGCCTAGCTCCCATAAATACTGGCTCTGGTAAAGTTTGCACCAGACTGAATAATGATAAAGAAATCTAATGAGAAACTACAATAAAATGGCTTATAATTCCATTCTAGAAGAGTATGAATCTGCCAGAAGCCAGTGTTAGTAAAAAAGGGGACCATACCAGCAATGCCAGTGCAAGGTAGCCTCCAAACAGAAACAGATGATATATGTGTAGCCAGCAATATTTTTGTGGGAGCAACAAGAGTAAAAATCATGATGAGCTCCAAGGTGGAGACATTGAAAGCATCAGAGAACAACAATGAGTAATAACCAGAATACTATCATAACACTCAAGCAAAGACAGTCTGGGTCTAGAATCTCCGAGATTTCTAACACTCTCTCCTGAAATTATAGAGAAGGCTCTGTTCTAAATTAGGGCTGATCAGTCCACCCAAAAATGCATCAGGGGATAAAACTTCCAGTTTAAGAATTAAACTACTAGAAATATAGAAAGCTCAATAAATTTAAAAATCTCCATTAAAGTTGGAGAGATGAGAGAAAAACAAAAACAAAAAAAAAGAGAAGTTGTTGGAGGGGATGGAGCCAATATGTCACAGAACAGGCAGAGACTAATCTAATCTATCCTAAGTTCCCCTCCAAACAACTTTAAATAATATCTCTAAACAAATTCTGAAGCAGCAAAACAAACAAAAGGACAGAGTGAAACAATTTTCAGCTTGAGACACAGCTTAAAAGGTCAGCAAAAAAGGTTTGTCTCACTGAGGGGAGAGTGGAGTATCGTGAAGTACAGGCCAGCTCTGCCAAACAAGCAGCATGTTTTTTGGAATGGATAGTGAGAAATGAAGGGGAGAAGAAGGTGCGTAGAATGTGAAGAAGGGGTGTGACTGATTCTACAGCAATAACTTCTGAGGCTCTCAACCTCAGGTAAGGGGCTCAGAAAACTGGTCAGAAGGAGATTATAGGAGATCCTTTGCTGGCGCTGAGGAAAAGACTGTTGCATTGCCCATATGTGGTTCTGTGGAGGTTGGGAAAGGGAGATCCCAAAAGTTTGGGGTCCCAGACCAATGTCGTGAGGTTTCCCAAAAGAATCTGTAGGCTTGAACTTATCTCCCTGTCAAGTTTATTGAAAGTAATGGTACACCATTACATACTGGACTGAATAACAAAAAAAAAAAAAAAAAATAGAAGCAAAGGAGATATTTTTATAAAGCTTTCAATCATAAATATACTTATTCTGTGACTCATAGGAAGGAAGGCGTGGTCTCCAGGAATAGTTCTCTGTTGACCAGATTATTACTGACAAGATTACCAGTCAACAATGAAATGAGGAGTGGTTTTATTCATTACTTTTTCTGGAGTCTGATCTGTGGAAGTTTCCTAAGGCCAGAAGCTTATATGACTAAGGAGTGATCAGAATCAGATTGGTTATGGGAGTTTCCTGAGGCAGATTCCAAAGCTAGAAGATTTAGGACTACTAATGCATTGACCCCCCAAAGTCAGGGGACTACAAAATCCTATTACATCAGTCCCAGGTAATAATCCTAGAGTGAAGAAGAACAGTAGTAGGACCAGAAGCCATGGGCACAATTCCAAGGTATAAAAGAGTGCTTGTGGGTGTCAGAGCATGTACTAGAGAGCAGTGACCATACCTCTCTTTGGATCATACCACCTTGGAAACTTAAAGATTCCCACCCTCCAAACTAGCTCTTCAAGTAATAGCACCAAAAACATGAAGCTTAGAAAAGTATCTCCTCCATCCCGGGAATAGACTCTAACTTTAACATAAAGTTAAAAGTCAAGAAATATGCTGGAGAAGTGAGCAAACAACAAAGAACCTGACCTATAAAAAGTTACTATGATGACAGGAAAAATCAAAATGAAAACTCGGAAGAAAACAATAATGTCAAAACAACTATATAAATTATCATAGAAAAAAGTGAATTGATCTCAGCTCCCTCCCGCCTCTCAGAAAGGTTTTTAATAATCAAATAAGAGAGGTAGAGAAAAAAATTGGGAAAAGAAATGAGTGATGCAAGAACATCATGAAAAAAAGTTAACAACTTGGTAAAAGAAGCACACAAAAAATAATGAAGAAAAAAATCTTTAAAAAGAGGATAGACTAAATGGTTAACAACAAACACCAAATTCACTGAAGAGAAGAATTCCTTAAAAAGTAGAATTGATCAAATACAAAAAGATGTACAAAAATTCTCTTAAGAATTTTTTCTCTTAAAGAAGAAAATTATTCTCTTAAAAGTAGAGTTGACCATTAGGAAGAGGAGGCACAAAAGCTCACTAAAGAAAATAATTCATTAAAAATTAGAATCAAGCAGATGGAAGCTAAGTTTCCAAGAGACATCAAAAAACAATAAAAATCAAGAGAATAAAAAAATAGAAGAAATCTCAAAATATCTCATTGGAAAAACAACTGATCTGGAGAATAGATCTAGAAGAAGTTTTACAAATTATTAAACTATCTGAAAACTATGATCAATAAAAAAGCCTCTAGACATCATTTTTCAAGAAATTATCAAGCAAAACTCCCCTGATATTCTAGAAATAGAGGATAAAATAGAAATTGAAAGGTGGAGAGGGAAAGAAGGAGGGAGAAAGAGGAGAAGGGGAAGTAGAATAGAGGGAAATTCAGAATTAGTTATATCTGTGAATGGAATGAACTAATCTGTAAAATGGAAGCAAATAGCAAGGCGGATAGCAAATTAAAGAAGCATGAAATATTCTACTTGTCAGAGCTATGGATAAGAGAAGAATTTTTGACCAAATGAGAGAGAACATTACAGGATATAAATTAGATAATTTGTATTATATTAAATTGTTTTTGCACAAACAAAACTAATGCAGCCAAAGTTAGTAGGAAAGCAAAAACCTAAGGAAAAGTGTTTACAACTTTCTCTGATAAAGTCCTCAAGGGTATTTCCCAATTTATAGTTAAAGGATATGAAACAGTTTTTAGACAAAGAAATCTAAACTATTTATAAATACAAATTGGGGCAGTTAGGTGGCATAGTGGATAAAGGACTAGCCCTAAAATCATGAGGATCTGAGTTTGGACTCTTAACGTTTCCTAGCTGTGTGACCCTTGGCAAGTCACTTAACCCCAATTGCCTCAACAGTAACAACAAAAAAAGAGAGAGAGAGACAGAGAGAGAAATGCAAATTAAAACAAGTCTAAGGGATCACCTCATAATTATCAGATTGGCTACTGTGACATAAAGGGAAAATGACAGATGTTGAAGGGGATGTGGGAAAATTGGAACACCAACAAGACATTATTGGTGGAGTTTTGAACTGATCCGAGCAATTTGAAACTATGCTCAAAAGATTATAAAATTATGCTTTTGATCAGTAAAAGAGCTGCCAAAGAGTTTTTTTTTAAAAGAAAATGTACAAAAATACTTGAAGCATCTCTTTTTGTGATGGCTAAGAATTGGAATTTGAGAGAATGGGTATCGGTGAGAGAATAACCAAACAAATTGTGGTATATGATTGTGATGAAATATAGTAAGAAATTATAAACAGGATGCCTTTAAAAAAAATTGAAAAGACTTATATGAAATGATACAAAGTGAAGTGCACAAAACCAGGAGAATATTGTATCCAGAAACAGAAATATTTTGTGATTTCAACTGTGAATGACTTGGCTTTTCTCAGCAGTACAATGATCTAAAGATAATTTTGAGGGATTTATTATGAAAAATGCTATTTACTTCTAGAGAACAGCTGCTCGAGTCTGAAAGTAATTTGAATCATATCTTTTTCATAATTTTTCTTGCCTTTTATGAGGGGGGTAGTATCTGTGAGGTGGGTTTTTTTTAACATGATTAATAAGGAAATATGTTTTACATGATTGCATATGTGTAGCCTATATTAAATTACAAGGTTGCAAGGAAGGAGTGAGAGAATTTGGAACTCAAAACTTTAAAAAATGAATGTAAACTTTTTTACATGTAATTGGATAAAAATACAATATCAAAAATTAAAAAAAAAATAGAACTTCTGGAAGGAGTTAATTCTGTAACAGCATTTTTACAAGGACTACAAGCAATACCTAGAAGAAATGAAGAAATAAATAAAAAATAAAATAAAAATTCTAACAGAAAGAACTCAAAGGAAAACATATAGTTTAGAATAGAAAGTGGTAAGTTACCCAAATTAACAAAAAAAAAGGGACTTAAATAGACCAAAGAGAAATCAGTGACTCTAGAAGACAAGATTTGTTAAATCAAAATAAAAGATTGCTAAAATAGACAAAAATTAAGATATCTTGCATTAAAAAAAAAACTTATCTAGAAAAGATGTTCAGGGAAAGAGAATTTAAATTGAATGCTCAGAAAAAACTGATATTAAAAAATCTTGGCTATTTTATATTTTTAAAAATAATTTAAAAATTTTTATATTTTTAAAAATAATTTTTAAAATAAATAAAAACTATTAGAATGAGAGGGGAAAGTTAAAGTGGAAAAAACCACTTATTTCCAGAAAGCCACTTGAAAAGTAAAAGTCCCAAGCAAATCCAGTTTTCCAAAGTAAAAAAAAATAATAATAATGCAAAAAGATAAAAAAATAAGTATATCGTAACATTTTTTTAAAGATACACAGAAGAGAACAAAAGGAAGTCCAGAAGGAACAGAGAGGCAAAACAGTTTTGAAAGTGATGTATAGAATTTATTATGTTCTAAAAAGCAAGTGATTATGGTAGTAAAGATTTACAACTTCATATAGATATCTTTTTGTGTCTTGAGATGGAAATTTGCTTTTTTGGTTCTTGAGAATAAAAACGACTTCCCCTTCCAAAAATAAAGAAGCAAAAACCTTCAACTCATCTATTTGCCTTATTGCTTTCAGACATCTTTATATAGAGATCTGACCATACAGCTTTTTTGATTGTAAATTTTCTTTGGCTCCCTATTGATCCACCTGAATGAAAGTTATATCCATAGTGTGGCACCCCATTAGTCTTTCTACCTTTAATTCATTTTACTCCTTTTCTTATATACTACTTACAAAGAAACTGTTCTACCTCCATACTATTAGTTCACTCTGTTGCCTATAGGCAATAATATTATAATATAATATAATATAATATAATAATATAATTGGACTATATTCCCTTATTCTCTCCCTGTTGAATTCATCTTTTAATGCCTCATCAGAGTACTACTCCTTCAATGTTTTCTTTTTTGATTGCCTGAGTAGCTACCCCTCCTCAGATCTAATTTGGCATTTTGTGTTTTACTTTTAATTTATCTTTTATTACTTATTATAGTTGTTTATTTTGTCATTTTAGACTTCATGCTTTAGGATTAGGGCTTTCATTTTAAAATACTGTAACATTGTGGCTTCTTAGAGCCTAGTATAGCATGGTCCATAGAAGACATTTGATGAGTTTTTGTTAAATTGAATTAAATTGAAGGACTTTTTTGTAGAGGGCAGAGATTAATAAACTACTTAATGAATTACTTAGGAGTAGGAAGGACTTGATAGATATGAAAAGGTAATGCCCAGTAGAAAGCAAATTGGATGTACAATCATAGGAAATAGGTCCAAATATAAGTTTTGTCATTTACTACCATTATGATCTTGGGCAAACAAATCTTTTTATTTTCCTGGGTCTCCATTTTTTCAACTGAAAAATGAAGGATTTAAGTTAGATGACCTGTAAGGTCCTTTTCCAACTCTAAATTTATAATAATATTGCAGAAATAGAACTCAAGATATGGGAAAGAGAAACATCTTAAATAAATCAAGGTTTCAAAAGAATGTGTAGCTGATAATGGTGCCAGTTTGTTAGATTTTTTTTCATCAATAATTCTTATTTTTATATCTTCTTTTCTGGAGATTTATTCCCTATAACAAAGAATTTTTAAAGGAACATGAGAAAAGAAAACAAGAAAAATAAATTAGCAAAATTAATATATCAAAAACAAACCCTGACAGCTTAGAGTAATACTCTTTCTCTGTGCACTCCTATCTCAGTAAAAGAGTAAGGCAATATTTTCTCATAAAATAATTTATAGAGGTGTGAAAAATCAGAATTCAGTTTTGGAGTTTATATTTTGTATTTTGTATTTTGTAGGAAATGCAACCTTAATGTAAGTGAATATTTTCAGCAGAGAACTGAAAAATATAATAGTAGGTTATTGAATAGCTATCAGTTTGGGAGTTAATCTTAAAAAAGCTGATAAATGCTTATAAAAATTGAATTGAAGCTATAGCAATGAATAATCATAGGAGAGAGACTATGGAATGAAGCAGTCAAAGTCTAAAATTTGAGGCTTTGTGTTTAGAAGAGTTTAGAAGGTAAGAAGAACCAGTGAAGGGAAACAATCAATGTACATGGAAATGAGAAGCCATAGAATTGCAGCATCATGGAATTCCTAAGTGACAGCTTTCTCTCATGTTTTAGAATAATAGTATTTTGAGATGCAATTCAAATCAAGTGAAAATGAATCTGTGGGAAGGGGGAGGAGTTGTTTGGATTATATTTGGTTATAATATTAGCTTTTACCAATTTAAATCAGGTTGGGACAAAGTATTAACTATTATTCTAAATAAAATATAACATTTTTACTTTTTATGGACTGATATTATGATGATTAATCTTCTAGTTGTTGAATGAAGATCAGCGTGGTGTCACCAGATGGATGGCAGGATGGCTTGGTGGAGGAGGATCAAAAAGTGTACCTAGCACACCTCTAAGACCAAATCAGCAATCAGTGTTCAATAGTGTAAGAATTTCTTTATTCTTTTTTACATATGGGAAGTAAAATGACAGCTTTGTCATTTTGTCATTTGTCAAATGTCATGCTGTCATAAAATGCTCTTAGAAAGATAGAATTGTGCATTGTAAAGAATGATGGAGTAGGTGACTTTTCAAGTCTCTTTCAAATTTTTGATTCTATGGAATTAGAGGGGCCTGTGTTTTAAGTCCATGGTTACTACTTAATGGTTATGTGACCTTGGCAAAGTCATGTGAAACTTTCATCTAACCTAATAGGATTTCATCTAAAATGAGACCTGATAGGATCATTGCAAATTTTCCTCCTTTTTCCACCAAAGTTTTCCTGAGGCCTCATCATGATGTGTAGGCAACACTAGGATCTTAAACACTTTATGGCATTGGAACCCAAGCTTTACCAAGTCTTACCAAGCTGGAAAGACTTGGAGAATAAACTCAGCAAACCTTCCTCTGTCTTCTGTGTGTAGATCATTCTCACTAAGATCCAAGAAACTCAACCCTTAGTTGCCTTCACAGTGATTACTGTTTTAGCTACAAAAGTTCCTGAAGACAGTCTACAAAATTTTTTTTTTTAATTTTTATTTAATAATTACTTTATATTGACAGAATCCATGCCAGGGTAATTTTTTTTTTTTTTACAACATTATCCTTTGCACTTGTTTCTGTTCCAATTTTTTCCCCCTCCCTCCCTCCACCCCCTCCCTTAGATGGCAAGCAGTCCTTTATATGTTGGATATGTTGCAGTATATCCTAGATACAATATGTGTTTGCAGAACCGAACAGTTCTCTTGTTGCATAGGGAGAATTGGATTCAGAAGGTATAAATAACCCGGGAAGAAAAACAAAAATGCAGATAGTTCACATTCGTTTCCCAGTGTTCTTTCTTTGGGTGTAGCTGCTTTTGTCCGTCATTTATCAATTGAAACTCAGGTCTCTTTGTCAAAGAAATCCACTTCCATCAAAATATGTCCTCATACAATATCGTTGTCGAAGTGTATAATGATCTCCTGGTTCTGCTCATTTCACTTAGCATCAGTTCATGTAAGTCTCGCCAGTCCTCTCTGTATTCATCCTGCTGGTCATTTCTTACAGAACAATAATATTCCATAGACAGTCTACAAAATTATAGAAGGATTGTGTTGTCATGTCAATAAAGGAAGTACTTTTTCTGATCCTTGTAGTTTCGAAGTATTTAATTTATACATTTGTCTCATTTGTTTTAGTATTTTCCTATTCTTTTTACGTATATTCTATTGGTGTAGTAGAGGAGGATTTAAGGAGAGGAAAATGTTACTATAGTTTTTGGTGTCAGTAAATGTTAAGAATTAAGAGTTTTAGAAGATATTAAGTCTATATGATAGAAAATAATGACAAAATATAGGTTGGCAACTTTACCTTAAGATATTTTTATTTAAATCTTGAAATTTATATTGTGATAGCCATATTGCAAAGCAAATATTAATCCTTGAAAAAGAACTTAAGATTTCAATTAAAATTATCGTTCAAAAATAAACAATATTTTACAGCACTTTTTTTTTTTTTTTTAATTTTAGTCTTTTTCAGAACTCTTTGTCAAGTTTCTGGAGACAGAATCCTGTCCAAGCCTTCCTCCACCAAAGCTCTCTGTTCATGGTTTGAAACCTTTAGATTCACCAGAAAGGGGAAAACTAACTAATCCAGCATCAGGTAATTTTACAGATAAAAACATATTAAAACTGGTATTTGGATTTAGTGTGTGATCCATGGGAGTTCCTGTTGAAGACTAATATATATCAATACCTTTTTCTGCAACTTAAAATAGTTTTAGAGAGTTTGCTTGGGGCATGAAGAGATTAAATGAATTGTGCAGGGTTCCACAGCTAGTATGTGTCACAGGTAGAACTTGAACCCAGGTTTTCTTGGCTCTGAGGATTTCTTTTTTTTCATTATGCCTTGCTAATATTTTATTTTATTATGTATATTTTAAAGTAATGTTAACTAAAATAGAATGTCTTTTATGAAGGAAACAGATTTTCTCTTTCTGCCTTGTATATAATGAACAAGTATTTATTAAGTTTTTACCATGAATAATGCAATTGCATGATAAAATGGTTGATTTACATTTGTGAATTCATGCTCTGGACGTTTTGTTTTAAATTTTTTAATGATTTATTTTTGTAAATCAATTAGCTTTTCAAATATATCATTTTCCCCTCACCTATTCAACTGTGTTGTTGATAGTTCAGTTGTTAAGTCATGTCTGACTCTTTGTGACCCCACGGTCTATTCTGTTATATGGGGTTTTCTTGGCAAAGACACTGAAGTGGGTTTGCCATTTCTTCTCCAGTGGTTAAAGCAAACAGAGATAAAATGACTATCTAGGATCACATAGATAGTTAATGTCTGAAGCCAGATTTGAACTCAGGTCTTCCTAACTCTGGGCCCAGTGCATTATCCATACTCTGCCATCTAGCTGCCTCCTTAGCCACCCTTTGTAACAAAGAATAATAATAGCTACATTAACATTTATATAGCTTCTCTATGTTTCAGACATTGTGCTAAGCACTTTGTATTCTGTTGAGCACTTTATCTCATTTAATTCTTGGGAGATAGGTGCTGTTATTATCTTCATTTTATAGTTGAGGAAACTAATACAAACAGGTTAAGTGACTTGACTAAAGTCACATAGCTAGTATCTGAAGCCAGATTTAACTCAGCCAGCTCTTCCTGACTGTAGGCCCACTCTTTATCTGTTTTGTCACTTAACTACTTAAATAACAAAACTAACCAACACACCAACCAAATCTAAAATTATATTCAATAGAAGATATATTTTAAATTTAAAAATTTTGTTATTTGCCTACTATGGGCAAGACCCTGTCTGAAACCTGACATTTTAATAATAATGAAGAATTAGTGATGATTCAACCACACTGTCACATGATTTTCATATATGACAAAGGGATGAGAGTGTACTACATGGTATTATAGTCAAAGAATAAATGGCATTTTCTTCTGTCTAAAGCTTATTCAGTCCATTCTGGAATTCAAACTCACAATCTCAGCCTTATTATAAACAAAGATTGTAACAGACCAAATCTGATCCAGGCATGAATTATAAAATACTTTAGGTGCCCATTTTGATCCAGTGTTCTGTGGATCTATGAACCTGATTGCTACTGAAAATAAAGAATTGTCATTGAAGATAACTACTTTTGTTTTTGGAATCCTTATCCAAGGGGGAAAAAACTACTTCTGTAAACTTGTGAGTTACTTTGTAAATATTGTAAGGATACTGATTGTAAACTACTGGCTAACTCCCTGGAAGGGTCAGCCAGAGTCAAAATAATTTAAAGTCTTTGGTCTTTAAGGGGAGAAGTAAAGGAGGTAAACAAGCAAAATCCTGGATTTTGGAATCCAGAGTCACCAGCCTCTCTCCTCCTTGTCCTGCCACCAAGTGCCTCTGGCCTCTCTCCCTCCACCCTCCAATGATTGCCTATGATTTTTTAATACCAAACATTCAGCAAGCACCAAAAGTGAGAAGAGTCATTTATCCAAATATATACTATTAGAGTCATTGTCTCACATCAAATAGGTAATTAGGTAATTAGTCATAAGTGCTACTTTGTCTGATTCAAGCATACATTTTTGGAGTTTCAGTCCTTTACATTGATCTTTGCATACTTTCTAGTTTGCATGTCAGATATCCCAATCCAAGGAAAAAGATGGAAGAATTTTCACTTTGTAATAGAAAAAAAATTACTTAAATTATTGTAGTCCTTAACTAAAAGTATCCCTTTTATAGGGAGGGAAATGTTGATCTCTCCTATATAGAAAGTTCAGAACTTTCATGGTGGCCTAATGAAAAGGCTTGGTATTTACCCTATGGTTATAGTTTGAATTGAGAATAATTTGTTTGGTCATTCAGAATTTGGCATTTTAAGGTATTTTCCATAATTATAACAGGAATTATATATAGAGGACTGGAAATGCATGTGGTGGATATGAATAGAGTACAATACCTTATCAATAGTGATTTGCAAGAAAAAAATAACAAATGTTAGCTGGAAAATATATGATCAAAAAGGGTAACAGATGGATAACATAAATATTATATTTACATCATGAAATGTTAAAGAACCTAGAAGAAAGTCTAGTACATTGTGGATAGGTCCTCTATGAAGAACTTATGGGAAGACATGACCAAGAAATACATAGGATGAGAATATGTATATTGTGATCTGTCATTTTAGACAAAATATCTGCATTGAGATCACAGATTCTTTGAAGAATACATTTTTCTTATTGTTTAGTGTAATCTAAACTCAGATATTTTATCTTTTGAGTAGGAAGTTGGCAGATAAACTTAAAAATTGAAGTCTTTTTACATCTTAATCATTACTAGATTTTGTGTTAAACTAAAATGCTATTTCAGTGTAAATGAACTAAAGAATCACTTGAAGCTTTTCCAGATTAATAAGACTTGCCAGATCTTGAATTCTAATGGCATGATCTTTCACTTCCTCACCACAATAAGGAATTTGAGTGTAGTCTCCCTCCCCTTGGAGGTTAATATTATAGAATTTCACAATAAATCAACCTCTTTCCCTTTGGTATGTTCATTCAGTACTGAAAGTTCTCATTTTAAAATATCTGCATATGTATTGTAGAACTTTTAGTTACATCCCAAATCTACTCATCTCCATTTGCATAGTAAGAAACAAGTATTCTTTTGAAGGTTTAGAGCATTAAAAATGTGTTTAATATTACACTGGTTAAAATTCATACAGATATTAAATTTAAAAATTATTAGAGTGTCTAACTCTTCATTTTAAAGAGTAGATTGAGAATTTATATGTTACTCATGTTTATATTACTATTGATAAATATCAAATCTTGTCATTTGTTGCATTCAGAGAATAAGCTTATGCTAGCATGAAATGATTTTTATTAAGAATATGATGCTAAGTAAACTGGTTTTTTTATACCTTAGATACAAAAGGATCTGGAAGCAGTAGACGACCAGATGTAAATCCATTCTTGGCACCACGTTCTGCAGCTGTACCTCTAATTACCCCAGCTGTGCATGGAGTTAGTGGAACTGGACATTTGCTTATGAAGCCCATTTCAGATGCTTTGCCTACATTTACACCTTTGCCAGTTTTACCTGATAACAGTGCTGGTGCTGTGCTCAAAGATCTCTTAAAGCAATAGATGACGCTGAAAGCTGAGTTAAGATATAGCACTTTAAAGAAGCCGTGAACACTTTTTGTAAATACCTTACCACAAGAGGCCTTTTGGAAAAAGTCATATACTTGTTTGCATTTTTTTACTTATTTCTCTGAATTTGATTATGAAGTAGTAAATGCTTTTGGGAATTGCATATGTCCCAAATTAAGTGCCCAATGCCCAGTATTTTTTTTTTTTTTCTTTCTGTTGACTGTACAAGCTCTTTTTTGGCTGATGGAAATTTGGTCTCTCATTTTCTACCACAAAAGAGATGTATGGTGGATGTTAGAATCTGGTTAGATGACCAATGATAATGTTTTGGGTTATTCCTTCTCTGGCCCAAGTTGTTTTTAGAAAAAAAAAATTATTAATAGCCAAAGTACAGGAATTTGGTGGAGTAATTCTAGACTTCTTTGTTTAGTGGAGACATCAGAATCAAAGCATGTTCTAAGCTGTTCTAGAGCACTTAATTTAGGCATGCCTAATTTTTTTCCTTTCATAAATTATGACGGATTTATTAAGCCAAGCCAAAGTGGAATGTGCTGCTTGATTCTGAGAATATTTCTAAGAGGATAGCCTATTACTGATATCAAATATGCAAAAAGAAATTATTTAAAATTGAAATTCTAAAGAGTCTGTCCAAATCAGAAATTTTCTGTATTTGGTTTTTACTGGTTTGTGATCATTAGCATTTTTTAAATGAGGCAGTTGGTGTCATGATTAGTTGTACTATAATTGTAGTTAACAAATAGATGGAGTAATGTAGTTAAGTAACTATATACAAATTAATTATGTAATGGTACATTTAGTTTCAAGTAGCATTTTTTTTCTGATTTGAGGGTTTTTTGTGAGACAAACTAAGAAAGTTGTTTTTGATTGTGATATAATCTAGACCACCAGCACCAAGAGTTTGAAATTAGAGAAAGTGTATTTCTTTTAATTTTATACAAAACCTTCATAAAGAAATAATGCCAACCTGGAATTTAATTAATTGTATCAGGATGTTAATATTTGTATTAGAAGTTGAAGATGTACATTTAAAAACACATTTCTTGCCATTTTTGTAAATTTCCATGTGAATTTAAAATGTAAACATCTGTATAGAAATGAAAAGTTAAAAGATACTTATCCAAATATGTAAATAGGTCTGGTTAATGCTAGAACTGAAGCTGGTTATTTATAAATTTTGCTATAATTAACTATATACTTTATACTTTGTGAGACAGACTGGCAGATTTTTAATTATATGTGGATAGGTAGCACTCACCTTTCTGGAAAATTGAATCCTTAGGACAATGCTGTCTCATATTCTTGATATCATTTCATTTATTTCATCACCTAACTAGTTTTATCATCATTCCTTATTAAGTCTATGTTAAAAAGGAAGTTATCATTCAAGTTCTATATTAGAACTGTCACACCACTCTATTACCTAGATTCCATTGTTTCCCCTTGAAATTTTTACTGTTATAAAACATATTTAAAATAGAAGATTGTATAGAATCTTCCAAAACAATAAATATAAAAAACTTTTTGTTTTTTTTATTTAAGTGAAGATTAAAAGATTCAGTTCAACTTTTTACAGTGAATTGATCGTAACTCCATTCTTTTGTGTAAAATTTATTCAGGGTTTTTCTTGTTGATATTTAAGAAATTTATTTTTTTTTTGGATATTTTAGAAATTGAAACGAGTTTTGTGAAAATTGAAGCCATTACTCAGTTAAAGTAACTTTTCCATTCATCACTCGTATTTCTTTTCTAGCCTGAAAACATTTTAAAGATTATAAATAATAATAAAAGAACTCTTACAAATTTTGAAATTTGCCACTTGGAAATTCATTACATATCTTGAAATATATACCAAAGAAGCAAAACTTTTTTTTTTTTTGGTGGGGGAGTCACAGTAGTGTGAATTTCTTCTTTTTGGTTTTGTTTCATAAGTAACACCTTGTGATAATACTTTGAGTCAATGAAAATGTTTCCTACTGTTGTTGAAGCATCATTTTTTTGGAATAACAGAAAAACAATTCCTAAGCATTTAAATAATATTTACAATACATACATTTTTATTTGGTGGGGGGGAGGAAGAAGTGGAGTATACAGACATGCTATTTCATTTTCTACCACAAAAGAGATGTATGGTGGATGTTAGAATGACTAATGATAATATTTTGGCTTATTCCTTCTCTGGCCCAAGTTATTTTAGATTTTTTTTTCTTGCCTGTGGCTTAAAATAAATATAAAAGTAGTTATGTAATTGTGCACTGACTACTTAGTTACCATAATAAAGCATAGTTTTACATAATTATCATTTGAATGACAAATTGTCTCTAAAATTGTACTCTGTATGATTTAGATATGCATTATTGCAACTAACTTCCTATTGTTGGTGTTTACAGTTGAAATCTTTAATGGTAGTGTCATTTTATTCTGACGCCTGGGTTTTTCTTCTGAAAATTTAATGTTGAATGAATGAGTGAGTGAATGAATAAAAAGAATAAAAATAATTAATATTTAAGTGCTTCCTATATGTCTGGCATGATGCCAATGTACATTGTTTCAGAAGTAAATCATTTTATCTGAAGGGATACATTTTAAAGTTAGCACTTAAACATTGCTGAGCCTAAAAGTGATTTCACTGCTTTCTTATATTTAAACTTTGTGGCTGAATTCTCATTTAAAAGTCACAGTTTTTCATAACATTCCCAATTGTTTAACCACTACACTACAATTTAAAATTTGACCAACTACAATTAAAAACAACCAAAATATAATCATGTACCATTTGATTATTTGATTTCTGCTTGCTTCTATAATGGGTAAAAAGAATTTGATCAGAAGAGGGAGGGAATGGTTTCATTGGAACCAACTATTTTAAAAATTTAGTTTTTTTCCCCATAGCAAAATCTCTCCACTTTTCATTTCCATTTTCTTTTTTAAACAGAAAAATGCCTTTTATTTGGAGAAATGATGGTTAAAACTGTTGCCAAATGAATAAGAAAAAAGCCTTTGTGTTTGGGAGCAGTAATCAGAACTGTCAAAAAAAACTTTTGAATTATATTTTTCAAAAGTAATTCAATTTTCCCCTCATATATTCATTTAAGAGATCTTCTTCCACTTGCCAAAACTATTTTAGAAGATTTCATAAATATCACACTGAAGCATGTTCCTGTGGGGGAAGGGAGGGAATAGTACTTTTAATTTTTTGACAGTTGTGCACTTTTGTTCACCTACAAGATAAAATTTTCAAAGTTTCCCTTACCTAGTAATACTGAATATATAATTTTTAGATTTTAGAAAAATAATTTTTTGAAAGCTTGAAATTTATAGCACACAGCCTTCAGATCACTTTGTGCTTTATTAAATCACAGGCTAATGTATTTCTGAACTTTGGGAGCATTGCAAGTCTTTAAAAGCTCTAAACAAAGATGATATATGTAAGTTGGCAATGTATAACACAATAAAAAAAATTAGCAAGCAGCTGCTGGCATTTTCTTTAAGAGGGAGAAAAATGACTTACACATGTTGTTTACAACAGCAATGAGTGAACTACTGCACCCAACTTCCACAAGTTTATAGTTGAAAACCAGATATTTCTAGTTAGGTTGTACAATGTAAGCTTTGGAAATGTAAGTATAAAAGTTTTTTGCTTTTAGTTTCAACAAATCCAGATGATAAGGGTATGAGAGATGATGATGAAGGGATCCAGATACTATGGATTTTGAATTATTTTTCCCACTGCCTGATCTATATCAGGAGTTAGATTCCTTATTCTTTGAGGTCATAAATCAATTTGAGTTTTTTTTAAATTTTTTAAAAATTTAGGTTAGTGTGAACTCTTTGCAAAAATAAAAAAGAGTAAATTAACCACTGGATCCAGAGCACACTCTTTTAAGTATTGGGAGGAAAAGGTAGATTTTGGCCTTAAGTAGTTTATAGTACATGAGGACATAAGACATGTAATTATAATAAACAATATTTAAGATAAATGCATTAGAAAGAACAAACTGAATTGTAATTTTAAAGTCCAAGAGGTAAAGTAACATTACTGAATGTGGATCAGTCATGACTTCATGGAGGAGGCATGGAATTCAGCAGGAAATGATTGGGAGGGAGAGTACAATTGAGTTCTGATTTGAGTATGTTCAGGCTCTGTATGGAGGGGAAAGAATAATTGAGTGGAGTTGAGTAAAAGAAGATTAAAGCTCTAATATATATGGTTGCTTCTATAATGGGTAAAAAGAATTTGATCGGAAGAGGGAGGGAATGGTTTCATTGGAACCAACTATTTTAAAAAATTAGTTTTTTTTCTCCATGGCAAAATCTCTCCACTTTTCATTTTCTTTTTTAAACAAAGAAATGCCTTTTATTTGGAGAAATGATGGTTAAAACTGTTGCCAAATGAATAACAAAAAAACCTGTGTGTTTGGAAACAGTAATTAACTGTCAAAAAACTTTGGAATTGTATTTTTCAAAAGTAATACAATTTTCCCCTCATATATTCATTTATTCATGGAAGGCCCTAAATGCTAGGTAGAGTTTGAACTTTGCTCAGTGGATGACAGGGAACCACTGATTTTTGTTCACAAAGGATAGCACTAGATCCATTCATAACAGAAATTCTATTGATAAAAGTTTAAGGATAGATTGGAAGGTTAAATAGAGTGGAGTTGGAGTTTAGGGTGTTTAAAGAGAATATCGATATTTATTTTGAAATCCCCTAGAATAAGGACAAGAGTATGGGAGGAGAGAAAGATTGTGAGCTAGATACTAAATTCATTTGGGGAAAAGGAGATTATTTTGAAGGTTGGTATGTAATAGCTGCCAGAATTTTGATTGGGTGATAGGATATACCCAACCTCAAGGGTGGAGAAGTTATTGAATGATAGTGATAGAAAGAAAACCTTGACGTGGCAGGAGGGAGCAAGTATTCTAATTGCCCCATCTTAACCAGTGAGTTGAATGACATTGCAGCCAGTGCTAGAAAAGGGAACCAACGAGGTTGTTTCATAGAAGGGAGCTGCATCTCAAGGAGAACCAGAAAATTGCAAGACTGAAAAATGAAGATTTAAGATGAAAGCAAATGTGTTGGAGTAAACAAACATTCCAGAGAACACAGAGGAAGGGGTGGATGACTTTGAAATGGGACATTGGAGAGAGTGGATTGAAGAGGTTGAAAATAAGGTTTTGGTGGGGGAGTGAGAAATAGGGTTTGAATAATGACCAATGGAAATTCCAAATCAATGGAATGGATAAGACATAATTGAGCTTGTAAATCATTAAGGGGTGATTTTAGATACCTAATTTTCATGTCCCTAAGGCTTTGGCTTTACAGTAGAGTCAGAATCATAGGCAGTTTAGGGAAGGGGACATAATAGAACTATCAAGCATTAATAATGTACATCAAAATGAAAAACTATACATTTTTTTAAAAAATTAGTTAATACCCCTCAAAAAATAGGAAATATTGAAAATTAGAGAACTAAACTCGAAATCTAAAAAGACTATAGAAATGATGAGTAAAACCTAGTTCTTAAAAAAAACAACAGCCTAACAAAACTGCTAAATCTTTAGCCAACTTGTTATAAAAACAAGAGGGCAGAAAATCAACATGATAGTAAATGAATAAGGAATATCACAACAAATCCAAAGAAATAAAAGGGATTATCAAAAGTCACTATGCAAAATCAAATGAAAAAACTGAGAACACAAAAGAAATGAGTAATACCTTTAAAAATATAAACTAAGTAACAAGATCAAATAGAGATTTTCACTAGTCCAATATCAGAAAAAAAGAAAATGAGTAATAAAGGGATTGTGAAAGGAGAATGGTCCTGGTAAATTTACAAGATAATTTAAACTTCTAAAGGATAATTTGTTTTAATGTATAAATTATTTTCAAAAATCAAGAAATTGCTTTAACAGATTTTTTTGAGGCAAATATGGCCTTGATTCCATATCAGGGTTATGTATAGCAAACAAAATCTATAAATGAGTGAATATTAATCACTGAATATTCAAAATATTCATTAAGAGTAAAAACATGATTATCTCAACTGATAAAGTACAATATTCATTTCATTTTATAAATCCTACAAAATATAGGCACGGGAGAGAGCTTTTATTAATATCAGAAAATGTATCAAAAACCAAAAGAGAATATCATATATAAGTAGGGATCCATTTAGCAAGCATGCTCAGTCTTCCTGCTATTATTTGACGTAATTTTGGAAATGATAACAGCAATAAGTCAAGAGAAGTTAAAGGTGAAAAGGGATATAGGAAAAATGGTTATAAAACTATTCCAATTTGCCAATGATATTATAGTTTATTTAAAAATTCTAGGAGAATGGTAAAGACATTAGCTTTAAAGTTTCTGGCTGCAAAAATAACATTTTTATATAATATCAAAATGAAAGTAATATAATGGAAAATACCATTCAAAATAACTACAAAAGCATAAAACACATGGAGCCTAGCCTATCAAAGTATAGAAAACATCTGCCTATATTTACTTGTGAAACTCTTTATGGAAATGAAAAGCAACGTAAATAATTCGAGAACTATTCAGTGGTCATTGCTGAGTTGTGTCAATATGCTAAAAATGACAGTTTTTATAGTTTTCAGAAGGATCTGGAAAGAAGTTTACATGACAATTTTATTAAATATTTAAAAGAAATTGTACATAATGGAGTTGTGGTTTCATGTTTTTTTTTTTTTTTAAATTCTGTGTTGTGAAAATGCTTGTTTTAGTTTATGAATTAAAAATAAACATTTTAAAATGTTTTAATTTTAATATCACACCAATCAAACTATAAAAAAGCTATTTTACAGAGGTTGATAAAATTAATACATTTGGAGAAATAAAATAGAGTATAAAGGGAAATAATGGGAGAAAAAGGTAGGAATGAAGAATGGGAGGAGAGCAGTTTCAGAATTCAGATAGTATTATAAACTCAGATATCAAACTCATTTGATTTTTTAAAATGGTTTTAAAATAAGAAGTAGATCATTGAAACAGACTAGATAAAGAATATTTTAAAAAGAATTTAATAACCCAGTGTTCAAAGAACCAGAAAACATAAAATAGGAAAGAACTCATTAGATAACATTTTCTTATTGTTTAAAAAAAATAAAAATAAATTTCTGGGAAAATTAGTAGTTTGGCAGAAATTAGATTTAGACCTTTCACTGCATTCCACAATTCATTCTAAATTCTAATTACCTTAACTTTAAAAATCAGACCATAAAAAATTAGGAGAGAAGTAGATTATTATATATATCTTTCATAGCTGTGGGTAGACAATATATTCTTAAATAAGTAAATACACAAGATAAATATATGACACTTAAAAGCTTCCAGGCAAACAAGATTAATGCATGTAGGATAAGAAGGGAAGCACTAGATTGGGTGGGAAAATATATTTGTTTGATAAAGATTTGGTATCCAAAATATATAGACTGCCAACTCAAATGCACATATCTTATGGTATGTAACTTTAATGAAATTTTACTGTGCTGTTAGTAAAGAGTAATAGATTGTGGGAAACATGGAAAGATAAATAGTAAAATATGTAGTCCAAAATAACTATATACAATGACTGCAATGATGTAAATGGAAATGACAATCACAAAACTATCAAAAATGAATGTTGATATTTAACATGTATTGGACTACCTGCCATCTAGGGGAAGGGGTGAGGGAAAGGAGGAGAAAATTTGGAATAGAAGGTTTTGCAAGGATCAGTGCTGAAAAATCACCCATGCATATGTTTTGTAAGTAAAAAGCTTTAATAAAAAAAAAATGAATGTTGAAAAATCACAGTTTCCAAAAAAAGAAATAATGAGAAGACACCTCCCCTCCACATACACTCCTTTGCAGAATTGGGATATTACAAATAAAATTCATCATATATAGTTTCAGACCTTTTTATTTTATTGATAGATATTGCTGATTTTTTTTTTTTTGCTCTTTTTATTTTTATCTTTAAAAATATGGTATAGCTTATAGCTCTATGGCAGCGAAGAGGTTGGGATATGGGGAAAATGTTAATGATGTGTGAAAATATATCAAAAATTAAAAAAAAATAAAGTAATAGTAATTCCCTGTACAAAAATAAATGCCAATAATTTAGATAATTTCCCAAAGGTAAATTATAAAAGGAGATATTCACTCTTTTATTTAAAAGGTATACATTTAAAATCCAAGAACAATACAACAAAAAAGCAAAGCAAATTTGATTTATATTTCTATCTCCATGAAACTTTAATTGCCTTAGTAATTCTTAGTGCTGGTTTTTCACTCACCTGAGAGTTACAGCTATGTTTACTAACATCTTTTTTCCTTATAGGAATACTTTGTCATTTGTAGGATGGTTTAATTAGTGAACAAACACTTAGTTGTCAGAAAGCCTGGATTTTAGGCTTAAATTTGTCCCTATCTGGCCTAATTTTTTTTTTTTTGTCACTTTATCTACTGAGCCCTCAGTTTCTTCTTTCAGAAAATGAAGCTAGAATGATATTCCCTTCCAGTTCAAATTTTATTCCTGTGTAGGGAATAGCATGAGCAATTACAAAGACAAGAATGGGAATAATAAGGGAATCTATATGCATTCTATCTGTAAGAGCTGCCATGTTGGAAACCTGTGTGAGAGAGGATGGGAGAAATTTTGTGTATACTTCAAATATCATAGTACAGCCTTAATAGCTTTTGTAAGTCCTTTAGTCATACAATGAATAAAATGTTTAAGGAAAATTAATTGATGCACTATGGAATATAGATTGGACATTAAGACTGGAGCCAATGAGGTTAATTAGGAATTCAGTGATCCATAATCATGTGTCTCAAAGTGCCCTCCTAATTAGCAGTTTCCAGCCCAGTTAATTAATGAGACAATGGGTGTTAAACTAAAAAATAAAGGGGTCCTTATAGGTGACATATTGACTTAAAAACCCCACATATTAACATTATCTGTATTGTATTTTTTATTTATTTTGTTGAACATTTCCCAATTACATTTTAATCTGGTTTGCTGCAGGCTGGAGTTTTGCAGGGGAGAGGAAAATAGAGCGGGGTGGTTCGGTGCCCAGTTTAGATAACATAGATACAGCAGAGTAACGAAACTGTGAAATAAGATATTTGCCCTAGGTTTCCTCTTGAGTCCCCAGCATCCCCCTCTTAGTACCTTTGTTTCTGATCTCAAATTTTTTGGGTAAAAAATATTTTGGTAATACACACTTCTTTCCTGTGTGTCCTTGTACAATTACTACTGCCACTGATCTCAGGGGAGGAGAGGTGTCAAACTCTCCTTGGATAGTGTTCTTTGCTCGTCCAGTGCATCATGTCCTCTGAGGGAAGATGTCAAGGGGTCAATCTGGTGTTTTCCATCTATCCCAAAGAGATGTATTCTACATGTGACAACAGAATGCAGCTTTCAATTCCTGCTACCAGCACAATTTTCTCACTGAGATGTTGAGAACCTTTGTTGCAAAAAGGAGCAAACTTCTCTTTGAACTCAGGCTTTCCATCCCTTGCTCTTTTGAAGGAAGAAAAGGACAATCATTGGGAAATGGAACTTCTTTCTCCTGTAGGGAAGGTTTAACTACTATCTCAGGCTGCTTTGTTTTCTGCCTAGTATACAACCTTCCGAAGGAAAAAGAGTAATGAAATGAGGTCTTCTCAGCTTGATAATTCCGGTGATTCTGAAGTTCTGTAGGTCATTATCCAGACCCCTTTCTCCACCTCACCCCCACCAATAAATTCATTATTTCCATCTCCCTCCACCCTTCCATTCCAAAGTTCCAAACAAAAGCCACTTTATTTGTTCATTGTATAATTCTTCGCATATTTGGTTTTTTTTCCTCAACTAGATTGTAAACTTCTATTTTTTGTCTCTTTTTATCCCCAGCACTTAGCACAGTTGGAACTTAATAAATGTTTAATAAATGTTCTGATTCAGTCTCCTTTGCTGGATCATGAATTTTCCCAGTGTTTTATCCTCTATCCTCTTCTCTTCTCTCTTGAGGCCACTAGGAAAAAAAAGTGTATAATCAGATTCTATGAATTCAGTTATCATCTTCATAAAGATTTTTCTCAAATCTCTACGTACTGCCCTGTGTATACTCTTCTAATGTTTAGTTCTGCATCACCAACCACTTACTACTCATAGGCATTCCAAGCTAAACACAGCAAATAATTTTCCATCTCACTCCTAAACTTGTGTCTACTTCAAATTTCTATATTGCTTTTGAAGCTTCTACTATTCTAGGCACTCACTTTAGCAACTCTAGAATTATGCTTGACTCTTGATTTACCACTCCACCTCACAGTTGTTGTGATGTTCTGTTAATTCTACTACCTGCCTCCACAACACCTCTCAGACTCATCTTCTTTTTACTTACATTCTTTGTTTACACCTCTTTAACCCAGTTCCTCATCCCCATTTACCTGAACAATTTCAATGTTCTCTGACTGGTCACCTTCATACCACTCTGATTTCTCTTTCACACACCTTTCAAAAAATTCTTCCCTAAAACACAGATCTGTATTATTACCCTGTTCAGAAATCACTAGTGGCTCTTTTTGACCTCTAGTATAAAATATAAATTCCTTATTCTGGTATTTAAAATCTTTCATAATCTAGCAATTTCTCCAGCCTGATTTCATGTTATTTTCTCACTTATTTTGCTACCACTATTCCAGTCAAACTGATCTAGTTTCTGCTCTTTAAGTCAGCATTCCATTTACTGCTTTTATGTAGATTAAAGCCTGTTTCTAGATTATGTTCTTTCTTCATTTCTCCTTTTATTCGAAGTCTTTCTTATTTTCTACTTTCTGTCCATACCCTCCCCAACTTGTTAAAATAAAAATTTTAAGAAGAGAACAAAACAGTTTATAGTTATATGAAAAAAATGGTTCTGAATCATTTTTGATGAGTAAAATGCAAATTAAAACAATCTTGATATATCATTTCACACCTATTAAATTGGCTAAAATGACTAAAAGGAAAAACAAATGGTGGAGGGGAGATGAAAAAACTCAGACACATTCATTGTTGGTGGAATTGTGAACTGAGAGCAATTTGGAATGTTCCTGAAGAATAATTAAATTATTTATATACCATTTGACCCACAATATTACTATTAGGTTTATTTCCAAAGATGATTAGGGGAAAAGCAAAAGAATCTATAAGTTCTAAAACATTTATAGCAGTTCCCTTTGTTGTGGCAAAGAACTGGAATTTGAGGAGATACTCATCAATTGGGGAATGGCTGAACAAGTTTTGGTATATGATTTTGATGGAATATTACTTCATCATAAAATATAATGAACTTGATGATCTTAGAAAAATATGGATAATATGCACAAAATAACGAAGAATGAAATGAGCAGAACCAAGAGAACACTATATAACATTCACTGCAATATTGGTTTAAGAACAATTTTGAGAAGGGAAAGGGACCTGTATGTGCCTGTTTGTGGCAGCCCTGTTTGTAGTGGGTAGAAACTGGAAAATGAATGGATGCCCATCAATTGGAGAATGGTTGGTTAAATTGTGGTAAATGAATGTTATGGAATATTATTGTTCTGTAAGAAATGACTAGCAGGATGAATACAGAGAGGCTTGGAGAGACCTACATGAACTGATGCTGAGTGAAATGAGCAGAACCAGGAGATCATTATATACCTCAACAATGATACTGTTTGAGGATGTATTCTGATGGAAGTGGATCTTTTCAATAAAGAGAAGATCTAATTCAGTTTCAATTGATCAATGATGGACAGAAGCAGCTACACCCAAAGAAAGAACACTGGGAAATGAATATAAACTCTTTGCATTTTTGTTTTTCTTCCTGGGTTATTTTTACCTTCTGAATCCAATTCTTCCTGTGCAAGAGAACTATTCGGTTTTGCACACATACATTGTATCTAGGATATACTGTAACCTATTTAACATGTATAGGACTACTTGCCATCTGGGGGAGGGAGTGGAGGGAGGGAGGGGAAAAATCGGAACAGAAGTGAGTGCAAGGCATAATGTTGTAAAAAATTACCCTGGCATGGGATCTGTCAATAAAAAGTTATAATTATTTAAAAAAAAAAAGAACAATTTTGAGCAAATTTTGAGCAAACTTTCACTATTATAAATACCCAAATTAACTACAAACTACAAAGGAAATATGAAGATGCTATTTCCATCCAGAGAAAAAATTGATAAATAAAAATTTATATAGAATAATTTTATATGTATTCATATTTGTTTCCAATAGTAGCTGTCATGGGGCAAGGGGTGGGAAAAAGAAAAAGGGGGGGAAAGAAATTTACTACTATAATACTAATTTTATTATATATTTAAAAGGAATAGCAAGCTGCATATAATAGATTTGCAGTTTCACGTGCAATCTATTTTCAAAAAAAATTATATGTACTAGAAATGCTTGTTTTATTCTATAAATTAAAAAAAAATTTTAAAGGAAAGAGCACAACTTATTGATCCATTCATATGCATATCCCTAGAAGACATGGAATTTTTTTTTGGTTTTGTGTCCCATCTATACAAAATCTTTATACAAGGCATCTAACATATGAATAAGAATCAGGAGCATATTGGATAAGGGTATTAGTAGGGAATTGTCATGTTTTTCCAAGCAATATTCAACAACATCTATGCTGTTTTACAATACCCTAAAAAATGTAGAGAATATCAGATCCCATTATGTTTTATCACTTGCTGATTATGAAAATGCATTTGGCTCAGAAGAGCAAAATGTCACTTTATAGGCTTTTTTCCTTTAAATGTTTTTCCTTTTAATTTTGAATCTAACAATCATTAACAAGTGCAAATATTTTAATACACAACGAAAAAGAAATTATATAGTTTAGAATTATTAGAATTTATTATTGAATTTAGAATAATTTCTTTGGCATTGTCTACACTATTTTCCTGAAATCTCTTCTCTTAGCTTTAGAGATATTGTTTTACTGATTTTCCTCCTACTGATCTGATCAACACAGTCTCCTTGACTGGATCCTTCCTATGACATGTGAATTGTATAAGAAACTGACTTCTTTTGTCTATTATTCATTTCATATATATGTATGATTACAAGTTAGTTGTATTTATATATATGCTACATATTATATTTATATGTATATGTAAAATTTAACAAAGTAGGAACAAATTTACTTTGTGTTATTTTCTGCCTTTTTTTGTCTTATTGATACTCTTTTTGCATTTCTATTACTACCCACTTACCCATTCTCCTACCTTCACAAAAATCCTCTCTTATAACAAAAATGTATAATCAAACAAAACAAATTAATAATTTAACACATCTGAAATTGCATATTATATTTCATTCTGCACCTTTAATCTCCTCTGCCAAGATGTTGGTTGTTCATTAGCATTCTTCTGAAGTAAAAATCTATCACACATTTTATCAGAGTTCTGAATTTCTTCAAATTCCTTCCTGGATTTGTAATAATTTTTTGATTATAATTGATGTTTTCTTTGATATACTCATTAATTCTGCCTTAGTTCCTGAACTGGTTCTTTGCACTAAGGCTCCAGTCTCAGCTCTAGTCTGACCATGAGTCACTTTTTTGTTTTGCTGACCTTCATCTCCCAAGATGAATCTCCCCTGAATGTTGAGGTTCCAAAATCTGCATGTTCGGGGACCACTCTGATTCTCAGCACAGCATTAGGGAGCTCAGAGCCCCTCTGTCTGGAATGTCCAGGTATGAGTGCTGTGGTACTACAATAGTTGGTTGGAGCCCTGTGAACCACACTAGTCACTGATTGCTGCTGCTCCCTATGGCTTCCAAGATCTGCACCTTCGGACTTTTCAATAATTTTGAGATTTTCTTAGGATAGTCTTCTGCTCTTGCTGTCTTTGGACGCCAAACTTTGTAGGCTGCATACTTCTTATCTTATCACACTGACTCTTGCTTTTCTAGAGGGGTCCTGTTCTTAGAGCCCATGGTGCTTCTCACTGATTTTTTTTTTTTTGTCATTCTAGAGCAGAATAAGTCACTGTGGTTTCTCATTAGATTTTTAAAATCATTATTCCATCTGTGTGAACTTTAGGGCTTTGCTGAAATAGGGAAAAGGGAGACTGGGTGGTCTGCCTCCTTTTTGGCAGCCATCTTTGCAGGAAGTCTGTAGATCTTTTTTGGAAAATTAAGAAAAAAAAATGTGTTTGCACATCAAAAGCCAAAATAGCTAAACTAATGTGAATATTTTGGCAGCTTTTTCAATTTAACATTGCATTCTTTCCCCTCTCAAGATGCAAACCCATCTTTTGGTAATTGAGATAGGATTAAATCATAAGAATACAACTAAACAGATGGTTTACTAATACTTAACAAAAGAAGATGACTTCTAAGAGTCTTAGGGGTCATGAAGAAATAACACTTAACAAGATAACCTCACTTCTTTTTTGATAGCATAACTAGATTGGATATTCTTATTGTTCAGTTGTTTCAATTAAGTCCATCTCTTTGTGATCCCACTTGGGATTTTCTTGGCAAAGATACTGAAGTGGTTTGCCACTTCCTTCCCTCCCTCATTTTTGAGATGAGGAAAGTGAGACAGAGTTAAATCCTTGCCTAGGGTCACACAGCTTGTAATTCTGAGGCCAAATTTGAATTCAGGCTTTCCTGAATCCAGACCTAATACTCTATTGTGTCAATTAGTCATTCTAACTAGACTGGTAGATTCACTCATTTGAATATAAATTCCTCTGGTGTATGGGATTATTAACTTTTGTTTTTGTGTTCCTAGAGTAGGTACTTATCAAATGCTTGTTGACTAATTGAATCCTATACACAAAACATTTTTCATTTCAGCAAAAGAGAGAAATGTGGGCTGGATCAGAGATGTCAAACTCAATGCTGCCTGTATAACTCCTTAGCATGGCTAAGAACAAGATTAAAACATAATTGGGAAATGTTTAACAAAATAAATAAAAATATAATACAATATAGCTAATGTTAATTTTTGACTTTCCAAGTTAATATGCAACCTACAAGGATACTACTGGTATTTGAATATAGATTCTTGGGATTGGGGTGATTATGGTAGTCTAGTTTATGCCTGAATAGAAATGTCCTTTAAAAACAATGAGCCATTCAGACTTTATTTAAACATCTCCAATGATGGAAAACTTGCCTTTTGAAATAGCTCATTATACTTTTGGGTAGCTCTGATTGTTGGAATTTTTTTCTTTCTATAAAAATGTGTCTTTCTGTTTTTTTTCCCCCCAATTCTGTTGCTGCTAACTCTATTTTCAGGATGCTAAGCAAGACAAAGCTAATTTCTTCTAGAAAGACAGCTTAATATAGTATAGTGGCACTAGATGAAGTCAGGAGAGAAATGGATTTGAAATCTAGTTATGGGATAAGTTACTTTGTTAAGGGTCCCCAAAGTGGGTAATTCTTAATACTTTCTTCACCTTTTCCTAGTACTCTGCCGCTGAATAAAGGGGCCATAGAGGATTAAGGGTGACTTGGAATAACTTTCTGGCTTCATGGATTTCAGGGGGAAAAAACGAAATTCATTACCAGGTGGCCAGCTTAATAGTGATATACCTCTCTGCCAGTAGTTCTCAAAGTATGGTCTAGAGAATCCTGGGGATCTCTGAAACCCTTTTAGAGGGTCTACAAATTCAAAAATAGTTTTTATTTTCAATATGGTAAATGTCTATAAATATAACCCAGATAAACAAAAACGCTTTGGAGAGATCGTCAGTAATTTTTAATTATTGATAAAGATACCGAAAACAAAAGTTTGAGAATCACTGAGCTAGACTGTTCCTGGAAAACATATTCCAGTAGTATATTATTATAAATAAATAGTGATTTCAGGAGGAGTCTAATTAACATAATTAATTAATATAGAAAAAACCAGGAAAGATCTCTTGAAGGTCTTGGCATTTAAGCTGAACCTTATAAAAGGAGTTGGGAGTTTTTAGAAGAAGAAGTTAGGAATGAGGGCATTCTAGCCAAAAGGAAGAGATAAGAGATCATATACAAGGAACAATTTGACTGGATTGTTACCTCCCTTTCCATCAACTGATCCCCTTATGGCACAGCTTCCTCTGAATTTAATTCCAGCTAAAAAAGTCTTTCTAAAAATGTGGTTTCCAGAAATTAACATGATCCTCTAGATATGGTCTATCAAGGAAGAATAGAGTTAGGCACTATACTTCAATCATTTAAATATAAGATTGCATTAGCTTACATGGTTTCCTCTTTATTTATTCATGTTGCATTATCTGCCAACTATAACCCTCTAGGTATTTCTAGATCACAATATGATATTTAGTCACATTTTACTCATTTTATTCTCATGCACTTGATATTTTGAATCAATTGTTGAATTTTGAAGATATCATTAGATGTAGACCTTCATTCAAACCTATCAAGATCTTTTAAGATCCAAATTGTCATGTTAGATATTACTCCCACTTTCTTACGGTAAGAAAGTTGGAAAAGTAATATTATAGTAACAATGTTGATCTGAGCAAGGCCACAGACTAAGAATTTCATATTATTCTACTAGAGATCTTCCTTCAGGTGACACTGATCAATTTTGAAGTCTGTTACTGTAGTCATTTTTTACTCTACCTGTTATAATCCAGTCATATGCCCATGAGACTAATTGTGAGTTTTTGTCAAATGCCTTGTTGAGATTCAAGTATATTTTGCCTGAAAGTAAAAAATTTTATTAATTCTGCCTTTCTGCAATTATTTCTGCAATGTGAGATTCTTATTCATATGTTAGATGCCTTGTATAAAGATTTTGTATAGATGGGACACAAAACCCAAAAAAAATTAAATTAAATTTTTAAGTAAAAAAAAGTATATTTATTTATGACTCTTGATTTACTACCTAAGTCATTTCATCAGAAAAAAAAAAATTGAAGGACAGACTGCATCTAGAAGACTGCATCAGCTCTGGAAATTGTAGAGGTCTGGAACTCTGAAAAGGTATACTTGAATCCAGAACAGCAGAGTACTTAAGGCTAAGTACCTACTCAATGTGAGATAATGGTTCTCTATATATATTTAGATGAGATGGTAATGTGATGACTCTTCTCATAATTGATGGTTGCTGATATAACTTATTTGCATGGAATTCATAGTGGCTTGTAGTGATTGCAATTTTCTTTCCCAAAGGCTCATAAACTACCTACCCCTTTATTTAGAGCTGGAAGGAAACATATTATGTAGTGCAACTCCATTTTATTGATGAGAAAACTGAAACAAAGAAAGAAAGCAAATTGCCCAAAGTAGCACATAGTTAGGAGCCCGAGTGGACCACCACAACTCTTTTGAATTTAATTTGAGTGCTCTTTCTACTAATCTCTTTGGAAGAGAAGCAAAATTTACTAGTTTATAATTTAAAGAGATGATCACTTTCCCCTTTTTGAAAATGATAATATGTTTAGATGGAATCATAGTTGATTGAATGATGATATTGGTAAAAAAATGTTGAATAATGCATTATTATCAACTTAAAAGAAGGCCTGTAGTGATGATCCTGCAGGTCTCTATTGTCAAAGATTTGTAAGAAAAATCAGAAGTTAGTCAATAAATTTATGGATGACACAAATTGGTCAATTGGACAGAACAGCTAATATGAAAGAATCAGAATCCAAGAAAATACTGTCAAAGTAAAACGACATTGATTGTTGTTAACTTTTGTTAAAAAGTTCAGCTTCTTTTTTAAAACAAAGTAAGTGCACAAGTACAGGATGGGGGCAGTCCTGCTTAACAAAAAGATTCAAATAAAAAGACCTGGGTGTTTTGGTTTACTGTAAGCTCAGTGTGAGCCAAGAATATAATGTGGCAATAAAAAAGTGAACTAAATCTTAGGTTATATTACTCATTACGTTCAGTCTCACTAGGTTCAGCACTGATCAGACCACAAAGTCAGTCCTGTGGTAAGTTCTGAACACAGTGTTTTAGTAGCATGAGTCTGTCCAGAAAAAGGTGACCACAATAGTGAAGCCATTTAAAACTGTCATGTTAAGAACAGTTGAAAAAACTGGACATGGTTAACAAGGAGAAGAAAAGATTTAGGGGAATCATGATGACTAACTTCTAATATTTGATGACCTTCATCTGGAGGAGGGAATAGGTGTCATTTCTAAGAAATAGTCCAGTTTAATTTCATTCCATAAAAATGAGGCATACAGTAAATAGTAGAGCTATGATTTGAACCTCCATCCTCTAACTTCAAATTTAACCCCATTCCATCACAGTCTAGCCTTGATCTCTGTTATGGCAAGGAATCATGTTCTAGTGGAAAGAATACTCAGATGGGGATGGGGGAAATCAAAAGATTTTGGTCCAAGTTCTGATTTTGCCACTTAGCAATTATGTGATTAGGGGCAAATCATTTAACCTTTCTGAGCTTCAGTTCTTTCATCTGTAAAATGGAGATAGTAATTCTCAGAAGCTTTCAGGTCAAGGGAAAACAAATTTTTAAAAAATTTTAATAAAGGCATTTGACAGAGTCTCATATGATTTTGTGGCTAAGAATAAAATGTGAGCTGTATATTTATTATATACCTCATAAGACATCTATGAAGATCAAATGAGGTAATGAATATTAATGCACTTTGTAAACATTTCCTTTAGTAGTTTTTCAGTCATTGCAGTTGTGTCTGACTCTCCTGAGCTAATCTGGAAATTTATTGGCAAAGATAATGAAATAGTTTGCCATTTTCTTTTCCAGATGAAGAAGTGAGGCAGACAGTTGAAGTAATTTGTCCAGGGTCACACAGTTAGTAAGTGACTGATGCTGGATTTGAGCTCAGGTCTTCTTGACTCTAGCCCCAGTGTTTTTACCCACTACACCTATATATATATATATATATATATATATATATATATATATATATATATATATATATATATATATATATATGTACATATATATTTATAATGATTTCATATAATAGAACTAAAGCTTATAGATAGAAATATATATAGGATCAGACCATGGCTAGACTGCATCTAGAAGACTGTGTTCAGTTCTGGAAATTGTAGAGGGTTGTAACTCTCAAAAGGTGTACTTGAATCCAGAATAGCAGAGTACTTAAGGCTAAATACCTGCTCAATGTGAGATAATGGTTCTATATACATATATTTAGATGAGATGGTGATGTGATGACTCTCCTCATGATTGACACTTGCTGAATGTGTTGTGGTGAGGTAATCAAAGGCAAAGATTGGAGGGGGAGGGAGAGAGTCAGAGTGTTTCTGCTGCAGCACATGCAGGAGGGAAGACTCCAGGCTCCAGACTCCAGATTCCAGGATCCATCTTTGACGACCCTCGTGACAGCTTACCTGCCTCCTTCGCTTCTCCTCCTAAAGACCAAGGACTTTGACTGATTCTGACTCTGACTGATCCTAAGGCCCTCCAGAGAGCTAGCCAGACATTACAGAAAACCACATTTTAAGATGTACATTTTCAGCTGGAATTACACACAGCTGAAGAAAATGGAGACAGTCTAGCCAAATTGTTCCTTGTAAATGGCCTTCTACTTTTTGACTCCATATCTTTGCCTGACAAATTTCAAGAAAACTTTCATGCTGTTGTAGAAAGATCACTTGTTTAGAAAGAAAAAGACATGATGACATGAGCAAATTAGTCTCTCAAATCTTCCATTTACTCATTTGTATAATATCTTCTAAGTTTACTTCTCAGATTGTGAGGAAAATCTGGAATTTTTAAAATTTAAATTAAATTTAAAAAATACTATTTAATTGCTAGTTTTTGCTAATAATAATAATCAGAGTTGTCTATCAATGGAATGAAAGAATTAATAAAAAAAACAATTATTAAGACAAACACTGTGCCAAGTACTGGAAATAAAAACATAAAATTTAAGATACTTTTTGCCCTCAAGGGCCTTAGTCACAAATAAGGGGAAAGGATACATATATTGTAGATCAAAGCTTCTTAGACTTCTTAGAACCCCATAGAATCATGTAACTATGAGAATCATAAAAAATTTGGCAATAGTAAAAGGTATCAAATATCTGCCAAGATTTAATTCTTTATGTAAAAATAAATAAGAACATGCATCTCACTAAATAGTAAAATTATAGGTATACCAAAGAATTGTTTTAAGATAAATTTCTTTATGGTATATCATCAGTAAATGTTTGGTTTGTATGCCTTTTTCATATACCTATATATGTCACATGAAAATTTCTTGGGCAAAAAAGGATCACCAGTGGAAAAAATTTAAGATGGCCTACTGTAGATAAGTAGTGTCCAGTGATGAGTATTTTGGTTTGGAAAGGCATGGAGTTGGTAAATGGGGCCTTAGGGGAAATAATTGGCTCAGACTTTCCAGGAGCAATTACAGAGTTGATTTGATTATGATTTAAGAACTGGAAGGGAGGGAATAAGCAGAAGGGAGGTGACCAGCACAAAACATTTGTTGAGAAGATGTCTGGGAGTAAAGGGAAGCATGGCTGGAGCCATACTGGTCTCTATGTCTCATTCAATGGGGGATGTAGAAGGAAACTGAGGCAAATACTATCAGGGTTGTGAAGGTAATTGAATGCCTTATAAAGCATTAGGTTTTCTGCCACTGGTATTGTCCAAGAAGAGGAAAGATCACAGCTAGTAACTACCTTACTATTCTGGCTCTTTCACTTGTGTGACCATGAGCAACAATATTCTTTGGGCATTAGTTCCTTACCTGGGACATGTGGGGTTTGTAGTAAATAAGACTTTTAAGATTTCTTCTAACTCTAAATCCATGATCCCACAATACTATTACAGAGAAGATTTCTTGAATGGGTTAAATGTTGGATTAGGTGAAAGAATCTATGATCCTATGGTTCTAACGGACCTGATTCTAAATGAAATGATTACCAGGCTAGGTTTGCTATTAAAGCTATTATTTCACTCTCTGGGTGTATTGCCTCTATAAAATGGGAATATTAATTCCTAGTTTCTCCTTATTTCACTAAAATACACAAAAGCATTATGAGCCCTGCATAAGAAAAGCTCAGGCCTTTTCTCAAGACTCATTCTTCTTGACCTCTTGGAGCTTTTGACATTGTCTATCACTCTCTTCTTCTTGATACTCCATCGTGGGTTCCATGACCCCACTCTCTCCGGGTTCCCCTCCTACCTGTCTGACCATTCCTTTTCAGTATTCTTTGTTGTATCTTCATCCAGGTTATATTTGCCAACCTGGGATGTCCCATAAGGATCTGTTTTGGCTTCTTTTCTGTTCTCCCTCTCTACTCTTTCACTTGGTGATCTCATCAATTCCTATGCATTCAATTATCATCTTTAAGCAAATGATTCTAGGTCTAAACTCTTTCCTAACATCTAGACTTGCATCTTTAACTAATTATTGAACTTCCCCATACTGGATGTCCTGGAGACATCTTAAATGGAACACATTCCAAACTGAACTCATTATCTCTACCGACTCCCTGCCCAAACCTTCTCTCCCTTCCAAACTTCCTTATTACTGTTGAAGGTGCTACAATCCTCCCAGGATCCAAATCCAGGCTGTATCTTTAACCATCTATTTTTTCTTACTTCCTCCCCTGCCAATGTGTGGCCAAGACCTGTAGATGTTATTTTTGTAAAATCTCTTGTATTTGCCCTATTCTCTTATTATTTCACGCTTGGACTATTATAATAACCGATGTCTGTCTGTAACAAGCCTCTCTCTACTCCAATCCATCCTCAACTTGACTGTCAAAAATGATCTTCCTAAATCATAGATTTAACCATGGATCTTCTTACTTTTCAATAAATTCCAGTGACTCCTTATCATTTTCAGGATCAAAAATAAAATCACTTGGCATTGAAGGCCACTCCTCTTCCCCACCCCTACACACTTTTCCATCCTTCTTATACTTTACCAACCTTTAAAAACTCTCTAGTCTGATGATACTGGCCCCTTTGGTCTTCCATCTTTTGTCTCCAGACATTTTCACTGACTTTGTCCAATGTCTAGAATGCTCTCCCTCCTCATTTCTGCCTTCAGGTGTCCTTGTCTTTCTTTAAATTCCAGTTGACATCCCATCTTCTAAGTCTTTCCTGATTCCCCATAATGCATTTAATACTTTCTCTCCAAGGATGTTCCTCCATTTTATCCTGCATTTATCCTATTTATACATAGTTGTTTGCATGTTGTTACTCCCATTAGTCTATGAGTCCCATGAGAGTAGAAACTCTTTTTTGCCTTTCTTGTATTTCTAATGCTTGGCACAGTACCTGACACATAATAGGTGCTTAATAAATATCACTGACTGAATTCTAAGATATTTTGAAAGCAGAATTTCCTTACGGAGATCACCCCCATATGCCCATGCTTCCTCCTTTTTTTTCACCTCTCCCTATCAGGTAATGATTACAGTGAAATTTAATTTTTAAAAGCACTGAATTTGAGCAATTGAGCCTCACTTTTGTCACTGACTATATAGGGGGAAGACACCTCAAGTTTCTTCATCAATAAAAGAAGGGGGTTCGACTGGGCAATCTCTTCTTTCCAGCTTTAAATTTACTATGACTTATAATCTATTTTTAAAATAGCAAAATAATGGATCACCTACAAAGGGATAGTAGAAGGATCAGAGTTAGAAATTTACTGTTTAAGTGTTGAAGGGAAAGATTAGAACCCTGTCTTTTTAATTTTACTAGCCATTGGTATCATATGGTTTTCCTCACTCCATTTCTTTTAAAAAATATTCAGTCTTTCTATCTTCTTATCTCTAAATCTTCACTTAACTGGTGCTAGTTTTTAATAATAAATCAAGTGCAGTGGTCATTGGAGTTTCATTTATTATGAACCCACAGGCTAAAAACTTTTCTTCAAAATGCCAGTAACCTGAAGTAGTGGAGGACTAAATCTTCATAATCTCTCTTACCTCCTGACTATCCAAGACCTCTCCAAAGCTCTAGGATCTTCTAGCTGGGAAGGAAACTAAAGGTTAAACGTATCCCCACAGCCCCACCCCCCTCCATGCACTTGATAACCAGTCCTTGCCAATAAAGATGCTCTTTGCAGAGAGTGTGTGTTTGCTTGCTGGAGTCCAGGAGGAGAGGCTTCCCTGCGAGCTCTGAGACTTTTGTCCTGGCAGACGCCCCAAGATTGTTGTGAGGAGTCTAGCCAGTTGGTGAGCTCTCTAATCTGAACCAGCTGTGTCCAGACTGAGGCTCCATTTGCATTGTTTAACATACTTAGAAAATGAAGTGTTCATTTTTAACATTCCTCCTCCAATTGGTTTAATGCTGAATTACTGAAGAGGACTAAGCAAAACCAGGTGCTTTCTCTGTACTCACTCCAGTGCCTCAGGAGGCTCAGACCCTTACCCTGCCCGCTTCCCTACTTGCTGTATTGGAATATCATTAAAGCAAGAATCGAAGGGCAGAGAGGAGGTTGAAGTTCAGAAACTCCTTTGATTATAGGCACTGTGATTTTTTTTTCCTTTTTTTTTTCCACCCACCCACCTCCTTCTTTTTTTCCTCTCTACACATCTGGGACATGCCAGGATTAAAGAGGTAGGTTCTCTGTACGAAACTTCTTTCGATTGGAAAGACTTGCTATATAGCCTGCTGTGTGGAAAATGTCTATGGCTGAGATTCAATCTGTGTCAGGACACTGGAAAAGAGATTTGCTAGTGATGCAACAAGATTGCTAATTATAAAAATGTGCTGTTCAGTAATTTCCATCTTGAAGATCTTCTCTGGGAGGGAAGAGAAGGGGAGGGACAAGGAGTGGTGTTGTATAATAGTTTTAGAAGTCACATTGTCTGTCCCAGGACTGCAAAATCCTACTGCTCCAACACCAGTGCCTTCATGCAAAAAACATTTTCACAGACTGGCAGCAGCTTTCTGAGTTGATTTATCAAAAACTCACTAATTTGGGAGATCAAGTTTAAGTTTACTAGCAATCTTCGCAGAAAAATTGCTGTTTTGTATGTATCATCTGCCGGACAAGCCATCGTACCTGGCTGAACACATTTACACTCTTGTGCCGGATTGTACTGTATGTCTGTGTGTGATTCGCAAAGGGAATGAGACCCAGAAGTATAAAGCCAATGAGAAGTGGGGATTGCAGACAAAAGTACATGTAAGCAAACTCTATGTTGTTCTTTAGGGAAAATTAAGAGACAATTAAGTGATTCATAAACTTGATGACTCTAGGAGAATGACAGTTCAGTGATTTTTGTCTTGTTTTTAAAAGCCTGTGGATTCTTTAAATCACTAGATTTCAGTATGTGGTGTGGTGTGGTGTGGTGTGGTGTGTGTGTGTGTGTGTGTGTGTGTGTGTGTGTGTGTGTATGTGTATTTTTCTGTGAATTAAAATGCAAGCCTAGGATCACCTCTTCTGACAGCTAGCAATGACATTTAGTGGGTCCCTCCTCCCTTTTCCTTTCTTTAGGGATCAGGCATGGAATGGATGCTTCACCTGCTTTTTAGAAAGTACCCTGGATTGTGAGACTAAGAGATAACCACTAGTTGGTCTCACATCTGATGACACATTTTTTTTTCTCATTTTTTTTTTTTTTTGGATTGTTTTGCTTTTGGTTGTTCTGCAGAATAAAATACAAATTCGGTGTCAGGAGGTTAGTAGTAGCTATTTGTACTATGATAGTGCCATTTTGCTAATCGCATTTTGGGGATTGTTCATAATAGTAAAAATTCTCTTTGCTACTGATTGAAGCTTCTTTTGACTCCCAGAACTTGCCTATTACTCTGCCAAAGGTGAAAACTTTGTCTGGGTACTTTGACTTGCTTTGAAGTTTGAAAGGCAGGTCTGTAGCTGGGGAATACCTCTAGCCAAAAGATGAGGATAATGAATATTAAAATGGATTTTGTACCAACTCTTGAAGACACTCAGCTTACTTAGCCTCCAATATAAATGAGACGGAGTTTGATAACTAACTGGAAATATATTTTATGTGAGGAAACAAAAAAACACTGAAATTCACAGTAGATTGGGAAATAAATTTGTTATTGTTCTTTTTTGAAATAGATATATATTTAGTATTGTGAATTAAAAAAAAATCCACCATCATAATAAACACAAAAAAGTCAAACCAAACCTAAACAAAACAGTTCTGGGATGTGGCTATGAACTTTATAAGGTGGAGCAGTCTCCAATAATATGGGACCTAGCTTGGCTGCCTTCTATATTAAAAAGCTGAGAAATTATTGGATTTTCAGAGTATTTCTTTAGTTGGGGAGGATGATCTTGTAAAACCTAAGAATTATGAATCCTGACTTTGCTATCTTTGCAAAATGGTCAAATCACCTTATTTTTCAGTTCTTCAACTTGCTCACACAATAAATAGACAAAGTTATATGGGCCACAGAATGAGTATGGAGTGGGGGTGTGTAGAGTCAGATTTGCATTTAAAGTGAATTTGTTGATTGAATAATAGTTTTTCAAAAGAAGAAATGAATGAATTATCCAATCTAGACAAACACATCATCAGTCCAGGTAGTTTAATTCTGTCTTTCCTTTGGTTGACTGAGTTATCTAAATTCATTGAAAATTTGATCAATCATCCTATCAACTATGAAGAGTAAAAATTGAAATGACAGAGTATTACTCTTAGGCAAAATTTGCTCATGCTCCCATTATTGGTTGATGTGTATTTAGGCTAGATGAACATTTATATTAAATTATATTCTGACATCAAATTTATCTAGCACCTTGTTCTTTGGAAGTTCATTTTTTCTCATCTTATGAGGTAGTTCACAAGTATCATCATCCATATACATATACATATTTATAATAAAAAAATTTAAAACTCAAGCCTCACTCTATATTTGCTTTCAGAGAAAATAAAAAAAATTGTTAAGTAATTTGCATCTGACAGTCCTCCTTGTTTCTCCAGTCTCTAGAGACACAAAATGGTATTATTAATTATAAAAATGTCTTATTTGAACAAGAAGCTGCATGGTGAAGTAGTTAGATACATCATTTCATAGTGAGAAAGACTTAGATTTAAGGTCTTCCTTTAAGACATAGTGGCTGTGTGTCCCAGGGCAACTTACTTAATTACAGCTAAGATAATGCATTATAGAAAAATTTTCAATGCAAATTTTTTATAGAAGGAATTTTCTTCATTAAAAGTCCTCAATTTCAATGAAATAATAGATCTGGACCTTTTCCCTCAAAGTATTATGCTATAGCACATTTATCTAGTACTTAGATATTTGTATATATAAAATATTTATATTGGTTTCTCTTCCCTGTTTAGGATACTGACTGTTTCCATTCTGACTCTTTGTCTTACAAGTCCTGGATATGCACAGGTGAGAATGAACCTTGCCCTTCCTCCTCCCATTAGTTTTTAGTTATAAAATTAGAGATAGGGGATACTTGAGAGATAATAAAGTTCATCACTATCATTTTACAGAGAATTGTCCAAAAGGTGATGTAAATGTCTAGTTTTTGTAGTGAGTGGCAGTACTAGAATAATAATGTAGGGTCACAAATAGTAGAACTGAGGAGTGGTTAAGTACAGAGAGATTCATTCTCAGGTTGGCCACAGGATGATGAATTTTTCAGTCACAGCACCAGTCTAGGAAGTTTAGTTCTATCTTCCCTTTGAATTTTCTCTTGAATATCATCTACTAAATTTGAGGGGCTGTAATATGCATCTGTTGAGGGAGTATCCAAATCTATGAAATTTAGATTTTTGAAATTTTGAAATACATAATCAACAATTCAATAGACATTTAAACTTGTAGTATATGTAGAACACTGTACTCAGTCCTAAAATAGATACAAAATTTAGATCAGACATAGTCTCCATTAATATGAGTATATATTCTAGTGGGGAAACTGTGACAAATGCAAAAATTATACCAAAATATAGATAAATGCAGAATAAAATATATTATCTATAAGAAAGATAGAAGTAAAGTATCATATGAAGTATGCAAATGGTATGTAGTGGGATCATTACAGATTCACAAATGAGGGAAGACTTCCTGAAAGAGTTAATATAAATTAGATAGATAGTAATTGAAGTGGTGAAGAGGCTGAGAAGGGTATTCTGGGCATAAAGAATAGTGCAAGGACTTAGATGTCATGAAATACATCAAATGCTTGGGGATAGGGGTGAAGGAGCAGATACAATGATCAGTTCAATTTAAAAAATAATTTCAAAAAATCCAAACATCAAACAAAGTAATTACATATATATATATATATATATATATGCACACTATAATAAAAGAAAAAGATTGTTCATAAAATTATAGGTCTCTATTATGTAGAGTTTGCTTTTTTAAAAAAGTATTTAATAATTTCAACATAATTATTGTCCTAATTGTTTGTGATTCTTTCTGGACTTCCTTTTATTCTGGAGCAATTTTACAAAGTGTGGTGAGCATGGGAACCAGATTACAAGAAGAGAGTAGATAGTAAAGAAATAGAGTAATCAGATGTAGATAATTTTTTAAAGAAGCTTAGCCAAAACAGGAAAGAAAAAATGATTGCATGATAATGGGAGTTGAAGTCTCAATAGAAGTCTTTATTTTTAGGATTGGGAGAACTTGAGCACGTCTGTAGGCTTATGGGAAGGAACTTGTAGCAAGGGAGACATAGAAGATGAAAAAGAAAGGGTTGCTTGCTGAAAAAAATCATGGAAGAAGTGGGAAATAGTGGGGTAAGTTTTAAAGGACAAGGGCAAAGAAAAAAGAGAGTGTTAAGTTACTGAGAAGTTTTGAAGGTTAACTTAATACAACTGAAGGAGCCAGTCTGTAGGGAATATCTTGAATTGAAACTATTTATTCCAAGAAAAATATCCAGTTCTTTCTTGTTCCATAAAGGCAAAGATCATATCATAGCTAAATTTTGCATCTTCCTTAAGTTAGGGATCACAGTATATATTTAGCAAATGTTTATTGAATAAATAAATGTACATAGCAATATCATTCCTGAATAGCACTCTGATAGCTATGCCCTGACAACCAGCATCTTTTAGAAATGCAGTGGAGAGAGGTGCCATGAAACAGGGGATGGAATAATAGATTTGGAGTCAGGGAACTTTGGTTTCAATCTTAGTTCAGTTATTAATACCTATGTAATTTTGGAAAACTCACCAACTCTCTATAGGTTTCAGTTAATTTAGAAAATAGAAATGACAGACAAGATAATCTTTAAATTCTATGAAGCTAGATCAGAATTCTGTACTCAGAAGTCCCTTGAAATGAATATAGAGCACTAAAGAATGTAATTTACTTAGGAGGAGGCAATATCAGCTGCAGCCAGAATGTCTTCATTATGAGACAGTGCCCCAATAAGGGGAGAGCTCTTGTGCCCTGTTAGGGGAAGTAAAGATCATGGCTGTGTAATTTCATCCTTGGAGTATTTTTAAATCAATAATCATCCCTTTCTTTTCTTTTGCAGCAGCAATGCACGAATGGTTTTGACTTGGACCGTGCGTCTGGACAATGTTTAGGTAGGAATCTCCTGTAGTTGCTTCCCTTTTAATAGAAAAATTCAGATATCATGCCCAATGTTGTCATTCCCCTGTTCTATGAATATAGAGTCAACTTTTTGAGCATCTATGAGGAAAGCAACATCATGGGGAAATCGAATGTTTCCTTTTCCCCTATCTAATTAACCCTCCAAATTATGTTTGACTGCCTATGAGTTGAGGAATAAAGTGAATACAAAATTGGCTTCAAAATCTATAATAATTAGCAGTTAGTGCTTTAAGGTTTGCAAAATACAAATATTATTTCATTTTATCGTTCCAACAACTCAACAACTATGAGCACATAATAATGTGCTATTATCATCCTCTTTTTATAGATGAGGAAACTGAGTCATACCTTCAGAGACAAAATGACTTGCCTAGAGTTGCATAGCTACTAAGTATCTGAACTAAAATATTCCTGACTCCAGGAATATTTTACCTAACCCCAGCTGGTTTTGACAGCACTGGAAGACCTGGCTTTGTTTAGCTTCTGTCCTTTCAGACTCTATGAAATTCTAGATGTCTTAGACAACTCTCTAAGATTATTGATTGAAAAACCATTACACATCCTTGTACCCAAGGATTTATATATTGCAATCAAATTTTTAAAAAACCCAAGCAATTAAAACTTTTTTTTCTGAACTTGTTCTTGCCACATGATAACCTTGGGGGGCAATGATGGTGTGAGGAATGACAGGAAACCAGCAAAAACTTAGAAATAATTGCCATGAGAAATGAGAGTTCACAATAGATTTTTGTGTACTGGATATCATTTAAAAACGTAAGGTTGGCTTTTTTTTTTTTTTTTTTTCATCTGACCATCTCAACTCCATTACCAATTACTTCAGGTTTCAAACTATAGAATAAGCTGTAAACTCTGAGTCCTGGAATTTCCCTTTCATGAGGTGTGAGTTGGCTCTGCTTCTGCTCAGATGGTTGTCATATGCTTCCAGGACCCAAGTGTGCATTTATTCCCCACCCTAACCCTCAAGCTGCCAGTGCCACGGCTGGTGAGAGGGAAGTGTGTGTGGGAGTGTGGGGGGCACCCCGACTGGTCTATTTGCTGCCTGTGCTCATGCACAGTACCTAGAAAGACATTCTCTAGACCAGGGTGGGGGCCCAGAAGGTCTGGGAGAACACATGCTGTCTTGGAAGCCTGCCCTGCCTATTTCCTAGTCTAATGGAAGTAAACTTTGAAGTAAAAAGTTTCACAATCAAAGGAGCCATTATGTCAGTAACAATTCTTGCCTTTTCCAGTACCCCCCTCCCTTGCCTTTGGAGTCAGAAATTTTGTCACTTTTACATCCTGATTCTGTGGAAAGAGTATGTGACTGGGAGTTCAAGTCTCAGTTCTGATCCAAACCCCTTAATCAACTCAGTTTTCTAATCTGTAAAATGAGATAATAATATACTGCTTACCTCACAGTATTACTGTGAAAAAAAATGTGCTGAAAATCATGTAGTGCTGTGTCCACATGGGTTGTAATAATAATTACACTTGTGTGAATTAGTTGCTGGCAGTATAGGGCTTACAGGGGTGGGTTTAAAGCTAGGAAAACTATTTAAATCCCACCTTTGAAATTTAGCAGCTGTGTGATTCTAAGCTGTTCTTCAGACTCCTCTCTAGGACTTACCTATTCATAGCTGAGTTGCAATCTGCATTGATGAAGAGAGTTTTCTAAGCAGGTGAAATCAATTTCTTTCCATATTGAAAAATTAGTCAGGTGCAGGTATAGGCAAAGCCTGTCGGATGATTCTTAGGAGAGCTTCCACTAAATAAAAAGCAGAGGGACTATTCATACTCTGGCCCTTTCTGTCCACTTTTGATAGATGTTGATGAATGCAGGACTATCCCTGACGCCTGCCGAGGAGACATGATGTGTGTGAACCAAAATGGTGGATATTTATGCATTCCCCGAACCAACCCCGTATATCGAGGGCCCTATTCAAATCCTTACTCAGGCGCATACCCACCACCCCCAGCACCGGTTCCTGCTCCAAACTACCCCACTATTGCGAGACCTGTTATTTGCCGTTTTGGATACCAAATGGATGAAGGCAATCAGTGTGTTGGTAAGTAACCAGGATGTGAAGTTACCTGTGTTTTGCTTTAGTAGAAACATTGTCTGTGTTCTTACTCCTGGTCATTCAGTTTTGAAAAAAGTGACCAGATAATGATGTAATAAGCCAGTAAGCATTCATTTAATCCTATTTGCCCATGTGTTCGGTGGTTATGCATATTATGTTCAATAATAGATAGTTAATAAGTGTTTGTTGAATAAATTGAAATATATAGATCCAAAAAACATTTTTTTAGTCAATTATAAGAAGCAAGATACAGTACTTGGTACTGAGAACCAAAATATGAACAAGATGCAATTTTTGCCCTCAAAGTAATCACAGTGTGGTAGGATGAGCTAAGACAAAGATATGACAAACCATGACACTAGAGGTAGAATGGGAATTCAGGACACTTTTGAATGGAATGGCAAATTAACAGTGCTCAGAGAAGATTTCTTGGAAGAGATAGTATTGTTAGGATGGGAAGGTCTTCAATAGGGCAGATGAATAGTGGGAGCAAAGGCATGGGAGGAAGAGCAGGATGTATCTGGGAATGACAACTAGTTTAAGTTAGCTTGATCATAGGATATGTGAAGGGAAGAATAATGAAAGAAAGCTAGAAAGGTAGGATGGAGCCAGAACATGAAAGGTCTTGAAAACCAGGTGTTCATATTATTTTGTAGACAATATAGAGCCACTAAATATGTGTTCACATATGGTTTTGGGGGAATGGATCTTAGAAGCTTTGTTGATGTGTTCATTATTCTATATTGCGGCAAGGATTTCTTCCCCCTCTTTTCTAGGCAATGTTTTTAAATTAAATAGTATTTAAAAAAAAAAAAAACCACGGATTATCCAACTTAATGAGTGAGATGTGGTCTCATCTCCTTTCCCTCATTCGTTAAACCTCTACATTTTAAAATATTTTGCCTATATAGAGGTTTCCTTCTACAGTGTAGAAAAAAAACTATAGAAAAAATAGAAGTATAAAATTAAAGGATTGGGAATCTTTGAGTTTCACTGAAGATCTCTGAAGGCAAGCATAGCCTTTTTTGAAAATTCTTCTCAGGTAGACAACCTGACAAAAGAGAAATTATGTGTTTTTTATAAATAATGTTGGAAAGAATATTGGGATTTGGAATCAAGGTATCTGGATTTCAAATTCATCTCTAACACTTATTATGTGAGCTGGGACAAAGGACTTTGTCTCTGAGTCTTGAGTTCTCCATATGTAAAAATAAGAATGACACTATGTGAATTGCCTCACTATTTTTACAGAAGATTCTGGGGAAAAAAAAGATCCTTTTAAAATGTTTTAGAAATGGAGGTTGTTATTATTATTAAAATAGAATCCTTGGTCATAGGACTTAAGTTCTTGGGAAAGGTTATCAGAACAGAGCCATCACAAAGAAATGATTTTAGATTGGCGTGACAGTCTTAGAATTAGATCTAAGGATCCTCTTTTGAGAGAGAGAGAGAGAGAGAGAGAGAGAGAGAGAGAGAGAGAGAGAGAGAGAAAGGGAGGGAGGGATAGAGGAAGGGAGGGGGAGAGAAGGGAGAGAGAGAGAGAGAAAGGGAGGGAGGGAGAGAGGGAGAGAAAGGGGGAGGGAGGAAAGGAGAGAGGGAGAAAGAAAAGGAAGGAAGAAGGGAGAGAGAGAAGGGGGGAGAGAAAGAGAGAGAGAGAGGAGAGAGAGAGAGAGAGAGAGAGAGAGAGAGAGAGGTATAGGAGAGTATTTGGTAGGACTGGAAATAGCCTATACTACAGGTGAATTCTTTCTCCAACAATTTGGCCAGTGTGGATCTGTGTTTTTATCAATTTGTTATTATATTAAGTCATTCCTAGGGCACTTTAAATCTCACAGAATTTCAGAACTGAAAGAGATCTTAGAGGCTATCTAGGTTAAACTGTACCAAAATACAAGTCCCCACTTATAATCTCTCCAACAAGTGATCATCATTCCAACCTTCACTTGAAGATCTCCATTGTAGGAATAACCTGCTATCTTCCAAAGCATTCCAGGCTGAATTTATGGCAGCTCTAATTCTTTTCCTTATATTTGCAACTTCCCCATAATTTATTTCCTAATTCTTTTGGAACCAAGTAAAACAAATCTAATCCTTATACCACATGAAAATACTTGAAGTCAATTTGTATAGCTTGCCAAGTCATCCATTCTCCAAAATAAATGTACCTAGTATTTTTTTTCAAGCAGTGCTATTATTATTATTATCTCTATTTTCGCAAATGAAGACACAGAAACTCAGAGAAATAAAAAGACTTGTTTAGAATTATACAGTGAGTGAATTGAGATTTTTTCCCCTCTCAGTTAATGTAAACAAAAAATGTTACATTTGTTTTATTTGAGTTCCAACTTCTTTCCCTCCCTGTCTTCCTTCCCCCTTCCTTAAGAAAGCAAGTAATTTAGTATATATTATACAAATGCAGTCATGTAAAATATTTCCGTCAAGTCTATTCCTTCTATGATACCATGTTTTAATAGGAATTCAGGGCAGGTTTATATCTTATTTGGTGAATTGGATTTTCTTTTTGGTCCCTTTATTCCTGGATGCCTTGGGTCTCAGGAACTGTCTTTCTTTAGGTTGTAGCTAAAATCCCACCTATTCCAAGGAACCTTTCCTTATTTTCCTTAATAATGCTATTATTAATAATGTTAATTTTCCCTTTCAGATTATTTCCAATTTATCCTACCCATATCTGGTTTGCATTGCATCACCCATTGGTTTGTAGGATGTTTAATAGTGGGACTTTCCTCCTCTCCCCCTTTCTTTATATACCTCTTGCTTAGCATACTTAGTGGTGCAAAATGGGCACTTATTAAATGCTTGTTGACTTGACTCAAGATGATAAACATATTGGGGCATTTGGAGGCACAGCCTCATTTGGGAAAGCCTGAGCTGATATTAGAAGTCCTTTTCCCTACTTCTCTCCCTCTAGCCCATTACAAAACCAAACCAAACCAAACCAAACCAAAAAACCTTAGACCTGGAAAGGACCTTAAAGATCATCAAATCCGCCCTCCCTTATTTCAGAGATTGGGAGGCCAAAGTTCAGAGAGCAGAAATGGCTGACTGAAGATTCCATAGTAAGAAAGTAGTAGAGCTGAGACTTTAGTCCATGTTTTTCTGTGACTGAATTCAAGGCCTCTTTCCACTATATAATCCTTGAGATGATACATTTTTGTGTGTGCCATAATGATTTCTGGGGCCCCATTACTATTCATTTCCTGCATGTGGCTCTGAACTGTATGCAAGCTTTGGAAATGGTACAGAGAAACTAGATCCCCTACTTATAAGGTTTTTTTTCAATTCTAAAGCTGAATGTTTGCCCGTAATATCATTTTAGAGGTGGCATTGAATAATGTGTGTGGGTTTTTTGTTTTTCTTCATACTAGAAGCTTTACAAATCTTATGTGCAAATGTATATTTTACCATGTAAATGTATGCAGAGAGCATACAAACATGTGGTTCTCAGATTTACTGGAAAAATTGGGTAGCTTAAGATTAAATCTCACCATTAGTATTGGCCCCAACAGAAGGGTAGGTGGTAGCTCCTTTTCAATCCAAGAAAGCACAAGGGGAAAAAAAAAAAGAATAAAAAGCCCAAGCAGGGAAAGACAAAAAGGAGTTTTTCACGGAAAAACCATTGAATCCTAGAATTTTAGAAATCAAAGAATGTTATAGCCAGAAGGAGCTTTATAACACAGAATGCTAGAGTTATAAGGGACCTTAGAAGATAGAATGTTAGAACCCAAATTAAAATGTATATTCTAGAAAGGACTTCAGATATCACAGAATCATAAATTAATTGTTAGAAAAATTGTGAGAAAAATCTTCATTAGTTGTCTAGTCCAGGATCCTTATTTTACAGAGAGAAATTAAGTTCCTTGCCCGAAGTCACATAAAGTATTGGGAGAGCCAAGAAAGGTACTGTCTTGAGAGTCAGCAGTATGCACTCCCCCTTCTCAACACATTAGAAGGAAAAGGGTTGGAACTTGGGTATTGTACTTTTCAGAGGCTGTCAAACTCTTAATATATTCATCGAATTTATTACTCTCATTTGACAGATGAGGAAACCAGAAGGAGGAGGTAAGTGAGGGAGGCAGAAAAATATTTGGAACTCAAAATCTTACAGAAATGAATGTTGAAAATTTAAAATACTATTAAAATTTAAAAAGAAAAGAAAAGTACATTCTGGGCTTGATGGCATATACCTGTTATCCAAACTATTAGGAAGACAGGTTGAACAATCCCTTAAACTCAGGTTTTCTGAACTGCAGTACCCTAATTGTATGTCTGCCAATTGTGGAGGTCAACATGTTAAGGTGCTGGAAGGGAAATTGCTCAAGAAGGTGTGAACTGGCCAAAGACTGAAATAGAACAAGTCAAAACTCCTGTGTCTATCAGTAATGGGATTGAGCCCACTTTTAAAAAAAAAAAGATTTTTAAAAAAGAAGAGAAAAACAGCAAATATTCCAGAAAGAAATGCTGGTAACTGGACTGATGCTAACAATCAGTCTAGAAGCAACATGGTACTTTGGAAAGAATGGTGAATTTCAAGTTAGGTTTAAGTTCTAAACCTAACTTTGCTACCTGTGTGATATTGGGTAACTTCTTTGGCTCTTAGGTTACCCATCTGTAAAGTTAGGAATATTGAGTGAAGTAATCTCTTAGGACTCTTTCAACTGTATTCTGTATTAAAAAAAATTTGAAGTGATAAAAGGATTTTGATGATACATTTATACATTTCCAGTCTTATGGAAGGGATCCAAACTTTTACAGAGTATGAGAGCACTTTAGAAGCTTCATAAGTTTTCATTTTAAATAAAGTTTCAAATGTGTGTGTGTGTGTGTGTGTGTGTGTGTGTGTACACATGCATATAGATGTATATTTTCCAGTTACATGTAAAACAATTTTGAACATTCATTTTTAAAAATTTTAAATTCCAAATTCTTTACCTCTCATCTCTCCCCCCTCCTTGAAAAGGCAAACAACTTGATATAGATTATACATGAGGAATCATGAAAAAGTCATTTTCATATTAGCTATGATATGAAATAGAACCTAAACCAAAAAATTTAAAAAGACAAGAAGAATAAAGAAAATTAAAAGAATATATTTTGATTGCATTCAGACTTTATAAGTTCTCTCTTTACAGAAGAAAGCATTTTTCATCATAAATTTTTCAGGAATTGTATTACTAAGAATAGTTAAGTCATTCACAGTTGATCATCATACAACATTGCTGTTACAATCTTCTCCTGGTTCTAATCACTTCATTTTGTACCAATTGGTATAAGTCTTCTCAGAATTTTCTGAAAGCATCCTGCTTGTCGTTTTTTAATAGCATAATAGTATTCCATTAAAATCACATAATACAACTTGTTCAAACATTCCCCAATTGATATCCCCTCAACATTCAGTTCTTTGTCACTACAAAAAGCGTTGTTATAAATAGTTGTGTACATAGAGATCCTTTTCTTTTTTCTTTTTTTTTCTCTTTGAGACATAGACTAGTAGAGGGTTTGCTAGATCAAAAGGTATATAAGATTTTATATCATTTGGTGGTATAATTCCAAATAGCTCCAAATTAGAGTTTTCAACTCCACCAACAGTTCATTAGCATCCTAATTTATATTCTCTCCAACATTTATCATTTTCCTTTTCTATTACATTAGCCAATCTGATCAAATGAGGTGGTACCTCAGAGTTGTTTTAATTTGCATTTCATTAATCAATAGTGATTTATAGCATTTTTATATGACTATACTAACTTTGATTTCTTCTTTTGAAAATTGCCTATTCATATCTTTTGACCATCTACTAATTAGAAAATGACATATTCTTACAAATCTGAATCAATTATTTATATGAGAAATGAGGCTTTTATCAGAGAAACTTGCTGTAAACACATTGTCCTAGTCTTCTGCTTTCCTTCTGATCTTGGCTGCATTGGTTTTGTTTGTGCACAAATATTTTAATTGTTTATAATCAACCATTTTACATCCTGTAATGATCTCTATCTCTTGTTTGGTCCTAAATTCTTCCATTATCTATAGCTATATCTATGGTAAGTAAAATATTGCATCTTTCATCATTTTGCTTCTATCACTCTTTATGTTTAAATCATACCCATTTTGACCTTATTTTGGTGTACAGATACTATATATGTTCTGCCAAACTACTTTCCAGTTTCCACAGCAAAAATAATGAGGAGTTATCCCCAGAGTTTAGATTGTTGGGTTTGTCAAATACTAGATTACTACAATTATTTATTATTGTATATTGTGTACCTAATCTGTCTCCCAGATCAAACATCCTATTTTTAAGCTAGTAATAGAATGTTGTGATTAGTGCTTTGTAATACAGATTAGTACTTTGTAATTCTGTTAGACTAACTTCCTTCACAATTTTTCTCATTGATTCCTTGATATTCTTGACTTTTGTTCTAGCTGAATTTTGTTATAATTTTTTCTAATTCTATAAAATAAAAAAAATTGCTATATTTTTTCTAGTTCCATAAAATAAAACTATAAAATAGTTTGATGGATATGACACTGAATTTAGAAAGCACTGTCATTTTGATTATGTTGTTTTGACCAACTCATGAGCAATGGATTTTTTTCTAGTTGTTTAGTTCTGACTTAATTTGTATGAAAAGTGTTATCCAAACTACTAGGATTTGTCTTGGCAAGCAAACTCCCAAATATTTTGTATTGTTGGAAGTTATTTTTAGATGGACTTACTCTTTCTATCTCTTCCTGCTGATCTTTATGGGTAACACATAGAAATGCTGATGATTTTTGTGGGTTTATTTAATATCCTGCAATTTGCTGAAGTTGTTAATTATTTTAACTAGTTTTTTTAGTTGATTCTCTATGCTTCTCTAAGTATACCATCATGTCAGATGCAGAGAATAATAGTTTCATTTTCTTATTGTCCATTTTAATTCCTTCAATTTCTTTTTCTTCTTTTAATGTTAAAGATATTATTTCTTGTAAAATATTGTATAAGAATGGTGATAATGGACATTCTTGTTTCATCCCTGATGTTCCTAGGAATACTTCTAGCTTTTCCCCATTGCAGATAACATTTGGTGATGGTTTTAGAAAGATAGTACATATCATTTTAAGGAAAGTTCCATGTACTCTTATGCTTTCTAGTGTTTTTACTAGGAATGTGCTGTATTATGTCAAAAGTTTTTTCTGCATCTATTGAGATAATCATGTGACTTTTGTTGTTTTTGTTATTGAAATGGTCAATTATCTTCATATTTTTTTCTTAGTATTGAAGTAGCCTTGCATTCCTAGTATACATTCCATCTTATCATAGTGTATGATCTTGGTAATATAGTGATTTTATTTAAAATTTTTGTTATTAATATTCATAAAGAAATTGGCATATATATACATATTTTTTTTTCTGTTTTGGTTCTTCCTGGTTTAGATATCAAAAATTTGGTAGAATGCCTTCTTTGCTTATTTTCCCAAATAGTTTATACACTATTTGAATTAATTGCTCTTTAAATATTTGGTAGAGTTTACTTAGGAATCTATCTGGTACTAGGGATTTTTTCTTAGGGAGCACATTTATGGCTTGTTCAATTTCTTTTTATAAGATAGGGTTAATTCAAATATTCTGCTTTCTATTCTGTTAATTTGGAAAGATTTTCTGCTTTTGTAAATATTCATTCTTGTCACTTACATTGCTATAATTATTGGCATATAATTAGGCAAACTAGCACCTAATAATTGTTTTAATTTTCTCTTCATTGGTGATGAATTCAAGTTTTTCATTTTTATGCTGATAATTTTATTTTCTTTCTTTTCAAAATCAAATTAGTCACTCTTCTATCTAGACATAGCTTTTAAAATAAGACTATCTCCTAATTTAACTTATTTTGTCAGTGGTTTATTTTTAATTTTAGTACTCTCTCCTTTGATTTTCAGAATTTTCAATTTGGTATTTAATTGAGGATTTTTAATTTGTTGTTTTCTGTTGTTTTTTTTTTTTAGTAGCATTCCCAATTCATTGATTTTTCTTTCTCTATTTTATTGATGTGTTTTATTAATGTAGAGTGTTTGATTTTTCCCCTAAGAACTAATTTAGCTGCATCCCATAAATGTGATGTCTCATTATTGTCATTCCCTTTAATAAAATTATTTATTATTTCTATGATTTCTTCTTTGATTTATTCTTTAGAAAATCATTTATTTTCTAATTAATTTTTAATCTATGTTTCCACATCTCTTTATTGAATGTAATTTTAATTGTATCATGATCTAAAAATGCTGCATTTAATATTTGTGCTTTTCTGCATTTGGTTGTGAAGTTTTTATGCCTTCATACATGGTCAATATTTTTTAAGTGCCTTTATTAGCTTCCCTCCCAATACACTTGGGAACCACTCCAATGTTTTGTTATCCCCTTCCCCACCATACCTCTTGCCAGGATCTCAATGCCCTTGAACAGTTGGACTTGACTGGGACTCCTATTCATTTATCAAACTCTATGAAGTCATGCAATTTATGACTCTATTAATCTGTCACATACGAGAATGCTGGAGCATAATAATACCACCCCTTTTGTAAAATGAAGACAATCTATGAACCTTGGCTAGGACTGGAATTAGGCCCATCCATTTCCAAAAAGTTCAACATTATACATTCATAAGTCCTGAGCTCCTTCCAATTTCCCTTCACTCCACCCCAGCATTTCCTGATTTACAACGAGTTTTCAAATAGGCCTTTAGCAGAAATCCTTCTGGGCATTGTGGATGGTGGCGTCAGTGCTGGGGGGATTTTGAGGGGAAGGGGAGTCAGGAAGCAGAGGTGAATATTTTTATTCTTTGTTCCTCCCCCGAACTGAGAAAAGGTAAAGCTAGACCTATGTAACAGGGGAAAGAAGAAGTAAAACTCAAACATGAAAGAAATGGAGATGAAGAAAAGCAAGGGGGAAAAATAAACAAAAAAAGAACAGGGAAAAAGGAAGTAGCTATACAATTGATATTTATTAGGGATCAGATATGTCTATACTTTCCATCTCTTAGTAGCTCCCATGTGGAAGGGTTAGATATAGGAGTTAAATGAACATCTCTACCACATTTCATGTTTTATTGACAAAAAGACAAAGGAACAGAAAAAGTCTCCTTGCTATTTTCTCCATGCAACTTTTTTCAAAGATCTTTGATCCCCCTCAACTTATTGTTTCATTCCCATGAGGGTTGAGGATTATCCACGTTCCATTTCTTATTTTGCTACTAACTAATTATGGGGCCTTAGAAAAACCACTCAATTTTCTCAGCTTCAGTTTCCATATCTGTAAGATTGGGAAAATAATTTTCACCTTATTTATCTCATAAGATATGAGGCTAAGATGAAATAATGAATGTAAAAATGGTTCAGGTTGAAAGCACAATGTAAATATGCTTTTATCACTTAAATATTTACTAAAAATTTGACTATATTTGCCACTCTCCCATACTTCATTATCAACTGGTCATAGCCACCTTTGCCTTTATTTGTTCTATTTATCATTAGGCTCATGCCACAAAGGATCAAGTATTGAGAGGCAGCTAGATGGTACAGTCCTGAAGTCAGGAGGACCTGAGTTCAAATCTGATCTCAGACACTTAACACTTTCTAGTTGTGTGAGCCTAAACAAGACAAGTCACTTAACCCAAATTAGCTCAGCTAAAAAAAAAAAAAAAAAAAAAAAGGAATCAAGGGTTGGTCTTGAAATTAGGAGTCTTGGGTTCGAATCCTGCCTTATTAGATCTCTTCATGGGTAAATTACTTAAGCTCTCAAAATTTCAGTTTCTTTATCTAGAAAATCAGGATAATATTTTTGTATTACTTACTTCAGAGGGTTGAGGTGCAATAAGTGTTTTTCAAGATTTAAAGCACTGCTCAACCCTGCCACAGGATTATAGGATCAGATTTTCAGGCCTCTTGTTTCCCTCTTTCTAAGAAGTCAAATTCAAATCATTTCCACAAAGATAGTGAGTCAGAATCTTGTGTCAGGCAGTAAACAATCTACCTTTGAAGGTAGTTTGTTTTACCTAGAGACTTTTTTTTTTTTTTTTTTGGCTGAGGCAATCAGGGTTAAATGACTTGTTTAGAGTTATACAGTTAGGAAGTGTTAAGTGTCTGAAGTCACATTTGAACTCTCTATCCACTGCACTACCTAGCTGCCCCTTACCTAGAGGTTTCTGAAGGAAATTCCCTAAATTAGAAATAGGACATTTCTAAAAGAAATGATAAGGGTAGAGGAAGATCTAGCCTAAGGTCCCTAAGTCAAGGGGTTTTAATTTGGGTTTAACTTGGTTTGGAAACAAAACAGAACTGATGAATATATTTCAATATAATTGTTTTTTTAAAATAATGCTATACTTCTTCTTTTATGCCTTATAAAACATTCTGAGGAGTCAGTGGACTTCACCAGACTTCCAAAGGGAACATGGCCTATAAAGGACACGAACTACTGTGGACAGTTTTTCTTGTGCTCTGCTCTTTTGGCAATTCATACTTTAGTATCCTTTGCTGCTTTGTGCTATCACTGATCACACCCTGCCAAACTTCAATCCTAGATTATTCTCACCAGTTACTTCTACTGGATCATTCCATTTGTATGCTTCGATCTTAACTCATGTATTGCTGAAATAAGTTAAACATATGCTGACTAGGTCTATTACAAAATCATATTATCTATTCTCAGTTGAGTCCTTGATAGAGCAAAGTAGTCTTTCTATTTCTCTTTAATTGATTCTCCATCTCAGTGATTTTCACACTTTTTTTTGATCATATCACTATTTCCTACCACTAAAATATTTTTGAGCATGCTCCCCAAAATGTGCATATTTAATTATTTATGGTACAATATATTTGCTTATTTATAAATTGTAATCATTTGCTACTGTACCAAAATTATGTCATGAAGTATACAAAAATAGAATGAGCTAAAAATGAAATAATATTTGATCTTAGAGTCAAGAGCAAGGTACTAGAGTTTGCTCTTCCTTATACAAAGTAGAAAAGAAAAAGAGAATGTGAAATAAGGGATGCCTATTATATAAGCCTTTGTTGTTGTTGTTGTTGTTGTTGTTGTTATTCAATTGTTTCAGTCCTGTCTAACCCCATTTGGGGTTTTCTTGGCAAAGATACTGGCTAGAATGGTTTGCTTCTCCAACTTATTTTACAGATGATGAAAATGAGGCAATCTGGGTAAAATGACTTGCTCAGTGTCACACATCTAATAAATGTCTGAGGTTAGATTTGAATTAACAAAGATAAATCTTCCGACTTCCGCTTTGGCCCTCTAGCCATTATACCACTTAGCCACCCTTTTGTTTTTAAGGATATAGCAAATTTAACATGTCACTTGCCAAAGTTAGCCTCCTCATTGGTTTTTCTCCAATTCTCTTCTGTGCATTTCAAAAATGCTTAAGTGGCTCTCTGTTATGATCTAGTTCAGATGGATCTGAATCGGTCCCTGTTCGGGCGCCAAAATGTGGTGAGCTTTTTCTTCTCAAAGCGCAGCCAGGTGATCAAAGTTCAGATCTTTTATTATCTCCAATATAGCCCGGTTAGTTTAGAGGCCTATCTCTCTGCTTGGTTCCAAGAGCTCTTGCTACTTTGTTCTTTGTTTCTGCCTCTGCTTTCTTCAGCCTCCAGAGCCAGCACCACTCTTCATGTCATTCCGGTGAAATCTCAACTTGTAGCTTCTTCCCTCTAAAGAACTTCTTTGACTGGCCCATTGGCCTATTTATGCTCCTTCCAGAGAGAGGGATTATGGGTTTTCTCCCATAGTGCTCTCTGGCCCAAAGAGCTTCAAGGGAGGTATGAACTCATTGAACTCCAATGAGTAAAGGTGTGAACACAAGCCTTGTATTAATTAGTTCTACTTAGTACCTTGTTTCAGGTTCTGCCCAAAACATCTTCTTGTAAGATTAGATCAACTCTAATTAGTTAGCAGTTAGTAAGGATTCCAACAGCTCTCTTTGTCTTTTCTGTTGGCAAACCCTATTACTAGCCTTTCTAGGTTAATTCACAAGAAAACAGACAGATAGACAGAGACATACAGACACACATAAGACACACACACACAGACACCGACATAGACACAGACACACACACAGACATAGACACAGACACAGACACATACCTATACACAGAGACACAGATTCACACAGAGACAGGCACAAGACACACAGAGATACATGTAGCTACACATATACATACACACATACTTATACACATACTTTGGCCTCTCTATCCTCCCTGACAAAGGTTCCTCTTGCTTTCTTTCCTCTCTTCCCTCCATTTTGGGAAACATGAACTATGATAACTTCAACCCTCCCATTATCTCTGGATAGAATGTATCATTTTACTTTTCTAGGTCCCTACTCACCATCCCTTTATCCTTTCTGACCAAAGGGTCTCCTTGATTATTATTCCTCTTTGTGTGTCATCTCCTCTATTAAAATATAAGTGCCCTTGTGAATTATCCCAGCTATTCTGTAAAGTAATTGGGAATTTTGCCCCAAAGTGATTAAATAGAAGTCAAGTTACTTGTCCAGGGGTACACAATTAGTCAATATCTGACTCAGGTCTTCCTCACACTAGATTCACCACTCTAACTACATTACTACTTAGCTGCCTCTCCATTATCTCATTTGATTGGATATGTTTGGTCAGGGAGAATGAGGAGTCATCTTGACATAACCCTGAGGTTATGTACCTGTGTGACTAGCCGGATGATGGTGCCCTTAATAATAATTGACATGTGCAGAAGAGGGGTACGTTTTGGAGAAAGATAATTTAATAGGATATGTTATGAAAATTACAGTCATACATTACTTTTTATCCTATATAAATCATTTTATCCAAACTAGAAATGGCAAATGGAGTGTTAGATTTTTTACTACTGGTCACTATTCCCAGTATAGAGCCTACCCATAGTACTAATGTCACAAATTGATCTGGTAAGCAACAGGCTGGTAAGGTGGAGGCCTGGAGAATTTTTCCCAGTGGCAGCTACATTGCTGTTGTTGTGGGTGCTCGGGTAGCGATTGGGTTAGAATTGTCCTGAAGAGCCAATGCTTGGCTCAGAGGAGGTTGAGAACTTGCTTAACCAAGATCAAGGAACATTAGGGAAAATGCAAAGTAGGATGGTGTTATAGAGAGGCTTCATAATTGACTCTCTTGAGGAATGTGGAATGTAACCTATTTTTATATCTCCTAACTTTTAACTTCTAACGTCTTCTAACATACCTCTTGGAGTCAGATCAACCCCCTCTTTGGGCATCACTATTTGCCCTGCCCCACTTTACTAACAGGGCTCTTTCAAACTTTCTCTCCTAAAGCCTTGCACAACATCCCCTTCCTCACCCTCTCAGTTGAGATCCTCACTTTATCCTCATGCTATCTTTTTGACATCAAGCACAAGTATCTCTTCAAGACTCCTTTTGCCTTTTTTTACTCCCTTTTGGTGATCCCATAGGCTCTCACAATCTCTATTATCTCTGTGTAGATGAACTCTTATATTTATATTTATGTATGTATGTATGCTTACATGTGTAACTCTGTCAAAGACAAACAATATTAATACTATACGCTAGTGATAATTTAAAATTCTGAACTCAATCCTAAACAAGATGAACATTTCTATATAAAAAGTAGAATAGGAAAAGATGATTATACATGAAGCTATAAATCTGTTGTGTAAATTTTGCTTTTTTAAATGATATAACATTCAACATATTTTCAAATTGTCCTGCTTATTTGTGTTTCTCACTAGAATCCTTCCTATTTCTAATATGTAATGAGAAATTAAGTAATTTTTTAATGTTCAGGATACATAAATTTCAAATTTTACCAATGGTCTCCAAATTCCTTACTAGGAAGAGGGAAAAAGAACATCATTAATTAAGTGCCTACCATATGCCAGACACTGTATTAAGCTCTTCACAAATATTATCTCATTAGATTCTCTCAACAGCTTTGGGAGGTAGGTGCTAGTATTATCCCCATTTTATAGTTGAGGCAACTGAAGCATGCAGAAACAAATGTTTTGCCTAGGCTCATTCAGCTCACAAATGTCTGAGGCTGGATTTGAACTCAGGTTTTCCTGACTCAAGTGCTCTATGTACATTGCACTATGTAGTTACTTTGCCCCCTCTTTCTGGTAACTCTCATGACAATTTTCTCCTTGGAATTTGTTAACCAAGTTTATTTTATGGATTGAGATTGCAATTAATCACCAAGATGCAGGAGCACATTATATATACAGGACTCTAGGAAGTAGAAAGTCTAAGTAGGAAGACACTCCTTAAATTTTTATTGATATCCTTCACATTTGCCTAAATTTTTCCTGAAATTTCCTCTCCTTCCTTCTTCCAGAGAATCATTCTCTTTAATAATTGTAACAAAATTAAAAGAAAAAAGGGGGAAATCAGTAAAACTAATAAATAAATGGAAAAATATGACAATATATACAATGATCCATATCCATGGAAATATCCACCTCTATAAAGGAATGGAAAGAGATGGCATTTTATTTTGAAATATGAAATTCAATTCAATTCCATTCATTTCATTCTGATCCAATTTAATTAAATATGACAAACATTTTTAAGTGCCTGTTATATAATGTGTACTGTACTGGATGCTAGGAAAACAAAAGGAAAAAATTAAACAGCCTCTGCCCTCAAGAAGCTTGCTGTTAGTTTCATTTCTGTTCTAACATTGTTTCTTTTTGTAGTATTTATAGGCCCTAAATATGTAGTATTGAGTCTTTTGCGTATTAAAGGTGGAAGACAGCAATAGTATTCATAGAACAAATGGAAACTTTTCCCCATTCCTTGTTTTTCCTCTAGATTTTAGAGAAGTATTCAAGAAAACTTTTTTTATTATTATTTTTTAATATCGGCCTGCAATTCTCTATTGGCAAGAGTTCCTCCTGATCAGACATGATCAAATTCAGTCCCCTCATACTAAATAAATCCCCCAGAGTTTTTTTCCCAAATGTTCTGGATTGACTTCTTGGCTCCATCCTTTTTGGGGCTTAAGGCTATGTATTTTTCAGATTCAAGTGCTTTAGCATATAAATTTAAACCTGAGTCTTTTGTGTTCTTTATATAGGCAGATTAGGATTAAACACTGACCCAAGAAACATCATATTTGAGCCAAGAAAGTTGTATGTTATTAAGAAAACTGGCATTTTGGCTCAAGATGGCAACCAAGGCAGCCTCTCAGAAGGCAGTAGGCCTTTAGAGCTGATGAAAATATAATATATCATATAGGATTCTGGGGAATTGTAGAATAATGACCAGTTTTCTGATTTATCTTAATGAATTGCCTCAGTTCAGCCTACATACAGTGACCCCTCATCTATTCAAAACCTAGTTCCCTAGTCATTTTATCTAATGAGAAAGGGAGCAAAAAAGTCTCTTAAGTTATCAAAAATAGGTGTCACATGCATTCATGAACTTTACTCATTGGGAAACTTGCTCAGAACCTATTTATTTTTGTTTTTCATATAACTCTAACCAAATTGGTGATCTGGTTTTCTATCTACATCATATTAGAAAAAACAGACTAAAATGGGGTGATATGATTGTCAGTGAGATACAATAGCTGTTAGAAGTGCTAGCTGACAGATAACAAAGGAAAAGACAATAAAATTATAAAAAATTATAAAATTAATTTAATTCTAAAATATTTCATAGGGACTATGTATAGGACAGTGGAGATTACAAGACTGTACTTACATTTCAAGGAATTTACAACTCTCCACTTAAGGGGATTTGATGTCAGAAGACCAACATTCAAATCCTAGTTCAGCAACTAATTACCTATGTGACCCAAAGCAAATGTAGTCCTTTCTGGATCTATAAAGGGAGGAGGTTGGATTATGATCTCTAAGGTCATAGATATAAGTTTCCACTACCTTGTTTTATTTGTTCTAGGGCACTGAGGTAGAACCATACTGTGTATCAATATTTTCAGGAATATTGCTGCATTACAACATAACTGATATATTCATCAGGTCCCAGAGTCATCAAAAGTTTAGATTCCTTTCAGTGTCATCTTGTTTCAGAAATCATGGTAACTTTTAACATGTTTTAGAAATATTTCTTTACAAAATATTTAATCCAACAAAAACTTGAACATCTTCCACTATAGACCTCACTCTTTATGAAGGCTCTAAATAACTGACATTAAGTTATCAAAGATCCAGTATTCTTAAGGTAGGTGTCCATAAATAATGAAGACAGATGTTTGCTGATTGAAAAAATAAAATTATTGAAAAAATAATATTGCAAAAGACAACAGTCAAGAATAATTTACATTGAATTCTCTGAAAAGGAGATCTGCTTAACTTTAATGAGAAAAAAAATTAAACATTTTCACAAAATTCTAATTGAAATTTAGCATTTTCTTCAGTTACTTAAAACATTCTCCCAACTTTTGTAAGATGCCTTTCCCAAGGCTCTTAAATCTTGTGTCTTCCATCTGAGTTTATTTCAAATTCATATTCTGGATAGTGTTCATGCTTTCTCCCCCATCATACTGATTTTTTTTCCTGTTTATTTTTCTTTTGTCTCTGCTTAGAACAGTGTCTGGTATATAGTAGAAATTTATTAAATATTTATTGACTTGACTTGATTATTCTGACAAAAGATCCATAGGCCTTACCACTCCATGCAAAGGAGTCTTGAAACACAAAAAAAACTCAGGACCTTTGCTATACTTAGGTGGCATAAAAGTTTTTCTGTGCAATTTAAGTAGCTTTGAAGAGAACATTTTGGTTGTACCTATTTATGGCCATGAGTTGAAGTGTTAGTTAACTTCAGGACAAATAAATCTATAGTGCCTTAATGGAGAAGGTACAGTGATTGGCCACCAATACATAGCTCAGGAAAGCAAAGACAGGACGGACTCAGTGAACGTCAGAGCTGGAAAGGATCTTAGAGATCATCTGGTCCAATTCACTTAAAAGAGAAGAAAACTGAGGCCCGCAGAGGGGAAATCACTAGCTCAAAGCTGCAAAACAAGTTCGTGGCAGAGCTGGAACTGGAGACATCATGGGATGGTGGAAAGAATATTGGTCTTGGAGTCCTGGAATCCCAGCCTCAGAACTGGAAGGCAATCCAAAGGTTATCTGGGTCAATCATACCCAGGAATCCTCCTTGCAAGGAATGAGACTAGGTGACCCCTAAGGCCCCTTCCAGCTTTGAATCTTAGATTTCAACCCTCCCCATAATCCCATCATTCGAGAATGCAATGGCTTGGGCTCCCATCCAAGGGAAGAGCCTTTACTCAAAGCAGTCACAGCTGTCCTTTCCTCTTGCTCCAGCACACTGTGTGTTTTGATATTCCTGTTTCCTGGAGTCTGTCATTTTATTTGAGAACTGGTTCCTTACTTCATTCCAGGCATCAGATCAAGATCCGAGGCCAGCCCAAAGTGCTATTTCCTTTCTCTTTTTTTTGTTCATGTGTAAAGGGGAAAGGGAGAGATGTATCAGGGCAGTCCCTGATCAATTTGATGAGGTTTCCAACCAATTAATTTAAAGGATATCAGAAGAGCACCTCCCTATGGAATGGACCTTATTGATAGGATATAAAGAACTTTATTGCTTATCTGATTGAGACTCAGAAAGATAATCTTTTGTAACAGGAACTGTCTCTGTAAATAATGTCCCTTTTCTTGTCCCTTCCCCCTTCCCTCTTCTCTTTCTTTCTTTCCCTCCTTTTCCTTGTCCCTCCCCCTTTTCTCTTTGTCTTTCTTTCTCTTTTCTCATTCTCTTTCCCTCTGTCCTTCCCTGTTCTCCATACAAGTAGACAGAGCAAACATGTGTTTTGAGGTGGGGTAATGTGTGTGTATATATATGAACCTGTCCCTAATCAGCCCCTTTAGTAGATCATGATGATTTGCCCCCAAGCACAGAACAGAGGGACACATATGAGTGGGAGAATCTGTCCCAAGAATGGACTTTCTTAACTCCACATATTGCTGAATAATTTCCAATTAGCATGGTATGGAGCTTGCAGCATTTTAGTTACACACAGAATCTTAGAACTAAAAAGTACTTAGAGAACATCTAGTTCAAATAGATGAGGGGAACAGAAGTCCTTCCCGCAAAAGTTAGTGGTTTGATCAAGGTTATATTCTGAATTAGAGGCTGGGCTGAGATTCAAACCAGGTCCTCTGACAATGGAGGAATCTCTCTAGAGCTGCCTTTCCAAGAACCCTGACACAGATTGGAAACAGAGACAGAGCTCAGAGGGTATAGTTGTTAGGAAGCTCAGAGAAAGAGGCTCAACTATAACAGGAGAGACACAACTAGAATGAGGTAAAAAGGGCTTTATTTCAGGGCCATTCTGCTCATCTCCTTTCCACCTAACCCTTGGACACAGCCCAATTTCCTTTCCCTTTCCCATCCTTTCTCCCTCTCCATCTAGTCTCCCCATATTCCACACCATTATGTTGCAACTGTACCTAGACTGTCCTTTGCAAAGGGTAGGAGTGGATCTTTGGGGGATTGCTTTCTCCTCTTCCCAGCAGAATTGCACTTATGGATAGAACCACAATATTCCCCACCCAACTGTTTTTTGTTCCAGTTAAAGGAATTCTTAGTTTGGATTTTATACAGCATGCTGGTGATTTAGACCCACTATTTCCCTGATTCTTCCCAAAGGAACATAAATTAGAAGACACATGACTACACATAAAGGATTTGTCTTTGTCCCCAACTAGCAGCTCTATGTAATTCAGCCATGTCCAGAAATCTCTCTGGTTCTATCTTCTCCCCCCAAATTCCTATAACTTATAGAAACCATGGCTGGTTTTACTAAAACACTAAAACATCCTGTTATGTTGTTTCACATGTTGCCATGTATAAAAGTGCCTGCACAGTTGATAACCTTGTGGCAAATGCTTTTAGTAGCTGCAACAAAGTAAAAATGAGCAGCAGTATGAATAGAGGGAAGGGCATCCTGTGTTTGCAGTCACAGGAGCTGAGTTTCCAACTCCAGTTCTGAACCTGAATGTGTGATTCTGGCAATAATCCTCTTTTCTTGAGTTTCAATTTTATTCTATGCAAAAATGAGGGAATGGACTCTGATCTCCAAGATCTTTTCCAGCTTTAAATCTATGAACTGATATAGCAATCACCCATATTTGCAGGATATTCTATCCACCTTCTTTTTCATTTCTGAATTATTGGGTTGCATTTTCTCTGCCATAGTGGTCTGTTTGGATATAGATGATTGGCTATAAACATTGAAAGCCTACATTTTTTTCTCAAAGTAAAGAGGGTGAGCCAAGTGGTGAGAGGACTAAGAATCATGACATTTGAAATTTGTAAGGATTTGGAGATGTTTAACATGGAGAAGACTTATGGAGACAAGACAACAAACAGTCTTCAAGTATTTCAAGAGTTGTCATGTGGAAGAAGGATTAGATTAGATTTGTTATGTTTTACTCAGAGGCCAGAATTAGTAGTGATGGATAAAAGTTTCATGGAGACAGAATTCTGATCAATGTAAATAAAAGACTTCTTAACAAGTAGAGTACTTAAGGAAGTCTTTAAGAGTTGAGATGATCACTTTTTGTAAATGGTATAAACTGAATTCTTACTTAGATGAAGGTCTAAGTTTTCTTGCTTTTCTTTCTTCTCCCGAGACTTTGTTGCCATCATAGCTCAGCTGCCCTTACCAATAACCCCGTGGTTCCCTTCTCTCATTAATGAGTTCTTGGAATCTCCATTTTGAGAAAGACTTATATCATCCAGTCTTCACTTTCCAGACTTTGTTACCAGGTCTTAACATGAGTCCCTCTTCCACTATCCCTTTTTTCTTTTCCTTTATATACTATCTTTCCTCATTAGAATGTATGCTCCTGGAAGGCAGGGACAGTTTATCTAATATAATATTTATTAAATTAGCATTCTTTTTTTTTTTGTTGTTGTTTGTTTCATTTTCCTCTTTTTTTTTTTTTCATTTTAGGAAATTTTTTTTTATTATAGCTTTTTATTTACAAGTTATATGCATTGATAATTTTACAGCATTGACATAAATTAGCATTCTAAATGGAATAAATTAAGCTTCCAGTTTGTTTCCTCTATTAAGGAAGGAATTTGATACTCTGTTCTCCAGCCCTTCAATAAGAAGAGAGGAGAGGCTGAAGGAAGTGGTGTCAATCAAGGCTTGAGTAAGCAACATGGTGGTGATTTTAGAAGTGATGAACTTAACCTGGGAAGGGCCTCTTGTTCTGAGAAGTTGAAATCAGGATATCAGATGCACAGAGTATTATGAATCTGTAGCCAACATATACAGGCTAAAATGCAAGATACTACTCAAAAAATGCCCTTTGGGTAGTGCTATAGGAATTTAATAAAGGTCATTTCTGATTGAGATGACCAGAGAAGACTTGCTTTGCCTGTAATTCAAGGCCTTTCACAATCTATTGTTACCTTACTTTTTCAGACCTATCTTTTACTATCTTCCTCTATGCTTCAAACATCCTTTGTTTTCATCCTGCCCTTTTCTTTCTCCATGTTTTTCCTCATTCTATTCTTCAAGCCTACAATCCTTGTTTTCTTCTCACCTTTGATTTTCTACTCATCAGTTAAATCTCAACCCAAATGCTGATCTATTCCCTGTTTTCTGAAAACAAAACACTTGAGCCTTTCTGATTTTATGACTTTACTAGTATCTGGAATGTCTGTTAAATCCCTATTCATTCTTTGAAGCCCAACTCAAATGCCTCCATGAAGCCTTCTCTGATTTCTCCAATCAGCAATCACCCAACACAGCACATTGTTTTGTAATTCTGTAATGCACTTATATCTCTGTTTGTGGTATAATACCTAGGATGGTGATTATATTTCAATATATTGAAGGCCTAATCTTATACATTCCTCTAAATAACTTTAAAATAAGAATGGGATGTTTCTATGTCAAAACAGAAATATTTGTGAATGATAAGGTATATAATGTTATGTTCTGTATATGGGCTTCATTAATTAAAATGAAACAGAATAAAACAAAAACTACAAGAGACACTACTGTGGCCTGAACTCCTTAAAAAATTCACAAAAAAATCCCAATTCATTCCATTCTCTGCCTCTATGCCATCTGATCTGCTGCTGTAACCTATGGACTTCTGGGCTCTGCCATTTACCCCTTTGTGGCACCTGTAAAACTCCCAGGCTTTCCCCTCTGTCTTGAAGTGAAATTTCTTTGTCTTCCCCAATCAGAGTTTTAATTCCTTTCAAATCAGGGACTACCTACTCTTTTTTCCATTTGTATCTTTAGTACTTAGTATACTCCTGAAAATGCAATATGAGCCTATAGTCTGCCTTATCAGTCACAAAAATAATACAGGTATAATAAATGTTTGTTTATTCTTTCACTCAACATGACATTCATTAGGAAAGAGTATTGTATAGTTCAGAACATACATGATGTATAATATACAATGTGGTAACTTTGTGTGGTGAGTAAAAACTAGAGAAGATCCTTTTTCTTTACTTGCAATAAGCTGATAGTTCAACTGGGATGTAATCTGATACCAAATCTCTGCAATGAAAAGAGAAAAATACATAAACCAAAATACTTTACTATTCTTTAATCAGAGGCTGAATCCAAGCAGTGAAAAATCCCAAAGTTTGAAGAGATTTCACAAGGCCTCGTTGGCCAACCCATCCCTAGCCTGCAAATTCCATTGTCACATCCCCCAAATGGGAGGCCATCCAGTCTCTGCTCAGAGACTTCTTGGGATGAAAAACTCACTACCATTTAAGGCAACCCATTCCACTTTGAAATCACTCTACTTATTAGAAAATTTCCCTCATACTAATCTTTAACTGATCTTTCTGTCACTTCCATCTTTTTGTTTCTCATTTTGCCTTTCTTATCCAAGCAGCTCAAATCTAACCCCTTTTCTGCATGACTATTCTTCAAATAATTGAAGACATCTATCATGTTCCACCTAAATATTTTTTCTTTAGGCTAAACGTTTCCAGATTATTTAACAGATTTTCATATGGCATATTCCTAAAAGCTCTCATCATCCTGGTTGTCCTCCTCTGGATTTCTTCATGTGATGGTTTGAGCTGAATAAAATAGACCATATGTTTGAACATGGAAAAATATAGTGAGGCTCATCTTCCTGGTTTAGATATTATGCCTGATGAATACAGCCTAATAGCACATTAACTTTAATTACTGACCAGATATACTACTGACTCATATTGAGCTTGTACTTCACTAACCCTCTCTGCCCCACTGTGATTTTTTTGTGCAAACTGTCTTTCAGTCAAGATTTTCCCCTTCTGTACTTGTGAAATTGACTTTTTGAATCAAAATGCAGGATAAAAACATTTATCCCTAATTAAATTAAATTTTATTAGGCTAATCTCATCATTATATCCTATTATTCTATATAAGATTATCTATAGACAGAAAAATAGATATAATGAAACAGTGCAGGTCAATGAAACAGTAATGGCCCAATCAATTGATAATCATTTATTGAATACTTTTTATACTTCAAGCACTGAGCTGAGCACTGAGATTCAAAGAAATAGTTCCTGACCTTAAGGCAATTACATTCTAAGAGAGATAAAATATATACACATATATGTGACTTATATGTATAATATATGTATATACATAGCTATCTATATTAGATGTAGACATGTTACACATACAAATATTGTTGTGTCAGAATACTGGTAGAATTTGGGAGACATTAGCTAATATTTCCTCCTCTCCCAGACTCACACACACATACCCACTTATATAATACTTATCTAGTTATATAGCTCCCATCCATCCACATACTCCTCCAACACTAGCTGGGACTGTTATGAATACAGAAACAATGGTATATACATGGGGCAGTTGGATTTAGGGTGATCTGAGACCCAGCTGTGTGTGGTCCATTGGGCAAAAAGAATATTAAAGCAGATTTTAGGACTTTGGTGCGGAGTTCTTGGGAGTCTCCCTGCTAGTGACTTTTATCTTTTTGAACTTTTTTTGAACCCCCTTGGGAGCTTCTATTGCTTGCGAGATGTTCAAATGTGTTTTTAAGTAAAAGTTTATTTGAACTTTTGGGTTTTGAGTGATCCATTATACCAGATGGAAAACCACAACTGGGGTACATATATACAATTTAGACACAAAATAAATATGATGTAATATGGTAGGGTAGAGGTGGGGACACATTTGCAGTTGTAGAGGTCAGGAAAAATTTCATACAGGATGTGGTATTTAAACTATATTTTCAAGGAAATTAGATATTCTTTGAGGTAGAGGTGAGAAGACATGATTCTGAGCATGGGGGACAGATTATGGCAAAGTAAGGAGATGGGAGATGGAATGTCAGATGTGAAGATTAGCAAGGCTAACTTGGCTGGATCTTATATAATGCATGAAAGAAGCAAATGTATGATAAGGCTGGAAAGATTATTTAGAGCCATATTGTGAAACTCTTTGAATGTCAGAGGAGTTTATATTTGATTTGAGAGCTAGTAGGGAGCCATAAGAGTGCCTTGAACAGAGACTGACATAGTCAGACTTGTGCTTAGGAAGATCATATTGACAATTGAGTGGAGGAATTGGGAGGGAGAGATCTGAGGAAAAGGAAATCTATTAGTAAACTATTGGTATTAGTCTAAGTGAGAAATGATAAGGGCCAACCTAGTCATATATTATTTCAAGTTCTGAGCATCTAGCTTCCTAAGAAGGAGGCCCTACATCTTTATTAATAAGTTTTGGCATCATTAACATGATTAACACTAACCTCTTTTGACATCTTATAAAAAGTAAATTTAAAGATTTTTATTAGTACCTTTTAAAAAATCACTTTCATTTGCAAGTATATTTCTCTTACTTTCCTTTCCAATAAGCTATCTCTTGCAATAATAAAAAAGTAATAGGAAAAAAAAACAGTTCAGTAAAACCAATCAATACTCAGTTCTGAAAGTACAAGAAATTTTCAGTACCCATTGATTCCCTTTTCATCCCAATTCTGCAAAGAAGAGAGGAAAATAAATTTTCTCAACTTTTCTTTGAGTCCAAACTTCTTAATAGTCTTTAAGGGGCTCTATACATAGGCTTATTATTATTATTTATATTCACAGAATTTATAGAACTGAAAGAGGTCTTAGAGATCATCTACACTAACTAACCTCATCATTTTACAGAAGAGGAAATTTAGGCCTAGAAAGTACAAAGGACTGGCTTAGAATCATGTCAGAGGCAGAACTGAAACCAAAAATTTCTGACACCTTCTCTAATACTTTCCCTCCTTATATCTATGTATTTCTTATACTTCAGTTTTAATTTTTTTTAAAGTTAATATTTCATTTTCCCTCAATTACATATAAAATAATTTTTAACATTTGTTCAAAATTTTTTTTGAGTTCCAAATTCTCTCCCTTTTCCCCTCTCCTTTCACTGAGGAAAACTTTTAAAAATTAACAGCCATTTATTTTCTCTACTTTTGAACTTCTCACTGAGAAGGCAAGCAATTTTATATATGTATATCTATGTATGTAGATATACATATATAACTTTTATACATATTTTATATATATGTAATTTTATATATATATATACACACAATCAGGCAAAGCATATTTCCATATAAGTCAGATTGGGAAAGAAAAAAGAGACAAAAAACCCCAAGAAAAATAAAGAGAAAGTATACTTCAGTACACTTTCAGACTCTATCAGTTCTTTATATGGAGATGGAGAGCATTTCTCATCATATATTCTTCAGAATTGTTTTGGATCATTATATTGCTGAAAAAAGCTCTTATTCATAGATGATCATCATACAATTTTGCTATTACTATATAAAATGTTCTCCTGATTATGGTCATTTCACTTTGCCTCAGTTCATGTAAATCTTTCCAAGATTTTCTAAAAGCATCCTACTTGTCATTTCTTTCTTTTTTCCCCTCAATAGTTTTTATTTTTCCAAATATATGTAAAGATAGTTTTCCGACCTGGGCCGGTTCACCCCTCCTTAGGCAACCTGGTGGTCCCCCGTTCCCAGGGGGTCACCATATTGATGCCAAACTTAGTGCGGACACCCGATCGGCATAGCACACGGCAGCCCAGAACTCCTGGGCTCAAGCGATCCTCCAGCCTCAGCCTCCCGAGTAGCTAGGACTACAGGCGCGCGCCACCACGCCCGGCTAAAGATAGTTTTCAACATTCATTTTTGTAAGATTTTGTATTCAGAATTTTTCTCCCTCTCTTACATTCTCCTTTCCCAAGACAGCACTGTTTTTCATTTCTCATAATATAATAGTATTCCGTTACAATCAAATACTACAACTTGTCCAGATATTCTCCAATTGATGGGCATCCCCTGAATTTCAATTTTTTTGCTGCTACTAAAAGAGCTGATATAAATATTTTTGTACATATAGTCCTTTTTCTTTTTGTTTATTATCTCTTTGGAATACACATTTAATGGTAGTATTGCTTGGTCAAAAGGTATGTATAATTTTGTAGCCTTTTGGGCCTAGTTCCAAATTGATCTATAAAATGATTGAATTAATATATAACTTCACCCACAATGCATTAGTGTTTCAATTTTTGCATGTGTTCTTCAATATTTGTCATTTCCCTTTTCTGCCATATTAACCAATCTGATAGGTGTGAGGTAGTAACTACAAATTGTTTTAATTTGCATTTTCTAATCAATGCTATCAAATCAAAAATTTAAAAAACTTTAAAAAATTAATAGCCATTTATTTTCTCTCCTTTTGAACTACCTTTAAAAAAAGAAAAATAAAATACAAACCTTTTTAATAAATATGAATAATCAAACAAAAGCAAGTCTCACATTTTGTTTTATTGTGTACTTTGAACCCATTGCCTTTCTATCAGGAGGTCTGATAGTCTGCTTCCTTATTGGTCCTCTAATATCATAGTTGGCTATTGAAAAGATCAGAATTTTTTTCCTTTAAAATTAAAAAACATCTCTTTTAGTTAAGTTTGCAAGACTCTAGTAAAGTAGTAATACATTACTACAAACTTTTGTGAAGTATATTTTATCCATGACCAGCAGCTGGTCATTCTTGTATCTATCATTATGACTTTAAGAAGTGCAAGGAGGCACTACACATTTTGTTGTTGAATCATTTCAGTTATGTACAATTCTCCATGGTCACATTTTGGGGTTTTCTTGACACAGATCCTGGAATGATTTTCCATTTCCTTCTTCAGTTCATTTTCAGAGAGGAACTGAGGCAAACAGTAATAATAATTTCTTTATGAACATTTTAACTTTATTCTATTAATGTATAGTATTTGGATCATAGATTCCGAGTTAGAAATAACTATTTGTTTCTGATATTGTTCAGCCATTTCAGACTTTTTGTGTCCCTATTTGGGGTTTTCTTGGCAAAGATACTACAGTAGTTTCTTATTTTCTTCTTCAGCTCAGCTTATAGATGAGGAACTAAGGCAAACAGGGTTACACAGTTAGTAATGGTCTGAGGTCAGATCTGAACTCACTCTATCCACTGCACTACCTAACTGTCCCAGAAAGGATTTTAGAGACCCTTTCATTCAGTTTTTTTTTTTTAACAGATGAGGAAACTGAAGATTAGGTGACTTATTTGCCCAGGGTGATACAGCCAATAAGTGTCTGAGGCTAGGTCTTACTGACTACAGTAAGACAAATTCAAATTTGTCTTGAATTTGTCTTTCCTAATCATATCCAATCTATTTTATTATCATTCCCCCCACTTAATAGCATTTTTTCCAATTACATATATAGTTTTTAACATTCACTTATTATAAGGTTTTTTTTTTTTTTAAGTTTGTTTTTTGTTTTTGCTGAGGCAATTGGAGTTAAGTGACTTGCCCAGAGTCACACAGCTAGGAAGTATTAAATGGCTGAGATCAGATTTGAACTCATGTCCTCCTGACTTCAGAGCTGGTGCTCTATCTATCACCTAGCTGCCTATTATAAGATTTTGAATTTGATGTTTTTTTCTCCTTCCCCTTCCCAAGATAATAAGCAAACTCTTATAAGTTATACATGAAGGTTATAATCATATTGAATATATTTCCATATAAATCATATTGTGAAAGAAGATTCAGAATAAAAAGGAAAGACCATGAGAAAGAAAAAGCAAAAAAAGAAGTGAGAATAGTAAGCTTCAATCATTTTCCATCATGAGCCTTTTGCAATTGTCTTAGATCATAGTATTACTGAGAAAAGCTAAACCTACCAAAGTTGATCAGCACATAATGTTGGTGTTACTGTGTCACATCCAGTTTATTTTAATTCTCAGGATAGATACTGCCATCACATGTTTCATGATTAGGATTAGGACTCAAAGGGAAGTCCAGAATTCTCTAAACCCTTTGAAGTATACAAGGTCTCATTCCAGTAAAGAAGAAGAGGAGGGGACTGAGATGAATTGAAGAGTTTTCCTCTTGCAATTAAGTAATTCCTTCTCAGGGAGGAGGCGGGGGACTTGTACTGCTAAATTTCCAGATGCTCAAATGTCTGTGTTCTGATTTGGCTCTTACACAAAACATACAAGTTATAAACATTCTTTGCAACTAATCCAAACTCACTTCCTGTGTAGCATCATCTCAATTCTTCCAAAGGGTTTTTTAAGGACATCTATCAAATATTTTTATCACAGTAGTCTAAAACCTATAATTAATTGTTTGATTCAATAAAGAACCTAAGCCTTGTTCATATTTAGTTTACACCATTGATTGATGGGTACATAACATCTTGTCACTTGATTTAAGTGGAATGCAGCAAAATGCTTGATTGACTTAATCAATTTGAACATTAGAGAGGATAAGCAACTGGGAAAATCAGACAATCCTTCATAGAGAAGGATGGAAGGCTATGAAGAGTTGAGTTCAGGAAGCAGTTCATTGTCCAGTTTGGCTGCAAGGTATAATCGAGGAAGAGGAGTAATGTGAAATGAGACTGGAAATTTAGGTGAGAGCTAGATTTAAGGGCCTTAAAAACCAGCAAAGCCATTTTGTTCTTTCTCTTAGAGGCTGCCATGGGGAACTCGGAAGGTTTTTGAATGAAGAAAGGGATGATAAGATGATTTTTAAAAAATCTATCTGAAGGCCAAGTTTGGAAAAGAGGAAATACTAGAGACAGGGAGAACTGAATATAGTCTTTGAACTATTTTAATAGTCCTGGGAGGATATGACGAGGACCTCAACTAGGCTGGTGTCTATAAGATATAAATATGAAAAATGTTGGGAGATGGGATTTATAAGATGTGATAACTGATTGTATATGAGGGTGAGGAGAGTCTTATAGGGGAATAAGTGAATCCAGAGAGGCAGATTTATAAAGTGAAAAGAGCAATGGGTTTGGAATAAGGACATGAGTTTTGATATGAGTTCTATTATTGGCTGTATATGTAGCTTTGGGCAAATAATTTACCTTTTTTAGCCCTTAATTTAGTCATCTAGAAATGGGTTGGGATTAGATAAGCAATAATGATTCTTCTAGGTATAAAATTCTATGCTTCTAAATCATTTCCAAAAGATAAGATTTCCTTTCAAGTCTCCAGAGAATGTCTCTCTTTGGCAGTGATAGATCCTACAAATAGAATTTTTTTCTTTTAAGCTTTTTTCATGCGCTCTATTCAAAGTGAGGTAGCTCCCTTTTGTTCTATGTCTCTAGTTGGTGTCTGCTCACTTAATAAATGGTAGCTCAATTCAGTTCAACTTAGAAAACATTTTTTGGTAGCTGATATCTGTAAGGCAATAAGGCAACAGGCCCTGCCCTCAAGAAGCTTATACTCTATTAGTAGGAATATAACCTAGACATAGATGCCTATTATACAAAGTACAATGTGACAAGGCCAAAAGAGAGATAGTCGAAGTGCCCTACGGAAACATGAAGAGGAGGAGTATATATTCACCCAAGACATGAGAGTGGAATCAAAGAGTATTTTATAGAAGAGGTAGCCTGAAGGAAGAAAATGATTAATATTTATGGAAGAGATGAAGAAATATATTTTAGATTAATATGATAGCTTGTAAAAATAACTGTTTGGACATGTATACTTGTATTTAATTTATACTTTAAAATATTTAACATGTATTGGTTAACCTGCCATCTGGGGGAGGGGATGGGGGAAGAAGGGGAAAAATTGGAACAAAAGCTTTGGCAATTGTCAATGCTGTAAAATTACCCATGCATATAACTTATATTAAAAAAAAGCTATAATTTAAAAAAAAAGAATCATTCATGATAGTGATTAATAGATTCACATCCTGTTTGAATAAAAAAAATGATAGCTTGTACAAAGGCAAGGTGAGATTGGGGAAAAACTGGTAGTCCAGTTTGGTTAGAATGAACATAAAATGGAACAGTGAAATAAGTTGAAATGTTAGGTTGGAACCAGATTGCAATAGGCCTTTAATGCCAAGATTAGTGAATCTTATAAGCAATGGGGAGTCTTTGAAGGCTTCTTTACCAGGGAATGACATGGCAAAATCTGTTCATTAGGAAGGTTTCTTTTAGCTTCTTCTGAGGACTTATAAGCTTCATTCTTTTTGTCAGGATTTCCTTTTACTGTAGGGTCCCACCATAATGGTACAATGTAGTATTTCATTCACTTATTGTCAAGATCACCCTACTTCCTTCAGCTAGATAATGATCCGGACCCAGGAATGAGAAAAGTGGCTCTTAGTCATTTTTATCTTTGTATATAGTTAGCAACCTTTCTAGTGCCTAGGAATGGAAGTTTTCTCAATGACCTACAAGTTTTTCTTGGCTTTTCCCTTATATTCCTTGGTTCAGCCTTGGGTTTTTTTTGTTTTTTTTTATTATGTTCCACTCTGAAATTAGCCAGTTACGTGTCAAATGTAGGAGGGTTGCCAAACTATAGATGAAATATGCTTTTTTTTTTCTTAACAACTGGATCAGTCATATCTAACTTCTCTCTTGCCAGACAGTCCAGGCAAAGGTGAATATATTACGCACCCTGTGGTGTCTGGCTGCTGGAAGGCAGGAGTTCAGGAGGATATCAAGCCAGGTGCAACCATTTGAGAATGTCAAAATTTTAGAATAGAGAGCACATGCTGGAAGCCCATTTTTTCAGTGTTTCTTAAAGAAGATATATGTGTGGGTATAAATGCTTTCATGTGTACTTATATTACATATATATATATACATACACATGTACAGATATATGTATATGCATATATATTTATGATTTTAGTGAAGCTAAGTTATATTTGTGTTTTCTCTTTTGCAAATGAAAATTATATATAAATATTTTAAAATATCATATGTTTTTAAAATATATGCCTTTGGATGAGTTTACTATTTTTTGGGGGCCCAATCTATGATTTCAACAGTTCTTAGAAATCTCTGTGCTGATGCAAGTCAAAAAGTGCACCATAACTTATGGTCTTAAAGAGCTTCCCTGAGCAATAAAAGTTGCTGCCCAGGGTTACATAGTCTCTGTGCATAGAGGCAGGATGGTCTGCAAAGCCAGCCACTATTAACTCTCACACTTAGAATTCTTCATTGGATTGGTAAATAAGGGTCACAATAGCGCTGTCAACACAGAGACAATTTCTTGATCTGCAGACTGATGATGTTATCAGCTGAATGTAGTGATGCCAGAAAAATCCTGCAAGCTTCTAAAGTTATCTGCTTCATTGAATAGGAGAACTGTGAATATTCCAGATGTGCACAGGGAGGGACGAAGCAACAAAAACCATGATGTTTACAGTTGGATGCTATGCTAAATCATGTCAAGTTTATGAATATGATGAAAAATTCTCTTCTATCTATGGAGTCTGGGATCTAGAACCCTATGTCTCACATTGATTTCTTCTATTTCCTTTTTTTTTTTTTTTTGTACTTAGCAAATACTACATAATCAGTACTTTTTTGTTTTTTTATTTCCTTCTTTTAAAATGCTTTATTATGTTTATATCAATATACAATGTCCCAAAAGTCTAAGTGTTGCTTAAATTATTAGAAACTTAAAATTTTGGGATACCCCATATAAAACTGATACCTACTTTCATCTCTGATATTAACTATTTGGGTGACTGCAGGCAAGTTACTTTTTTTGGGAGGGCCTCAGTTTCCTCAACTATAAAAAGGGAATAATTATTCTTTTGTTATCTAGCTCACTGGATTGTTGTATACTCTTTGTGAACTTTAAAGTGCTCCAGACATAGATATGAACAATTACCATAATCTTTTCTGGACCTGAGTTTCTTTACCTATAGGCTAAAAGTCTGAGTTCCATTTTAGTTATGGATTTCTTTCACCATATTATTTTGTGTCCTAAGAGCCTTAATAACTCTGACATTGTATAATTGTGAAATAAAATATGGTACTTACTAATTTCATGTGTTTTCTCAACGAGATTGTGGGCTTCTTGAGGCAAGGACCATGGCTTTATATTTCTTCTGTGTCCTTGTACAGGACTAAACATGACAGGTGCTAAATACAGACTTCTGAAATAGTAGAATATAATGGATAAATTTTAGAAGGAAAAGATCTGACTTCAGATTTCAACTCTTCAATTTATTAGTTGTGTTATTCTGAAGAATTAATTCCCCTCTCCAGACCTCAATTTTTTTTATCTATAAAATACAGAATATATTACTTTCACTACGTATTTCACATTGTTGTGGGGATAAAGTGAGATCATGTAGGTAAAGTACTTGGTAAATCACAAAATGTTTTGTAAACTTTAGCTATTATTTGAATAATTATTTTTACTGATTAATCTAGACTCTTGGTGAAGGAGGAATATTATCTGGGTTCCTAACTGAAAACTGAAAATTCTTTCCCTTTTCCAGCTCAATTCCTAGTTCTCCACTTCATTGTAATGCTATGTTGTTAGTAGAGAGGCAGAACTGTGCTTAGCCATACAATGACATTGTGTGTTTCTCCTTCTTTTGAGAGGTTGTCACTTCCTGGGACATTTAGGACATCCTGAAGACCCTTAAGCCTCAGCAGGATGTTTTCCACACTTAACTTTGATGGTGCTGCCTCTTAGAAAACATACCCATTAGTGCACTAAGGGAAAGCTCTGCATATTTAGTCTGACACACTCAGAACCTAAGGACTTCGCTGGTTGCCAAGGTGTGAATGAAAGTCAATGATTTTCTCCAAAAAAGCCAAAATTATTCCCAATACTAATGGCTCACATTTAATATGATGATAGAATCAACAAAATCTTTGCTTTTAATATCCTGTGAAATTGGTAATGTATTAAAATCACCACTATAAAATGATCCTCAGAGAGACAGATTAACTTGCCCAAAGTCACACAGATAATAAATGGTGAAACCATTGACAAAATCAGATTTGATTCCAAATTACTCATTTGTAAATATAAATAAAAAAGATCTATCTCTGTTTATATCTATCTAATCTATCTATATCTATATTTCTTTATGTCTATGTGTCTCTCATCTATATATTTATATCTATGTCTATATCTATATATGTATTTATCTCTGTACCTATATCTAAATGTATCTACATCTATATCTGTGTGTATCTACATTTACTATGTATCCATATTTTTATCTACATCTATATCTTTAGCTATATCTATAGTTAAAGATTTATATCTTCCTATATGACTAGGGACTGCATCTGTGATTTCATTAGTATAAGAAGCTCCTGGTGAGGAGCTTCCTTTTTGGATTCCTTTTTAGTAAACCGAGAGTTTCCTAGAGCATTGATGAGTTAAATTACTTGCCCAGGATCACATTAGCCTATCTGTGTCAGGAAGGATTTGAAATAGTCTTTCTGGCTACAAGGTCATCTCCATCTACTTTGGGATACTGCCTCTCATAAATCTCATACTCCTTAGAAATAAGGGATTTGGTTTTTACACCAATGGGAGAATCTGTATCTCCCAGTAATTTGTTGCCTCCTCCGCAATCCCAAAGATACTAGATGTGTTGGGATCAAAAGAGCAAGCACATGGAGCTGTCCCAGCCCTCGCTGGGATGACTCTTTCCTTGAGAGCTGGCAGAGGATTCACATTCATGGGATTCTTCTCCTCCTAAATGCCTTTAAGACCAGAATGCATGTCAGTGACCTCCTTTCTCCTCTAGCTGCCAAGCGGAGCTGGAGGGGAGCTCAGGACACCAAGCACATAGGCTTGACCTCTTCTGACTCCCACTCCCCCTTCCCCTGGTCCAACAAGCTCTGTCACAATGTAGGTTTGAAGGCTGGCTGGGAAAACTGTGTGGGGGTAAAAGCACAAAGTAAAGGGACCAGCAATATAATTCTAGTTAGAATCACAGCTCTGGAAGGGATTTCAGGGATTATCTCATTCAACTCCCTGATTTTTACAGATGAGCCCACTGAGGCCCAAAGAAGGGAGGTGCCCTGTACAGGGTCCTGCAGGGAATAAATGGCAGAGCCGGAGCTAAAGCCAAGTCTCCTAACTCTGTCTCGTGCCCATTGGACTGCTATTATTCTCTTTGCAGGTTTGGCAGAATTCGCTGCATCCTCTTTGAATAATGGCAAGAGCCGCTGCCAAGGCTGACTAATTAACTATACATATTTCACAAGTCCTTAAAATTCCGCCCAAGTTCACTGAGGTCTGGAGAGAATGGACTTTGCATCTGGAATAAACATGAAATTGGCATCTCCAGAAGTTCCCATGAAGCAACACATCATCACTTGAGAGGGATTAGGTGGACTTTTAAAAACCTATCTAGCTCCCATTTCTGTGGACAAAGAAAATCAACTTGTCTTCTTGTAAGTGTAGAGTGGCCTTGTGTGGCCAAGACAGTCTGAAGCATCTTGCTCAACTGATGAGCTCAGAGTTTGGGGGACAAAAAAGTATTCACATGGGCAAGAATAAATTTATTCTATCTCAGAGCTGATCTATCAAATGAGATCACAACAACATAATCCCCTGTATCCTTCCATGATCTCTCTCTTTTTTTTAATATTACTGAGGTCACATTAATATAGGAATGTATTGTTTGCAATATAGTATTTTACTAGTATAGAAATGTATTATTTGTTCTTGTTTGTAAAGAACTTTATACATATTATTTCCTTTGATCCTCACAGGACTTCTGTGAGGGTGGTCCTGAAATATCATCACCATTCCACAAGTGAGAAAAAAAAATCAATCAATAAACATTAAGAACTTACTATGTAACAGACATTATGTTAAGTATTGGAGATACCAAAAAAAAAAAATAGTTCCAGCTTTCAGCAAGGAGTTTACAGTCTAATTGGGGAGACAACGTGCAAACAAATCAATACAAAGCAGGGTAGATAGGACATAATTAACAGAGGTAAGGTACTAGAATTAAGGGACAATAGAGAAGATTTCTTGTAGAAGGTAGAATTTTAGTTAGGATTAAGTAAAAGTCTAAGAATAGTGAGGGGATGGATGTTGCAGAAAGAACACTTGGCCTTGGAATCTGAATTCTAACTACCTGAAAATAAATCTAAAATAAACTAATTTGGTGCTATGGTATATTTTGGTATGTAATACAGAAGATAATCCAAGTGGAGAGGCTTTCACAGTGGGAGGGTGTGTCCTATCCTACGGTTATGGGGAAGACCAGAAATAGGAACTACAATAACTGGACCATTGGTGGATACAACTGAGGATCACTGTACCAAGTGTTTCTAGAGGAACACTAAGTAAGGCACAGATTGTAAGATGGTAGAGACAGGGAGGAAAGCCACAGGGTGAATCCTGTTTTTCCTCTGCTAGTTACAGGTCTAATCAGAACTTCTGTCATGTGTGAAATTAGTGTCCTTTTTGAGACTCAACTTTTTATCTCTTTAGGGAATTAGACTAATTGATCTTGGAGGTCTCTTCTAAGCTTTGATTCTTATAACTCATCCACAATCACACACTTACTAACTGGGGAAGGGAACTGTGATACTGGGATTTGTACCTAAGCCATTTGACTCCCAATTGCAATGCTGTTTCTACTACACTGATCTGATGGAGAAATTCATGGTACTGAATGTGAAATATATGGGGGCTTATTGATATTTTATGTCACATTTATCATATCACCACTCTACACAGGCATGTTTATATGACTGTCTAGTTGCGTCCTTAGAACAATTTTGAAATGAATGTAGGGCTGAAATTACTTTCATTTGACATATGAGGAGCTGAGGTTTAGAGAAGACAGGAAATTTGTGGGAGGGTAGACAATTGATTAGTGCTAGAGCTAACAGAATAAAGATCAACATCAACATCAACAAGTCAATCCTCACATATTTATTAAGTACTAAGTGGCATAATGGATAGAATTACAGGCCTGGAGTCAGGAGTACTATTCTTCTAGAGTTTAAATTTGACCTCAGACACTTAATAGGTATGTGAAGCTGAGCAAGTCCCTTAATTTTATTTGACTTAATATCCACATCTGTAACAAGCTGGAGAAAGAAATGGCAAACCAGTATCTTTGCTAAGAAAACCCCAAAGGGCAACAAAGAGTTGCCCTCTGAATGGACAGCAACAATAAATATACCAGTCCTTATATTAGGTTCTGAGAATACAAAGACAAAAATAGAACAGTTCTCGATCTCAAGGAAATTTTACATTCCTTTAGGAGAAACAGCATATGAAAATATACCTAGATACAGAAGAAATACAGGATACTTTAGGGAGGGAGGACCTGAGAGTCTGAGGACCTTAGAGAGAGGAAGCATCAGGAAAGGTCTGATGTACCTGATTTGAATCTTTTTTTAAAAAGTCTTTTATTTTTTCAAATACATGCAAAGATAGTTTTTAACATTCACCTTTGCAAAATCTTGCGTTTCAAATTTTTCTTCTCTCCCACCTTCCCCCTTCCTAAGATAGCAAGCAGTCCAATATAGTTTAAACATGTGCAATTCTTCTAAACATATTTCCATATTTGTCATATTGCAATGTAAAGGGCTGAAACTCTTAAAAGATGTGCTTGAATCACACAGCTGAGCACTTGAGGCTAATTACCTATTAGACAATAACTCTATCAGCATATGTTTGGAATTTCTCTTCTCACAGTTCATGCTGGCTCCATGCTTGGGGTTAAGAGAATTGTAGGTAAGGACTAGGGGGTGGAGTGAGAGAAGCGAGAGAACTTCACTTGGTCTCAAGATGAGGAGGAGAAAATTGTGGAGATTCCTGGAGATTCTGGACTCTAGAATCAAAGAAGAATCCTTGGCAAAATTCCTAGCAGTTTTGTCCATCTCCTTCATTTCTCCTCCTGAAGACCAAATACCTTTGCTTGTCTTGACTCTGACTGATTCTGAGGCCTCAAGGGAGCTAGCTTGGACTTTACATTGCAACAAAAATCAGACCAAAAGGAAAAAAAAATGAGAAAGAAAAAAACAAACAAATGAAAAACAATAACAACAAAAAGAGGAAATACTGTGCTTTGATTCACATTCAGTTTCTATTTTTTTTTCTCTAAATGCAGATGGCATTTTCCATTCCAAATGTATTGGAATTGCCTTCTATCACCTCATTGTTGAAAAGAGCCAAATCCATCATAGTTGATCATCATGTAATTTGGTGTTACTGTATAAAATGTACTTTTGGTTCTGCTCACTTCACTTAGCATCAGTTCATGTAAGTCTTTACAGGCTTTCCTGAAATCAGCCTTTGAGCTAAGCCTTGAAGAAAATAAATGCTCATTAAATGATTATTCTATCAGGCAGAAGTGAGGAACAGTACGTTCCCGAAATAATGTTCACAACTAGTATTAAAGCATGGAGATCGTAGATGGAGTATCATGTATGAGCAACAGTCAGTTTAGTTGGATCATAGGATACAGGAAAGAGAGTCATGTGCCAGATTGTGGTGGGTTTTAAAAACCAAAGAGAAAAGTTTATGTTTGATAATAGAGGAGATAATTTGGCACTGGAAATTATTGAGTTAAAAGGTGTGATGTGGTTAGAACTGTGCTTAAGGAAAATCACTTGGCTACTTTTTAGAGTATGGATTAGAGTGGAGAAACTTGAATATTATTATTATTATATATAGAGTTCTAAGTTCATTTCTGTTTCTAATGTTTAAAAACTATAATTTAAAGTCACATTTGCCACAAAAGTCTCATGTTTTAACTTCCTTTGGCATGTTTTTAAGGCTTTATCCAGCTCTGGTATTATTTGATTCTGATAATAATGATTATAGTAAGAGGTCATTCCTACCCAAACTATAATAAAGAGGAGATGAGGGCTTTCCCCTGAATCAGTGGTGCCCTTCTTAATGGTACTCTATGGGTACCAACTCTATGAGTACCAACTCACATTTATGTAATGCTTTATAGTTACAATGTGTTTCCTTCACAATAATGTAATGAGCTAGGTAATGCAAATATTACCATCTTAATTTTATTTAAAAATGTTAACTGATTTGCCCTAAGTCACCTATCTAAATATCAGAGGTTAGACTTGAACTCAGATTTTTTGAGACTAAGTTCAATAAATATTCTTTCCATTACATCAGGCTACCTCACATATGGCCAAAATTTAGGCAGAGTAAAGCATGATTGATGTCCTTAACAGTTGAATTACTTGGTGCCAGAAGGAGGAGTCCCTGGCTCCCAAGTCACCAGTTCAAATGGTAGATGATGTTTTTTTTTTTTGCCAGATCCAGGAATGAATGCATCAGATGTTCCTGTAGGAAAGAGGCTGTCAGCGGATGGCACAGAGATGAGGGATGAATTTAGGTTGTTAGCAACCTGATGTAATTCCATGAGACATCTGGCATTGTCTTTATGATGCAAGTGGCCAAGCTTACCAACTAGAGCCTCCCACAAGATTATTTAGAAAGCCAAGAGCCATGGAGAGGGCCAATGGAGAAAAAGGGATTTATGGAATAAAAATGAGATCCATCTGGGAAACCATTTAGCCCCTGCTCTCCACCCTTTTCCAGTACCCAGTGATGAGTGATACTTCACAGATTAGGAAGATTTTTCCATCATCTATACCATAGTAACACTAATCTGATGGCAGCTCAGTGGATAGAGTTCTGGATCTGAATTTAGGAAGATCTGAGTTCAAATCTGGTCTCTAACACTTTTGAACTGTATGACCTAGAACTTGAACTCTGTCTGCCTCAGTTTCTTCAATTATAAAATGGTACTAATAATAACAGCTACTTCCTAGGGTGGTTGTGAGGATCAAATAGGACAATATTTGTAAAATGCCTAATACGGACTGGCATATGGTAGATAATTGATAAATGTTTGTTTTCTTCCTTGGTTCACTGTGGCATGAAGTAACCTTTGGTGGTTTAAGTCCATGCCAGAGGAATCTAAGTTCTCATTAGTTCTACCAAGATAGAACTTCTTTGAGGATAGTTCTAGAGACACATTCATTTTTGTATAAGTTTGTGTTTCAAAATTTTCTCCCTCTGTCCCTCATCTCCCCTCTCTCCATGACAGAAAACAATCTGATATAGGTTAAATATTTGCAATCTTTTAAAACATATTTACATATTTGCTATTTTGTATAAGAAAAATCAGGCCAAAAGGGAAAAAGCCATCAGAAAGAAAACAAATAAAAAAAATGGTGAAAATACCATGCTTTGATCCACATTCAGTTTCCATACTTTTCTCTCTGGGTGCCCATAGCATTTTCCATCTACTGGAATTGCCTTGAATCACTGCACTGTTGAAAAGAACTTTGGTATGTTTTTAAGGCTTCATCTAGTTCTGGTATTCTTTGATTTTGATACTACTAATAATTTTACATTTGTAGTAACCTTGAAAAACACTTTTTGCATCTCAACCATGTGAGGTAGATAATTCAAGTACCTGATTTTATAAAGAAACTAAAACTTTTGAGAAGTTAGGTAATTTACTCATAATGATATTTAAGAAGGCAAAATTCATATCAATGTCTCCTAATTTCAAGTCTGGTATTTAAATAAGTCCCTTTTTTTTCCAGTCACTCATCTCTTGGGTGATATATTTTGCCTCTGATATATTTTATATATTTTGGGTGATATATTGATATATTCTGATATAACAGCATTGTAATATATACAATGTAGTATAAAAGATCATACTGAACTAAAGCTGGTTAAATCTGGTAGTTTTTCTCAATATTCATCCTACTGCTCTCCAGGACATTTGATATTGTTGATCATCTCCTTTTGGATGCTCTTTTCCTTGAATTCTATATGCTTCTACCTTTTCTTTATATTCCTTTCTCTGCCTGTTCCTTCTTAGTTGTTTTTTGCTGGATGATCATCAAGTCTCACACTTTTGATGGTGGGTATCTCCCACCAGGCTCTATCCCAGAGCTGTCTTTTCTCTTCCAACACACTTTCTCAGTGATCTCATCAGTTCCCATGGATTCAGATTCCTCTCTATGCAGATAACAACCATATCTATATACTTAATATAGTCTTTCTATCTCCAGTCCTACAAACAGACTTTGGAATAGTAGTAGTGCTTCTAGGACATCCTGCTTCCCACTTGGTTTCATAGCCATCAAGGAGAGCAACCTTTAAGACACAGGGATTTGCTGTTCTTTTCACTATTAACACCAGCTGCTGTTGAGTAAATTCAACAGCCCCAATTCAAAAAAGTGTCTCTCAGATGACCATCTCTCCTTCAATCGTGATCCCTAAAGGCATTTTCCAGGGTAAAAATTCTTTGTGAAGATGGCTCCAAATACAGCCACCAAAGTCCTTGGTACTTTCAGGTAGCTCAATATTAAAAATAGATGTGGTGTAGTATTAATGGAAATGATGTGAACATTTGATGCTATGATCTAATAACCACAGACTCTTGCCATCTGAATTACAGTTGAAATTTCCTATGTCCTGACTCCCTTTAGAACCATCTTAAACTCTTCTTTCTCCCCATCCCCAATCCAATTCATTGCCAATTGCTGTTTCTGCCTCCACAGATATCTTTCATCTGCCCTTTTCTCCATTCACATAGCTACCACTATAGTTGAGGTCTCCAAACTTCTTGCCTGGACTTTTGAAATTATCTCTTAAATGTGTTTTTCTTCTTCCCCTCTCAACTCATTCCTTTTACCAGAAGTATTAAACACATATTACAGTTGTAACATTCCTTAGTGTAAGCCAAACTAGATTAAAATATAATTAGGAAATATCAAGCAAAATAAATTAAAACATAATACAACGTAGAAAATGTTAATATGTGGTTTTCTTCAAGTGATCCTAATTGATGGTTGAGTAGTCTCTATTTCTATTTGAGTTTGACACCATGACTCTACACAATTTCAAATTGATATCACTAAAGCACAAATCTGATAATCTCCCTTCCCTATTCAGAAGCTTCAGTAGCTTCCTATTACCTCTAATGTGTATATCTATATCATCTATATCTATCTATCTATCTATCTATCTATCTCTCTATCTCTCTATATTACTTCCTTTGTGATTCTATATTCTAGTCAAAGTGGCCTCCTTTTTCTCCCCCATACAGAGGTCATCTCCCCTCTCTGTACTTGTGTTTAGAATTCTCTTTTTTTCACCTGTGCTTCTTAAGATCCTTGGCTTCTTTAAAAACTAAGCTAAGGCCCCATCTCCCAATTCTTCAATTTCTGACATCCCTTCCCTTCCATATATGTTTTCTGGTTCTTTGGACATATTGTACCTACACCCAAATTCAAGCTCCTTGAAGTCAAGGTTTGTTTTGAGGAAGTGTCTTTGTATCTCCAAGACCCAGCATAATACCTGGAATATAGTAGACACTTAATAAATGTTTGTTCAACTTAATTGAATTGGGGATCATCTATTCCAATCCTCCTATTTTAAAAATGAGGGCCCATATAATCATAAAAGTTAAATGACTTATCCAATACTTTTCACAAGTAGTAAGTAGAAAAATCAGAAACTGGTTTGACTATATTACTTCAAGGCCTTGCTATCTATCTACCTATCTATCTATCTATCTATCTATCTATCTATCTATCTATCTATCTATCTATATATTTTTTCAGTGTAGTTTAATTTCCTAGAAATAGTATTTTTCTCATAAATGGGCACATCTCCACCAACCATCTAGAAGTACCCATTTTCAGAAACTAGTAATCCTTCAGGCTTTACTTCCCCTTTGTAGAAACTGCTACTAATTCTGTCACTTATCAAAGATGGAAAAATTTTAATGGGATCCTTTTGAGGGCAGGAAAAGGGTTAATAAACTAGAAAGTTGTGAAGACCACAGGAGATAGAGCAACTAGATTTTAAAATCTCCTAAGGAAGAAATCTTTGCCAGGACAAATTCCAGTCCAGCTTCCTGATAGTCAAGAAGACAGTGTTTCCTTCCAGAAACAAACATAGAAAGCCACAGGCATGTTAATAGGGTCTCGTCAACAAGTACCCTGAAACTCTTCAATCACTGGCTCTGAGTAGAGGTTGAAGGAACTGTGATGGATAAGAAGCCACCGACTTTCTTTCTGGAATTTTGGATGCATTGTGTTATGGTGTTGTTAGCTGGTGCTGTACATGTAGCTGCTCTCTAGGTAGCATAGCCGCTGCCAAGTATCCATTTATTGATTAACCACCCACAGAGGTCTTTGGAACAATCCAAAATGCACACAGAACATGGCCCTTGTACTCTGGTGATGAGCATTTTGAGGCCTGAGTTCCAAGCAGATGAAGCCAAGAATGTAGGGTAGGAGGGTTTGGGGAAGCAGGGGTGATGAGGTTATTAAAAACAAACAACATGACATTCCTCAGAGTTGATAGTTTCTTATCTACAGCATTGAGCTACTGAATTTATAAGGAAATTGGCCCTCACTTCCATTCATCAGATCTAGAAGGGGATAGGATTTAAAGAACTAGTCCTCCTTTCACAAAGCAGGAAAATGAAGTTCTGAAAGGTTAAGGGAATTATTCAACGTAACAAAGTTAGTGGAACCAGGATTCCAATTCAGAGCTCTTTTCCCCCTATACCATCTTTGAACCCTAATTGTCAAGTGAAACATGGCACTGAGTATTCGCAAGTCTGGATCTTATAGGCTTGTTTTGATGAGAAGACTCCAATAATTTCTTAAATAACTAGAGTTTTTTGCCCTCTTTCTTCCGCTTTACCTTCCCCCCTCCCTATCCGCTGACCTCCTGCCTCTTTATTTCTTGGCTGGATATCTATGTGTGCTGTAAAAAGCAAAGGCTTTTTTTTTTTTTTTTATACTACCATTGGGTGTCCTTCCCATGAATCCCAAGTCCCACAGCTGATAAAAACCTGACCATGCAGAAACAGTTGTTTTTTGGCAAAGAGTTCTTGAAAACAATAATAATAATTTAAAAGCACATTGCTACAGAATGGTGTGTGGGAAGAAGAGGAATGCACAGAGCAGATAAAAGAAGTTACAGATCTTGCCAAGAGAAGACTCACTCAGATCTTACTTTAAAACAGCTCAAGCTAGTCCAATTTACTCTGTATGGACACAAACCCAATTTCCCAATACTATCCTTTAAAAAGAAATACGACCTTTGATTACTACTGGGGAGCTGGAGTTCCTGACTTTTGATTGCCAAACTTCGCCTATGACAGCTCCTGATGGTTTAGTAAAGTAGTTGGAGTGAATTGCCTTGTAGTAGTTCCTATGTATGGAAGTTGGATGGAAGAAGGGATTACTGAAACAAGAGACCAGTGTGTTCTGAACAACCTCCTGGCATGTGTGCTCATTGGCTGATCCAACATTGAATCTACATTTCACTGATACTGTGTATGAATCATCAAGCCCTGGAGTTTTAGGGATGGAAGGAGCATAACAGCATTATTTAGGCTCTTTCTGTCCTTGTACATGGCTTGAGCTCCAACAATCCTTAAAGATGGCTATTAGCACTTTCTGTGAAACATCCTCAGGGAGACAACTCTATGACTTTCGTAGGATAATGTTTCAGTGGTTTATAAGTTTTAAGAATCTGCAAATTCTTCTTAGTATGCTGTAATTTAAATTGCTTTTCTTTCATTCTCTGAGCCCTAAGGTAGGGCAACCAGGACTTTATCCTAGGGTTTAATAGGGGTCCTCAAACTTTTTAAATAGGGGGCCAGTTCACTGTCCCTCAGCCTGTTGGAGGGCTTGACTATAGTAAAAACAAAAACTTTGTTTTGTGGGCCTTTAAATAAAGAAACTTCATAGCCCTGGGTGAGGGGGTTAAACATCTTCAACTGCTGCATCTGGCCTGCAGGCTGTAGTTTGAGGACTCCTGGACTTTAAAATGTAGAGTGTACAGTTTGCCAGGGTATGCAGCTCTCCCTTCCAGGCTCCTTGTTGCTCTACCTGTTTTTATCATAGAAGCTTTATTGTCTATAGTATAGAAGCTAGCCTTTCAATAATTATAAGAAATAGTGTGGTATCTCAAGGCATATTTTCTCCCTTGGTAGCAGCACTCAGGTGAGTTCCCTGCTCTGCCTCCATATCTGCCTTACCAATAGGAACACATTTTCCTACTTGTGTTTCTACTCATTCTCTCTGTCTCTGCCTCTGCCTCTGTCTGTCTGTCTGTCTCTGTGTCTCTGTCTGTGGCTTTACCTCTCTCTTGTTCTCTCTCTGATTCTGTCTCTCTCTCTCTCTCTCTCCCCCACACAATATATATACACATATATGTCTGTTATGTTTAGAACCAAGTTAGCTAAGTTAGAGAGACTTAACATCAGGCAGATGGTAAAATGATGGAATTTTAGACCATAGAAGTCCATCTGCTAAGTAAATGATGGACAAGTTGTAATCTAGGATAGTAGTGATGGTCAGGCAGGTAACAAACCTTTATTAAGTGCTTACTATGAATCAGTACTTACTGTGCAAAGTGCTGGAAATAAAAACAAAAAACTATGCAAAAAGGGCAGGGCCCTTGCCAGCAAGGAATTATATTTCAATGAAAGTAAGATTACACTTGAAAAGGGAAATAAAAAGCTGGTGGGGAGTGAGAGATTGGGAAGAGAGTTGGAGAAGGGCAGGGACATAGTAGGAAAGTACAGAGAATCAGGAGCATAGTTAAAAGGGGAAAGAAAGCTGGTTAGCCTGTGACAGTTCAGAAGGCCTTAGGTGCTGGGGCAAGTTCTAGGGTGAAAAGGCATAGTGAGAATCTCATCGATCTATGAAACATTTAACTATGACAGAATTCTAGTCTCCAGTGCTACTGTGGCAGAGCATGAGGCTGTTCTCTGTGCCCACAGTCCCTAGAACATAATCTGTACCCCATCTTCCATGCCCTATCCTTTTCCTCTTATTAAGTCATCAGGATGACAATAGACTTTCAACAAATTACCCTATTTATAAGTAATAAGGCGATGATTCAACAACTTAATACTATAAACATTTATTAAGTGACTGCCATGTACCAATCACAAGAGGAAAGGACTTATATGTAGATTGGTAATTATTGAGCAGATAAAGATACAGAGTTCAGTTTTGTTTGGATTGGAGATAAATTTTATCTAGTGACCTTTGAACCGATACCCAGTTTCAACCTTCTGTCTCACCTGCTGAAAGGTCTGTGTTTCAATTCCATTTCAGCCTAGCTTCTTATTAGCAGTTAGAAAGTAAGTCTCCCCTGATATTTACTTTCTTCTGAAGTCTTCTCTACTGCTTCTCCTCTGTTTCCCTCATTTATTTGTATTTCACTTTTAACCCTTGTTTTTTTAAAGCCCAGAATTAGCTGTCATTCTAGGAAAAGGATAGGGACAGTAGGGAATGAAAATACCTTTTTCTCTTTATTCATTAATTAACATATCACAGATGATCTATGACAACAGAATTAAGAAGTCCTAGTGTGACACAAGGTGAGGAGTAAAAAATTATAGGCCCATATGATACTTAGTTAGAAGAAATATTAGATGTCCAGCCTTCTCATTTATAACCTAAGGAAGCAAATCAGAGAAGTGAAAAGATTGGTCTAATGTCACGTTAGTCCTCACACTCTGTCCTTTGGTAATTTTGTCTTAGACTCTGCTACAGTATGTTTACTCTTGAATACACATGCTTTTCTTACAATGCTCATTTAGATATGCCAGTTAATTTGGGGACAGTTATCTACCACATGGCATGGTGGATAGAGCACTGGACCTGGATTCAGGAAGGCCTGAGATCAAATCTGGTTTCAGACACTTACCAATGGTGTGACCCGTGGCAAGTCACTTACTATGTTTGCCATTTGTAAAGCTGGAGAAAGAAATGGCCAACCAGTCTGGAATCTTTGCCAAGAAAACTCCAAATAGGGTCACAGAGAGTCAGACATAACTGAAACGACTCAGCAATCAACAATCCATTTAAATTGGATTAGAAAAATACTCTTGCCCCAGACAGTGCCTTCAGAAGTTTCTCTATTGGTCATTTGGCTCAGTGATGTCCTGCATGTTTCCAGATGCATCCTGATTGGACAATATTACCAGGTTGGAATCATGAATGCAAGGCAAATGTGTTTGCTGTTAGGATCCAAAATGACCTTTAATGGGCTAGAACAAGCAGAGGAATCTAATCAAATAAATTTTAAGTTGAGATAAATACTTTGCTTAGAACAGTGCCTTGGCATATTGTAGACACTTAAAAATGCTTTTTCACTTTTCTTGCCTTCTACATGGGCTCAGCTACTCAGTGGGACAGATTTGGGGGGGAGTAAAAAGGGGTTTTAGTGATGTAACAGAATGATGTGATATGACAACTAAAAACCTAAGCAATCTTTGGCTAGATTTTAATAGCAATAGTGTCCAGGGTGAGTGAGCTGCTAATCTTAGTATACTTCATCCTCATCAGACCACATCTACAATGATATGTTCAGTTCTTCATGCCACAATTTTGGAAGGATATTGACAAACTAGAACATGTCCAGAAAGGGAGACCAAGATGCTGAGATGATCTCATATTATAAAGGGGATATATTATAGAAGATTTCTTGAAGGAATCTCCAGAAGAGAAAACGCAGAGGGACTGGATTGCGCTCTTCAAGTACTTGCAGGACTGCCACAGAGAAAAAACATAGACTTATTTGGTTCTATTTGGCCCAAGAGGACATAAGTAGGACCAGATGTCTCCTAAATGTATAAATGTTCAGCACCCTAATCTTTTTCCTGACAGGCAGAGTAGCAACATAGACAAAAGTACTGACCATGGAGTTAAGAAGAGCTGGTTTCAGATCTTGCTAGAGAGAGAAAGAAAGAGAGAGAGAGAGAGAGAGAGAGAGAGAGAGAGAGAGAGAGAGAGAGAGAGAGAAAGAGAGTGAGAGAGAGAGAAACAGAGACAGAGAGAGACAGAGAGAGACAGAGAGAGCTTTCAAGAAGAAACTTGAAACAAGTTTCTTTAGATCTTAAAGGAACTGGGGACAAATTTCTTGTCTCATTTTTGCACTTGAATCACCAGTCCTTAGTACAATGTCTGGCACTTATTGGGCCCTTAAATAACAATAATAGCTAGCATTTATATTGTGCCTATCATGTGTCAGGCACTGTGCTAAGCATTTCAGAAATATTATCTCATTTGGTCCTTATAATAATCCTGGGAGGTAGATCCTATTTTTATCCCCATTTTAAAGTTGAGGAACTGAAGCAAACAGTGGTTAAGTTATTTTCCCAGATATCTAATAAGTGTCCGAGTCCAAATTTGAATTCAGCTCTTTCTGGTCCAAACCCACTGTACTATCCACTGTACCACTATGTTGCCTCTACTCATATGGTGGTTGATCGATTTCTAAGGTACTACTTTGAGTTAAAATTCTATGATTCTTTATTGAAGGGATTTACCTCAAAACAAACTGTGATCCGAACAACTGGTTAATTTACCTCAGTCTTAACTTGTAGTTTAGTGCTTTTTCCACAATATTAAAGCAGATGAAAGAAAAAAACTCATTTAAGCTCTTAGAGAACTGCCTAAGTCAACCTTCACTCCAAGGTTGGGTGGGCTGCTATCTTTTGTGATTAAAAACTCCAAGACATTCTTAAGTAAAGCAATTAAATTGATAAGAGAAAGAAAAAAATCACAAGGTTGCCCCCTTAAATTTTTGAACTAATTCTTCATTCTTGGAATGAAGGCCTAATAACTCACTGGTTGAAAAGTTGGATCCCAGAGAAAGAAACTCTTGACAATTCAGAAGCTAACTTCTGAAACCCAGGTTGAAATATAGCCAAGTCTTACTATGAAGGTGTCAGAAAGAGGTCACATTTTTTAGTTTCAAAAGGGTAATAGGAAGCAAGAAACTGGGATTCCCCCATAAAAGAATTAAGCAATTGCCTTAGGACCTTTAGGATACAGTTTGGATTGCCTTTTTCCAGAGAAGCAACAGATGAAGAAAGTCAGCATGGCAGAATGGTTAGAAATTCAAGCTTGGAATCAGGAAGACCTATAGGTTCAAGCCCAATCATGGACACATACTGGCCATGGAACTCTGGGCAGTGACCCAGGCTACCTACTGAGACTGTCACTTGCAGAACAAGCCCCACCCTGCTTTGATAGAGGGGATTTCTTCATCAGGAATTCCGTATACTAATGAAATCACAGGTCCAAGTAAAAAAAGTCGTTAAAATGTTATCAAGGGTCTAATGATGCAGAATGCTATAAATGAACTTCATCTTTTAAATATTATATGACCAATGTTACTAACCTATAAACTCAATTTACCTTAAAAATATTATTGTAAATCAAACTGACTTTTAGAAACTGTCAATAGAATAAAACTTAGAAATAACTCTCTTAACTCTTTTTTTTATACAACCATCCCAATTTAAAAATAATTTTTACTATATATATATATATTCTATTTGGGATATGTATATATAGTATATATTTATGTATATATTATGTATATATAGTATATAGTATATATAGTATTTGGGATATGTATATATATATACATATATATATATACATATATATATATATATGTATATATTTGTTTCCCCTGTGGTAGTTGAAACGTAGGCATTATGGGAGTCAGGATTTTACAAATATTATCTTATTTTATACTCACCACTTTCCTGAAAGGTAGATACTGTATTAACCCCATTTTATAGCTGAGGAAAACTGAGGCAAACAAGCAAGATGTCTTGCTTAGGGTCAGCTACTAAGTGTCTGAGGTCTGATGGGTTTTAGTCTTGTCTCTGTCACTAATTAATTTCAGATTCAGTTTTCTCATCTGTAAAAAGAATAGCTGAACTAGATTATCTGCAAAGTCTTTTCTAACTTAAATCCATTGATAATTTAATTCATTTCTAGCTTAAACCCAATGATAACAAACTATGTCCTGCCTATTTATAATGTTACTATAATGATTGAATTAGAAAGTGCAGAAAAACATATTTTGGAGGATAAAAATGTATATTATTCAAAACTCTGATTGAGAAAGAAGGAAGAAGGTAAAGAATGAAGGAAAGGAGGGAAGTAGGGAGGGGAAAAAAAGGGAAAGAAGGAGGGAAGGAAGGACAGAAGAAAGAAGTAAGTTCTGAAGGCTGGGGAGTTCTGGAAGTGCTGAGGGAAGTTTTGGGATGAGATAGCATGGCTTGGAAATCTGGAGGCCAGGAACAGGGTGGGAAAACTCATAGACAACAGAATCTCATAGTTGGAATGGACCTCAAAGACCCTCCAATCCTTCTACAACATTCCAGAAAAGTGATTATGTCTCCTTTTAAAGATACCTGAGCAAAAGGTGCATTGCAGCAGTTAAAGGTAGAAAAATAAAGCGGGCTTTAGGAAAAGTTTTTTTAGATGCATTTGCTTCATGAACAAGCATTGAAGACTGAAGGACACATGGATTGCAGATGTACTGGGAATTCTCTAAGCTAGTTCTGCAGTATTGAGATCTTTAATTAAACAGGTGTTTGGGGAGTAGGTCCTGAATAGCTTCCAAGCTTGGCTAAGCTACTCTCCCTGGGAAATAGCACCGTCCAGCCCTGCAGCAGGCCTGAAACTGGCTTTGGTTTGAGTCTGAGGAATGTGCCATTGTTATTTTCTACTTTCTTATCGAGTACAATTAGTTTGAGGGGAGAGGGGGAAAAATCTTAGCTGGGAAAATATGTTATTTCACTGGGTAAAAATTTACTACTGAGGAAATAATTTTGTTAGTGTCTAAAAAAGGAATAATGGAGAGACCTGGGAAACATAGTACCCTTCACTTTATTTTGGACCTTCTATTTCTATGTCACCTAGCTAAAATAGTTCTCTTTGGCTGATCTGTGTTCTCATAAAAGAGAAAAGATGAAATCTAGGTCATAGTAACTCTTTCTTACTTATTCATGCAATTGAGGGCAGAAGAGATGTGAATAATTCATTCATTTTACAAAATTAAATATCTACTGTGTGTAGAGCATTATGTTGTGTTAGAATATACAAAGTTCAGTTAATCCACATGTCAACTGCTTTCATATGTCACATAAATGCTAAACATCTATCCCTTTTCTAATGTCTACCCTTTTTAAATTTCACCTACACATGGCTACCAAAACAATTTTCTTTAAGTACAGGTCTGACCATATCAGTATCTCCCACTCCCAATCAACTCCACTGTCTCCCGATTACCTCTGAGGTCAAATTTAAACTGTTTTGTTTGTCACTGAAAACTGCAATTTGGTTCCATCCTATCTTTTTATTCTCATCCCATACTATTTCCCTTTAAATGATGTAGTCTAGCAAATCTGGCCTTCCTGCTATTCCTCCCATGATACTCTGATCTCCCATCTTGGAATCCATGACTTCCTTCAAGATTCAGCTCAAGTGCCAACTTTTACATGAGATGTCTGTTTTTTCTATATCTATACATATGCATGTTCTACTTTCCATTAGAATGTAAACTTCTTGAGGGTAGGAATTGTTTTACTTCTGTCTTCATATCCCTTGTATCTAACATAGTAACTGATATATAACATGCTTAATTTTTATTAATTTATTATTAATTATTATCAATTAATGTTTAATGCAGAAGAATTACAGGATTTTACATTTAGAGTTGGAGGAGACCTTACCAGCCACCTGATCCAATTCCTTCATTTTATAGAAATGTAAATTAAAACCCAGAGAAATTAAATGGCATAATTGAGGTTTGAACCCAGGCCATCTGACTCAAAATATAGACTCAACAATAATACCCTGCCTCTCTCACTGCAAAGATACTTGATTTCATTGATATAGGGATTCCATTATTCTATATAGATCACTGATTTAGGTCTAATTAGATAGTTTTATGAATCATCATAACTGAAACATTTTATTACTTGTTGGATAAAAGAGAAGCTTTTTTTGGGAGGGTAAGGATCAGATGATGGGCAAATAGTCCACTTTCAGGTCCACACTTTTCAGGCTCATAGACAGACAATAATGGAGCCTGTGCTCCTCTAGCAGTCTTGGAGAGCCTGGAGTTATCTGAATGTCTCAATTAGGCATTAGAGAGGAATTTAGTGGAGAATTATGCCAAAGAATCATTCATATTTGGTTGAGGAATGCAAAGGCACACACACAAATGCACCCTCCCTCTCTTAAGTACTTATTTCTCTTCTTGTTCTATTCTAGTCTCCTCTTGGGTCAGCTCTCATGTCACTGGGGCCAGGGCATGTCTGGGTAACATGGGAAGGAGAGCCTCCCTGGCTAAATTCTTCCTTTTGGAACTTCCTGCCTGTGAGACACTACAACATGTTTCCAAGGGCAGTTGCAAAGTCTAGACTTTTAAAAAAATGGAATAGATTCCTATCTTTCTTAAATATTATGAGTGTTAATATCTGGAGGCAGGGCAATAGACCTTTCCAGTGACTATGGTATCTGCACTCGGTTTTTTCAGAAATCACTTATTGAATATCTACCAAGTACCCAGGCAGCTAGGGTTACAATGGGGGGAGTACTAGGTCTGCTGTCAGGAAGATCCATCTTCCTGAGTTCAAATCTGGCCTCAGACACTTACTAGCTGTGTGACTCTGGGCAAGTCACTTAACCCTGTTTGTCTCATCTGTTCCTCATTGCTGCCTCATTGTTGCCTCCTATAGTTTCCTCATCTGTAAAATGAGCTAGAGAAAAAAAAAAAAGGCAAACCACTTTGCCAAGAAAATCATGAAGAGTTGGTCATGATTGAAAAATGATTATATGACTATAATCACAACCAAGATCGCTGTCCTAGATCTCATGGAGATGATACCACAAAATAGATGTGGTATCTGCCTTCAAACAGGACTTCTTATAAAGTTGGAGAGATCAGATATATCTGCTTAGACCAATTATAAATGTAAAAGAAGTTCATGATTGTTTAGAGCAACTATAACAAGTTCCAAGGCCAATGAATGACTACTCCTGGACTTGAATTCAAATTAGGAAGACTTGAATTCAAATCTAAATTCAGTTACTTACTCGCTTCTGAAACTTGGGCAAATTGTGTTTAACTTCTGTGTACTTCAGTTTCTTTACTTGTAAAATGAAGGTGTTAGTTGCCTCCACCACTTCCTAGGATTGTTGTGAGGATCTAATATGATAATATTTATAAGATACTTAGCCTAGTGACTGCATATAGTAGGCACTTAATAAATGCTTATTTCCTTTATTCAAGGAATCAAGAAATAAGAGAGATCAAAGTGGACTGAAAGAAAGGTTTTCTAGAAGGACTGAGTCTAAGCCAGATCTTTAAGGAATTTTAGAGTATGGTCTGACAGAGAAAAAGATTGAAAAGGCCACTTACAGTAGAGGAGACAGTATGGTAACCAGTGTAGAGATATCATGCTTTGGCTGAAGGGAAGGAATTTAGAGAGTTCATGTGACACATGAATTCCTTGAGGAGAAGGAGGTGAAGGGAGTGTGAACTCAAGGCTAGCCAAGGAGCAGGAAAGAGGAAATTCAGATTCTTGCTGGCCAGTGGGATTGTAAACTGTCACCTATTTGCTCCTTGGTTCTCTCTCCTTTCATTTCCAAATGAAATCCCTCAGAAGACTTAAATCCTCTCTCTCACCAAAGTTTTCTCTTCCTTTTTCTCCCTCCAACTGAATCAACTCTTTCCTGAATGCCCTCTACAAGAGCAATACTAATTCTGCGAGGCAATTAGGTAGATCAATGGATAGAAGCTGGGCCAGGAAATAGGAAGAACTGGATTGAAATACATTTTCAGCTGTGGAATAACAGACAAGTCACTTAACCTCATTTTCCTTAAATATAAAATAGTGATGATAACAGCATAGCCTTCCCAGGAAAAATAAAATAAAATGAGACAATATTTGTAGAGTACTTTGCAAACCTGCTACATAAATGTTAATTATTATTATTATTTTTATTAACTCTCTTTTAAAGATTGTGTAGTAGGGAACATACATAAGGCCTTTCTTAGAGGAATAAAAGAGCAGGGGACTTCAATTCCAACAGATGAGACTTGAAGACTTACAAGGTCCCTTCCAGCTCTGAGTGTCTGTCCATTAGGCCATTATGATAACAAATTGTTTCTTACACTCGACTAATTTGTTTTAATTTCTTGTATTTTAATCACATCATGATTTGCATAATTGATGTAAAGGCAAATATCATTCTATTTGCCAAAGGTAAAAGGTTGAGAAGTAAGAATGAGCAAAATGACTGGGGGAAATGGGCTCTTGGATCATTTGTTGAGAAATAATAATCAATCAATATTTAATATTTAAAGAAGGTCCTGTGCTAGGAACACTAAAGAACTAGAAGACATTATCATTGATTTAGGAGAATTTAGGCTCAAGCTTGAGAACAAGACATATCTCAATAACATAAGAATGAACTAAAGCTAAGAATAGATACGAATAGATACTAAGAAATTGATAGAGCAGAAATGCCACAGGAGTTCAGAGAAGACAGAGCACAGGAGAGCAAGCCAGGAAATGCTGTGCTTTTATCCTTACTTTTATCCACTGAGTAGCTCCTCTGATCGTAGGCAAGTGTCTTCTTGTTCAGTTTGCACATCTGTAAAAAGAGAGGCTCCATTAGTTGGGTTTATCAGATTATTTTCATCTGATTGTAAAATCCCTTGAATTTCTGAGATCTTATGGGAGATAGGGAAGGCTTCAGAATGAAGAAGCAATGCTTAGGAATGGTTACTTTTTAAAGTGGATATTGTGAAACCATAGTAGCTGGTCTTTTGGGGAAGTCTCATTATAAGGCAGCAACTTTTGGGAAAAGAGTCAGGGAAGAAATATACCTTAGACTAGTAGAGATGCTCATTTACTTCAGTGTCAGGCTTTGATCTGCTGCCACATTCTGGACAATCAGAGAACCACTGGATTTTTATTTTCCTCAAGGGAGTCAATTTTCCCTACCATGGATAGAAGGACAGAAGCCTTAATTAGGAAAAGAGAGTGTAGGAGGAGATTATGGTTGAATGTTTTCCCAAGCTACTTAGAGGAATGAAAAATTCCCAGTTATGTAGAGATGGAATTGATTGCACTGAAACTGTGAGGGATTGAAGCATCAGGGCCAATACTGAAAAATGCAAGAATGAATTAAGTGTCTGCTATATTAATTTATCATCCTTTTCTTTCAGATGGAGGTTACAACCCTCTAATTAAATTCAACAACCACACACACATGTTTTATACAGCCTTCTCTTTTAACCCCTTCCCCTGCTTCTCTTCACCTCTCCACTAAGGCTATAATTTGCACATGAAAAATAATGACACTCAGGTTCCTTTTACTTGTACATTTCCACTGAACCAAAAAGGAGGCCCTGCCAAAGAATGTCCTTGGAGTGATTCAATGTACTTTTCCTTGTGCTTTTTAAGTCAAATATATCCAATATAGGCAAGTTTGGCTGTGACATGGAATGTGTGAAGAGTCATTTTTGCCCCACTTGGAAGCACATAGTTTTCTCACTCTAGGGTCAATTTCCAGTCTTATATTTGTCAGGTACACTAACACCATATATGAGAGTCTATAATAATAATACCTATATTATTATATTTTACCATTAAAATATTTTTGCAATCTTCATTATGGCATGGAAAGTGACCTATCTTCTTTTCAAAGACTATGTTAACAAGTGAAAAACTCTGAACTGCCTCTCCAGCACTAGCATAGCTAAGGGTTCATCACTTGATCCATCTCCTTGTCCCAACTATGCTTTATATTTTACTCTGAGTGTCTTCTCTGTCATCTACTTTAACATTACTCTTTTTCCTTTCCTGCTTCTGAAACTATAATCAAGTTAATAGTTTCATTTCTACTTAGAAAGGACATGTCAAGCAATTTCCTTATAACTCTTCTAACCATCTCTATTATCCCAAACCAAAACATATGAGTTGTCTCCCTATTAGATTAGAAGTTCCTTGAGGGCTAGACTAGAATCTCATTTTATATTTTGTACCTTTCTTGACACATGGGGCTTAATAAAGGCATATTTGTGCATTTATTCATTCATTCATTCACCAAGTAATTTTTCTATCTCACCAATGCATGAAGATGACTATTAAGTACAAGAGGGTTGTGATCTATGGCAGCTAGGTGGTAAAGTAGACAGAGTGCTGGATTTACAGTCAGGAAGACCTGAGTTTAAATCTTGTGACCGTAGGCAAGTCACTTAATCCTATTTACCTCAGTTTGCTCATCTGTAAAATGAGCTGAAGAAAGAAATGGCAAACCACTCTAGTATCTTTGCCAAGAAAACTCCAAATGGGGTCATGAAGAGTTATACAGGACTGAAACACTAGAGAAAATATTAACTATAGTCATTAAAATATAAATATATCTAGATATCTGTGTTACACACCCTGCATATGGTATGTTGCATAAATATGATTGCCGGGAACCTCCTTCAGTCACTCTCCTCCCATTTCCTTTGGCCCCCTCATGTCTACCCTCACTCTCCATTTATTACAGGGTAAGGCATAGAGAGAACATTCCTGAGACAATGTTTTTCCCAGGATAAAATTGCCATCCATCACTCACTGTGCATGAACAGTATAAATATGTGCTGGCCGATAGTATTATTTATTATCACATACTTGAGCTATGGATTATTGCTGAAGAGGCTGCTTGCCAAGCATTATTAGTCTGCTCCCCTGGGAAACAATGCTTAATGGGCAGATCCAATCGTGGCTGTAAGGCAGAAATGGGCATGAACATGGGAAGCATTTATAGTAGAGAATCAGGCTAGACTTTTGATGTCATGTCTGAAAGCTACAATCCTTATTGTTAGTGGTACAGGATAGAGTGCTGGGCTGGGACTCCACAAGTCCTGAGTTCAAATGTGGCCTCACTTACTAGCTCTGTCCCTGAGCAAGTTACTTAATCTTGTTTGCCTCAGTTTCCTCATCTGTAAAATGAGCTGGAGAAAGACTAAGCAAACTAGTATCTTTCCCAAGAAAACCACAAATGGGATCATAAAGAGTAGGACATGACTGAAAACAATTGACAAGACCTCAATACAAAAGAGATAATTGTAAAGTACTTGACTTTAAAAATATTAGTTATTTAAATGATTTATTATGATTATTATTCATTATCCAGGGGCTGTCCTCTACATTTAAAATCAAAGTCACATAAAAAACCTATCTGTGCTGATATCTGGCTGAATTCAAAAGATATTTATTGGATAGCTTCTATGTGACCTCTATTAGGTAACAAGAGAAAATATCATCTTACACAAGCTTTAATCTTTGCAGAGAACTTTGTGTTTAATATTAATTGGAATTCACTCCATCTTTCACAAAAACCCTACATGATATCATAGTCTTTATTTTACAGATAAGGAAACTGAGGTTTGAAAAATGAAGTTATTTGTCCCTGTTCACACAGCTAATAAAGTGAAATTCAAACAGGTTTTCCTGATTCCAAATTTGATCTTTTTTTTTTGCTGTATTCGCTTTAGTGGGGCAATGAGATTTGAGAAGGGTTTCTTTCCTTAGGAAATATAGACAAGCTTGAGTATCTAGAAGGGATGGATGAGGGTGGCAAAAGGAGTGAAGAACATGTTACATGGAAGACTTTTAAAAGGCACTGGTGATTGATGTTTGATCTGGAGAAAAGAAGTTTTAGAAGGGTTATGATAGTTCTCTTCAAGTATATGAAAGACTTTCATGAGGAAGAAGCATTAGATTTGATGTTAGACAGCAGCATTTGAAACAGGTAGAAGTTAGAGAATTTAATTTTGGCTCTGTACAAAGAAAAAAATTACTAACAAGTAAAGTTCAAAAATAGATTTAGCTGACAGGTAAAATACAAATTCCTCCTTATTGGAAGTCTTCAAGCAAAGTTTGAGTGAGCACTTGTTGGACATATTTTAGAGGATATTATTTGAGATGGTCTCTGTGTTTTGTAACTCTTACATTCTAAGAATTTCTGGTCTGTCATCCATGGCCATATAAATCTGCTGCCTGTGAGTGTTCCATTATTGACAATAGATATAAACTCTCTTGTCTGTCTCTGTTACAGATGTTGATGAATGTGCAACAGATTCACATCAGTGCAACCCTACCCAGATCTGCATCAACACTGAAGGAGGATACACCTGTTCTTGTACAGATGGATACTGGCTCCTGGAGGGCCAGTGCTTAGGTAATGCCTTTTTTAAAAAAAAGTCTTTTTTACAACCTAGTTTATCTAGGGTGTTAACAGTAATCAGGGTTATATTGCTTCAGAAAGGGTTTGGGGAATGCCCTGATGACATATGGTTTAATTTCACCAATTCCTGAAAGTCCTCTCCCATCATTATCAACGTCATCTTTATAAAAAGGCAATTCAGTGACCAAGATCTCATGGTTACATGTTCTACATTGTATAAATAAGAGCAATGTAAACCTAATCCTGATTTCTTAACATTATGGGAGTATACCTGAAATTAGGACTGAGACCTTTAAGGTTGGAATGTAGCAAATCAGGCATAGGAATCTGTCCAGAGACAAACATATCTCCTGGGGCCAGTTTAATTAAGATATAGCAATTGAAGTTGTTATCCTGAAGGCAGGATAATTCAAGTTCACATATCCTTATAAAATAAAATAATATAAAATAGCCTTGGGCTGTATGTGCATTCTCAAGGATACATGAGAAAAGATTACCATAAAAAACTGCCAATTGAGCGTTTGTGTTGTACATTTGGCATTTATAACATGTTTTAAAATTTTTTATTATTTTTGGGTTTTGTTCCCCTTTTCCTTTCTTTGGGTTGTATTTTAGGCAAGGAAATGAATTCATGGTGCTGTCCAGCTGTCACGTCAGTTTCTATGGGTGTGATTCCTGTGCTGTGTTTTCCTGGAAAAAACCCTGTCAATTTGAATTTTCTAAGACAAGATTATGTTGTTTGAAAGTCACTTCTAGAGGAACTGTGAAACATATCCAAAAGGAGTTCCTAAAGGCACAGAAGGGAGGGTATGGGTGTTTCTCTATCCAAGGTTTTCTTGGTGAATAAAGCTGAGTTTTAGTGAAGATGTCAGGAGGTATGGATCATAGAGCTTTCCCAGGCCTGGAGACTGCTTCATACAAGAATGAGTTGAAACAAAAGTTCCAATCTTGGAGAAGAGATGACTTTGGGGGAATAGGATAATAGTCTTCAAGTATCTGAAGGGATATAATTTTGAAGAGGGATTAAATTTGTTCTACTTGACTCCGGAAGGTCTTGCAGAGAAACAGATATATAAGAAAAATATATCAAGTATAATGAATTTCCTCTTTCACTGGAGTTCTTCAAATATTGGTCAGATAAACCCTCGTTGGGAATATTGCAGAGAGGTTAATGTATCAGAGAGGTGTTAGAATGGATGCTCTCTGAGGTCCTTTTCTACTCTGAAGTTCCATGGTTCTAAGGATCTATACTGTCTAACATTTTGAGTCAGGTTTGAATTTATATATATGCCAAATTGGGGCATGCATCCTAGTACATGATAGTATGAAAGCTAATAGGCATTTTTAACACCCCCATTATCACAAAATTTAGTGCCTCTGCTTTGAGCATGAATAGATTAGTACCATAGATAATTTACTTCACCTAGACCCTGACAATTATGTCTGCTTCATGACAAGTGAATCAAAATAGGATAAGAGAATGATAAGAATTGATGGTTTTGCCATCTTCAGCTACAGTGATTGCTTTCTTCCAAGATCACATCCTCTGTGATCTATAAGACCTCTAGAAAAATTTATTTTTATGCTAAGTAACCAGTAATGGATAATGTATGCTGTCAAGGATGTCTTTCCTTCAGGAAGTTTTACAGTATGGGCTCATCTGAACCTTAGTTAATACTCCCAGCTGAACTCTTCAGTGGTCATGATTACTCCTAAAAAACAAACAAACAAAAAACACCATGAAATTCCAGAGGAAGGGCCTTTTAATGTCCATTTTGTGGACTTACCTTTCTTCTATTTTCTAGCACAGGCTTTTTGCCACACCCTTCCCCCTCCTTTCCAAGCCTGGACTTTCCTGTCATACAGCCAGGCTGGATTGAGAATGGGATTCCCTGCCCATTAATCCTTGGACTAATTCCATTTCTATTTCCCATTCTTCCGTCTCATGCAAGTGTTGAGTTGAAGGGCAGGCACATGATCTCTCTTAGATCCTGTCTGACTCACCTAGAATCATTTCTGCACTTTTATTGTCATAGAAAAACAAACAGACCCATAGAATATTTGCAAGAAAATATGAAGTCCAGTATGGTGGGGCTACACATGGGAGTAAGATGTAAGAGTGACAGATTATCTATCAAAGGCTTTCAAAGTCACAGAGAGGATTTCAAATATTCTAGAGGTCATAGAGAACTATTGGAGTTTGTTGAATGGGGGTGAGGGTGGATGGTGGTAGAAGTGTTAGACTTGCACTTTAGAAATGCAATTTGACAGCTGAGTATAGGATAGAATGATGGCTCCTAGGGGTTAAGTGACTTGCCCAGGGTCACACAGCCAGGAAGTATTAAATGTCTGAGACCAGATTTGAATTCAGATCCTCCTGACTTCAGGATTGGTACTCTATCCACTGTGCCATCTAACTGCTCCTGAAGAACAAATTTCTATAACAAGTCTGAATACAGAGGGTCCCAAAAGTCTTAATGCAGCTATAAAAAGTTTAGAATTTTGGGACACTTTGTATTGAGGATAGCTATCAGTCTTCCCTACCCCACCCCATGCTTTATCTGCTATCGTCTAAATAAATACCCTTACATTAATTGATCAATTAATATTATAATTTTAAAGTTCCATACTGGCTTTCAGTTTTTCAATATTCTTCTTATGATGTGGTGCCCAGAACTGAACATAATATTCCATGTAAAATTTGACTGGGATAGTATATAGCAAAACTATGATTTCTCACATTTTTAGCTCTTTTTGTTAATGTAGTCTAAGATTGAATAGATTTTTTTGGCCATGGCAAGTAGTTAAATAAATCTCCCACTTCATTTTTGAATGTCCTGTTTTTTAGAGATAATTTTTCTGTCCTAAACTTGTGCTGTTGATTTTTTGAATCTAAGTGTAGGAATTTACATTTATTTTTTTAAAATCTAATCTTGTTAAATTTCTATTCTGTCACCCAATGTTAACTCTCTTCCTGATATATGTGATTTACATATTCGATAACCATGCTTTCTATTCTTTTATCTGCTCAACTAATGACTCAACTTCCCAACAATTGAGTTGGCAGCTGGGGAAGGAAAGTGAAACCATTAACTAACCAACAGCAACAGACGTTAACTGGCATTCAGGGAGATTAGGAAAGGCTACTTGTAGAAAGATAGGATTTTAGCAGGGATGGGAAGTAAGTGAGGGAAGCAAAGAGATGGATAAGGAGGAGAGAATGTTACAAGTATGGGACAAGGAAAGTCCTAGAAAAAAAAACCCAACAAATCCACCGAATCTTTGCAAGGAACTATGGGGCCCAGGATCACGGGATCACAGAGCACTTAATGGGGAAAATTAAATAAAAGTTGTGTGTGCTGCCCCCTTTATGGTTTTCTAAGCTGGATGACACACTTGTTCCAGCAGGTGGCACCATCTTACAAGTGTCAGTTAAAATTAATTTGGTTAAATGTCATAGATTATTTAAGTGCCTATTACGTACAAGGCCCTGTCCTAGATGCTGAGGATGCAAAGATAAATGATAACATACTCGCCTATATTGTAGTGATTGGGACATAGAGGGCAGAATAAGTATAATATAAGGCAGTGTGTGATGGGCATAAAAGGGAGTCAGACAAAATCTTCTAGGAAAGTACAAGAAGGGAGAAAGAGCTTTTAGTTTAAAAGTTAAAGGGAAATTCTTTAGAGGTCATGGCATTCGAGCTTACCCTTGAAGAAAGAGACAGGTTCAGAAAGGTAGCAAACAGTGAGGACATTCTCTGTCCCCTCTAGGGTCTCACATATTTAACTCTCCCGTCTTTCCCTAATTTTTAATTTGAATTATACTAGATATAGTATATATCAGAGAGCTGGCCTTAGAGTAGGGAAGAGTTGGGGTAGAAACCCAATTCTGACACATATTGACTATGTGACCTTGTGTGACCTGCATGGCCCTTTATAACCCAGCTCCAGTCTGTCTTTGTATTATTATATTATACGTCATTCATTTAACTCCTCAGTTTTCTAAGCAGTTCTCCAAGACTATAAATTGCAGAGAAGGCTCTGACTTGAATTGGTAGAAGAGTTTCCTTACATGGGAATTCTTTTTAACTAATGAAATTTAGTCTAGTCCCTATCCCCATCCTCTTCTTATTATTTGGTTCTTTCCCTGTTGCCTACAAGTATGCTCAGATTTCTCTTTTCCTTAAAAAAAATCTTCATTAGAGTCTATTACCCTCTCAAGTTATCATACCATATATTTCTTTCCTTCACAGAAAAAAAAAGCTGTTTCCACTTTGTCACCACTCACTTGGTTCTCTCCTGCTTGCTTCTTGTCTGCTGACTCCATTACTTGATTGAAACATCTTTCTCCAAGATCACCCGTGATTATTTTCTTCTTCATCATCTCCTCTTCCTCCTCTTTCTCCTCCTCCTTCTCCTCCTCCTCCTGCTCCTTCTCCTTCACCTTCTCTTCCTTCTCCTTCTTCTTCTTCTCCTCCTCCTCCTCCTCCTTCTTTTTCTCCTCCTTCTCTTTCTCCTCCTCCTGCTCCTTTGCCTTCTCTTCCTTCTCCTCCTCCTTCTTCTTTTTCTTCATCTTCTTCTTCTCTTCCTCCTCCTCCTCCTTCTTCTTCTCTTTGTCTTCTTCTTCTCTTCCTTCTCTTCCTCCTCTTCCTTCTCCTCCTCTTCCTCCTCTCCCTCCTCTTCCTCCTCTCCCTCCTCTTCCTCCTCCTCCTCCTCCTTCTCCTCCTCCTCCTTCTTCTCCTCCTCTTCCTTCTCCTTCTTCTCTTTCTCCTTCTTTTTTCTAATTCAATCAATAGCTTTTTATTGGTCTTCATCCTTTTTGATCTTTCAGCAATGTTTGATATTGTTAGCTAATTATTCATAGATACTTTTTCCACCTTAAATTTTTGGTCAGGGTTCTCTTTCTACCTCTCTAACAGTTCTTTCGGATCTAACTTTATTGATGTTGAAAGTATTTTGTAATTGTTTCCTTGGCAGATAGACTCCCAAATATTTTATATTATCTACAGTTATTTTAAATGGAATTTTGCTTTGTATCTCTTGCTACTGAACTTTGTTGATAACCTATAGAAATATAGATGATTTATGTGGATTTATTTTGTATCCTGCAACTTTTCTAAAGTAGTTAATTGAAAAACTTTTTTAAATTAAAGTAATTCATTTTCAGTTGATTCTGTAGGATTCTCTAAATATACCATCATATTATTTGCAAAGAATGACAATTTTGTCTAATAGTTTTTTCAGTCTCGTAGGACCATCATCCTTATTTTACTCCCTATTCATGGATATATTTCACAGTTTTATTTTGCTTTTTCCCCTTCTCTTTCTATATTCTCTCTGATTGTATCAGTTCCTATGAACTCAACTAGCACCTCCATATAGTTCCCAAATCTATGTATGCTACCTTCATTCCTATCTTGATGGCATCTCCAACTATTTGCTAGATATTTCCATCCTGATGTCCCATAGGCACCTCAGATTCAATGTGTTCAAACTAGATTTCATTATCTTTTCTCCTAAATCCTTTTCTTCTCCTAACTTGCTATTTCTTGTTGAGAGTATCATCATTCTTCCATCACCCACTGTAATGCCAGAGAAACTGAGGCAAGTAGAGATTTAATAATTTTAATCTGGAGAATTCAATAAACTAGTTGACCAAATGGGAATATGCTTCCAAAGCATTTGGTGCAGAAGAACTGAGACTATATAGCTATATAAAAGCTATATAGGCTTTTAGCTACAAGTGAAAAGCAGGATACAGAAGCCTAGAATACCTTTAGTTTGTTTATATCTGGCAGCTATTGTTATCTTTACCTCAAAGAGAGAGCAGGGAGAGAGGAGTTAACTTGACATTTATATCTTGGGGATTGTGGCTCAGGCTCTGTAAGACAGGGAAGGAAGACCATTCTTGGATAGATAGAAGCTTTAACGAGGGCATAACTTAGGTTTTTGAGTTGAGGCAGGTGGCAAGATAACATAACTTGGTGTCTTTGTCCTTGACAATAATTCTATTCCCAGGGTAGTTTTGGGCAAGGATGGAGTCAGAGTGGTGAGTACCTGGATATTGTTGTTTTTTTTTTTTTAATCCTTCATTGTGTCACAGTGGTATGTGAAGAGGAATTGGAACCTCAAGGTTCTTTTTAAACTAAATTTCCCCAAGTCTAATTGCACAAATGAAAAGGGGGAGAGTTAGGGCACCACAAGTAGGAATCATCCTCAACTTTAATTCTTGTTTACTTTCCATATTCAATTTTGCCTTTTCATTCTCACCTTCTATTTCCAATCACAATTTCCAAATGTTATTAATTTATGTATCCTACTCTGCTTACATCCATGACATCTGAACCCTTTACTATTTGATATATTTTATACCTCTTTTCTTAGACTGCTACAATAACTTCCTAACTGATCTCCCTGCATCCAGCTTCTTGTCTCTCTATTCCATCCTGCACACAACTAGCAAATTGATATTCTTAAACTGCAGGTTAGATCATGTTATTCCTCACCTTAAGAAGCACTAATGATTCCCTATTCCCATTAGGATAATAGACAAACTCCACTGTTTGGCATTTAAAGCCCTTCATCTACTTTTCTAGTCTTATTATATATTATTATGTATTGTTTTGCTTTGTACTTTTTGGTCCTTCTTGTCCAGAGGCAACTGAATGGCATATGAAGAAATTTCTGGACCTAGAGTCAAAAAAGACCTAAGTTTGAATGTTTACTAGCTGCATAGTCCTGGTCAAATCACTTAACCTTTATCTACCCCAGGTCCCCCATTATAGATTGGGGATAATAGTAATGCTTATCTTCCAGAGTTGTGCAGGTTAAACAAGATAATATTTATAAAACACTTAGCACAGTTCTTGGCAGATACTGGATGCTTAATAAATGCTTGCTTCCTTCTTTCTTTCCTCATACGTGACATTCCATCCCATCTCCATTCCTTGTCACAGATTGTTTCCCATGACTGAAATGTCCTCTTTCCTAATCTCACCCTTTTGGAACTCCTCGTTGGGCATATTACAGAAGGCATTCTTGTTTAGATATGGGGTGGTCTAAATGATGTCCAAGATCTTTTGTAATTCTGAGATTCTGTGATTTGATGTCTCACAATGTATGTGTGCATTTCTTGAATGCAACACTCCATGTTTGATTAGTGGACTTTTACGATGTCTGAACGTATCTCTGATATTCTCCTCCTCCTCCTCCTCCTCCTCCTCCTCCTCCTCTTCTTCTTCTTCTTCTTCTCTATGCCCTCATCTCTATCTCTTAACTTTTCCATCTTATTTCAAAACTTGTATAGTAATACAAGGTTCATACTGGTTCAACTGTTAATACCTTCCCTTCTCAGATTGTTTTCCATCTAATCTGTATATATCTCTGATGTATACATCTAGTTATTTCAAATTGTTTACCCAATTAGAATGTAAGCTTCTTGGGACAGGGACTTTATTCACCCCCTCCCTTCTTTCTGTTTAACACAGTGCCTGGTTGACAGTATGTACTTAATATATGCTTATTGACCCACTGACTGACTGACCATAATTCTCCATTTCTCTAATGAGAGGAAGAAGGTGTGTCTTATTAACTGTGCTCCAGAACTGAGATTTGTTAGTATGATTAATCAGAATAAAGTGTAACATTGCGACAATCCAAATATTTAAAGATCACTTTTAAAAAAACCTTTCTTTTGCTTTGAATAATAGTGATAAGAATTTTATACAGAAGATGGGTTTTATGCATGAGGTTATAGAGGAGTGGGAATAAGGGATGGCTCCAACAACATTAAAAATGTTTATTAAAGGTTTTAATTTTCAAAATATATGCATGGATAAGTTTTCAACATTGACTCTTGCAAAATCTTGTGTTCCAAATTTTTCTCCTCTTTGCCCCATCCTCTCCCCTAGATGATAAGTAATCTAATATATATTAAAGATGTACAATTCTTCTATATATATTTCTATAATTCTCTTACTGCACAAGAAAAATCACATCAAAAAGGGAAAAAAATGAGAAAGAAAACAAAATTTAAGCAAACAACAATAAAAAGAGTGAGAATGTTATGTTGTGATTCACACTCAGTTCCCACAGTCCTTTCTCTGGGTGTAGACAGCTCTCTTCATCACAAGACCTTTGGAACTGGCCCGAATCATCTCATTGTTGGAAAGAGTCACATTTATCAGAATTCCAACAGCATTTGTGACATGTTTTCTAAAACCTCACAGTAATATACTAGAGAAATCACTGCTGGGTGGGGGAAGAATGAAAATGTCAATCATTCAGATTCCTACTCTAAAAAAATTAGCTGGTATGTCTTAGCAAGTGTTTAAGTATATACACTGTTGACTGAATGCCAATTTACAAGTCTTTTGTACCCTCAAAAGACAGATGCTTACCTAGGGACAGTAAAGAGAGGGAGAAGAGTTGTGTTTGTCAATTTATCTATTGTCTGTTCTGATTCAGAGAATGACTCCATCCTTTGCCCTCACATCTTGGTGTTGATTGGATTCACATGTCTCCCAGTTGAGTTGTTACCCGATACTCCTCTTAAACCAATCTTGTGTTCTTGATAGTTGAACACATTCATCCTTAATGACCTTGGCCAGGAGTCCATTGGAACTAGGCTAGGGATTCCTTTCCTGTTTTAGACTAACTATCCCCTCCCATGACAGTTATATATACATATGCATATACACACATGTTATATATTTAGACACTCATGTTTATTTAAAGAAGTTCTTTGGAACCAGAAGGGAAAATTTGAGGGAGAATAAAATTAGCAACATTTTTATAATTCAGCCAAAAAAATGCTGTGATCATTTATATATTTCCTTGGCTGCTCCAATGGCCATAACTTACCCATTAAGTAAAGGGTTAGACCTTATAAGTAGTCTTATATTAGAATCTGATCTAACAGCTTTTTTGTTATTTACCTAATAAATGTGGTTCTTTGAAACCAGGGCATCAGAATTATTTAACCATCTGGCACAATGCCTGGTACATAGTAGGAACTTAATAAGTGCTTGTTAAATTGAATTAAACTGCAAGTTTATATAGTTTTTCTAGGTATTAGTCAGGTGCCTTAGGGAAAAAAAAAGTTGAAAAGAAATGGTTGTTTGGTATTAAGATCTTGCATTGTCGGTAGTTGGGAAGTCAACTCTTTTGTCTGAATGTATAATATCCACTTTGGATCTATATATATTCTTTCTTGAAGTTCAGTTCTGTTTCCTATTTTGCCCCTATTACCTCAAATCATCCCGTTCTATTAGCTTTTTGTGGGTTGTTAGGTAATATAAATAAATAAAAGCAATAAAAATAAATAAATAAATTATGAATATAAATAATCATGAAAAAAATAATTAAATATGATAAATTAGGTGATATAAATAAATTCTGTTACCGGGCAGAAGTTATAACTTTAATTTCTCTAAGAATAGCTATATATTAAAAAAACTTTAAGATTTGCAAGGTATTTTACCTATATTATCTCACTCAGCCTTGACACTAAACCTGTGAAATAGATGCAATTATTATTTCCATTTTTAAAGATGAGAAAACTGAGACTTAGAAAGGTTAAGTGACTTCCAAGGTTATACAGGTAATTAAGTGCAGGAGGCAGCATTTGAATTTGGGCTTTCTTGACTCCAGGTTCAGAGTTCTACCCATTGCCTCATAAATAAGTCATAGAAAAGCACATTTCAATTTCAAAGGTCACTAATTTTGTCCATGGGTATATTCCTTACAGAGATCACACTCTCTCTCTAACTTGGTAGAGGAGTTTTAAGAGTTGTGATGGTTCTGAAAAAAAAAGTCATCATCCTTTGGTGAATTGATAAAATGATTCTATGAATTTGGAATAGTTATGTAGGTGGATAATCAGGAACATATCTATTCATCATTGCACTCTTACTCCAGGGTTTTCTAGCTTGGTGGAAATTGGGAGAGAAGCCAAAATCAGGTCTCTTTCATGCAATAATAAGGCTTCAGAATAGGATATCAGTGAAGATTAGCAAAGCATATGTAACTTATTAGATCAATCAGCAAGCATTGATTTAACCCCTACTGGGAATGGAAGGATGAAATAGAAAAATGAAATAGTCCTTGTCTTCAAGGAGCTCATATTATTACAAGGCAAACAATATGTACACATGTGTATATACAAAAAATATAAAAAATAAATAAAAGCTAAGTTTTCAAAAGAAGACAATAATAGCTAGAGTGGGGAGTGGGTGGATCAGAAAAAATTTCCTGTGGGAGAGGTATTTTAGTGTTGAAGGAACTTAGGAATTCTAAGAAGTGTAAATAAAGAAAGGGATAAATTCTAGGAATGAGGGACAGCATTTGCAGCTGTCTATTTTAATCAAATTCAATTAAAATTTTTTTTCTTGGCCATGCATTTAGTAGTGGATTGATTGCCCCTGGAATGGGGGTGAGGGTATCATGAAACATGAGACATAATTCTTAATCTCAAGAAGTTTATTTTTGAGTTCCCAGAAGGAAGCTAACATATGTAGATAGGCTCCAGGTAGGCAGATAATCATTCAACAGAACAAGGTAGATCCTTTCTTTTTGGAGAAAAGATTCCAATGCTTGAGTGAAAACCAAAACCCAATTCAGGTCGCGAACAAGGAGTTGCTAAACCAAAACCCAATTCAGGTCGCAAACAAGGAGTTGCTTAGGTATACCAAATCCAAGAGCTGAGTGATGTGGTAATAGGATGCTGGGGGCAGCAGGAACTTTTGAGATTGGAGTTCAGTAAAGAGATCAGTAGGCATAGTGACAGAAGTATTAAGAAAATATCTGTCTGATGCATCCTAAGTATTTGATTTGCTGCCCTTTTATTGTGGAGGTGAATTTTTTTTCCCTTTTCACTTCTTGGATATACAGATATTCAAAAGGGTATGGATGGGTACTGGGACCACTATATCATTTAAGAGCTGTTAGATAGCACAGTGAATAAAGTGCTGGACTGGAGTTCAAATCTGGCCTCAGACACTTACTGGTGATGTGACCTTAGGCAAGTTATTTAACTATATTTGCTTCAGCTTCCTCATCTATAAGATAGACTGAGAAATAAATGGCAAACCACTCCAGTATCTTTGCTAAGAAAACCCCAAATGGGGTCACAAAGACATAAATGAAATGACTAGAGAGCATATCTATGAAATATATAGATGGTTATTGATGTTTTTTTCTTGGAACAATTGCTTTTTATAGATTTATAGATTGCTCTTAATTAGGATTGATAATTAAGCTGATATCAATGTACTGGACATGAGATATAGGTAGATATCACCAAAAGTTCATTAAAAAATTTTTTTTACTAATAGCTTTTGCTTCCATATCTCATTTCATTTCTGAATACATCTACCTCTCTGCTCAACTATCTTTTGTAACACAGAGTAAAACAAAAGAGAAAAATCCTTTAAACAAAACTAATATATCAACCAGTATAATACTAATGATCAATGTTCCCACGATCTATAGTCCCCCAAGTCTTTATTTAAATAAGGGAGTAAAGAGCATTTTTCTGTAATTCTCTCATAATTATTGCATGTATTGTTTTTCTGTATATTTCATTTTGCATTATTTTTTTTTTTTAAATTTTTTATTTATAATTACATTATATTGACATTTCTGTTCCGATTTTTTTTTCCCCTCCCTCCCTCCACCCCCTCCCCTAGATGGCAAGCAGTCCTTTATATGTTGGATATGTTGCAGTATATCCTAGATACAATATATGTTTGCAGAACCGAACAGTTCTCTTGTTGCGTAGGGAGATTGGATTCAGAAGGTATAAATAATCCGGGAAGAAAAACAAAAATGCAGATAGTTCACATTCGTTTCCCAGTGTTCTTTCTTTGGGTGTAGCTGCTTTTGTCCGTCATTTATCAATTGAAACTCAGGTCTCTTTGTCAAAGAAATCCACTTCCATCAAAATATGTCCTCATACAATATCGTTGTCGAAGTGTATAATGATCTCCTGGTTCTGCTCATTTCACTTAGCATCAGTTCATGTAGGTCTCTCCAAGCCTCTCTGTATTCATCCTGCTGGTCATTTCTTACAGAACAATAATATTCCATAACATTCATATACCACAATTTACCCAGCCATTCTCCAATTGATGGGCATCCATTCATTTTCCAGTTTCTAGCCACTACAAACAGGGCTGCTACAAACATTTTGGCACATACAGGTCCCTTTCCCTTCTTTAGTATTTCTTTGGGATATAAGCCCAATAGAAACACTGCTGGATCAAAGGATATGCACATTTTGATAATTTTTTGGGCATAATTCCAGATTGCTCTCCAGAATGGTTGGATTCGTTCACAACTCCACCAACAATGCATTAGTGTCCCCGTTTTCCCGCATCCCCTCCAACATTCATCATTATTTTTTCCTGTCATCTTAGCCAATCTGACAGGTGTGTAGTGGTATCTCAGAGTTGTCTTAATTTGCATTTCTCTGATCAATAATGATTTGGAACACTCTTTCATATGAGTGGTAATAGTTTCAATCTCATCCTCTGAAAATTGTCTGTTCATATCCTTTGACCATTTATCAATTGGAGAATGGCTTGATTTCTTATAAATTTGAGTCAGTTCTCTATATATTTTGGAAATGAGGCCTTTATCAGAACCTTTAACTGTGAAAATGTTTTCCCAGTTTGTTGCTTCCCTTCTAATCTTGTTTGCATTAGTTTTATTTGTACAAAGGCTTTTTAATTTGATGTAATCGAAATTTTCTATTCTGTGATCAGTAATGGTCTCTAGTTCATCTTTGGTCACAAATTTCTTTCTCCTCCACAAGTCTGAGAGATAAACTATTCTATGTTCCTCTAATTTAATTAAAATTTTTTTTCTTGGCCATGCATTTAGTAGTGGATTGATTGCCCCTGGAATGGGGGTGAGGGTATCATGAAACATGAGACATAATTCTTAATCTCAAGAAGTTTATTTTTGAGTTCCCAGAAGGAAGCTAACATATGTAGATAGGCTCCAGGTAGGCAGATAATCATTCAACAGAACAAGGTAGATCCTTTCTTTTTGGAGAAAAATTCCAATGCTTGAGTGAAAACCAAAACCCAATTCAGGTCGCGAACAAGGAGTTGCTAAACCAAAACCCAATTCAGGTCGCAAACAAGGAGTTGCTTAGGTATACCAAATCCAAGAGCTGAGTGATGTGGTAATAGGATGCTGGGGGCAGCAGGAGCTTTTGAGATTGGAGTTCAGTAAAGAGATCAGTAGGCATAGTGACAGAAGTATTAAGAAAATATCTGTCTGATGCATCCTAAGTATTTGATTTGCTGCCCTTTTATTGTGGAGGTGATTTTTTTTTCCCTTTTCACTTCTTGGATATACAGATATTCAAAAGGGTATGGATGGGTACTGGGACCACTATATCATTTAAGAGCTGTTAGATAGCACAGTGAATAAAGTGCTGGACTGGAGTTCAAATCTGGCCTCAGACACTTACTGGTGATGTGACCTTAGGCAAGTTATTTAACTATATTTGCTTCAGCTTCCTCATCTATAAGATAGACTGAGAAATAAATGGCAAACCACTCCAGTATCTTTGCTAAGAAAACCCCAAATGGGGTCACAAAGACATAAATGAAATGACTAGAGAGCATATCTATGAAGTATATAGATGGTTATTGATGTTTTTTTCTTGGAACAATTGCTTTTTATAGATTTATAGATTGCTCTTAATTAGGATTGATAATTAAGCTGATATCAATGTACTGGACATGAGATATAGGTAGATATCACCAAAAGTTCATTAAAAATTTTTTTTACTAATAGCTTTTGCTTCCATATCTCATTTCATTTCTGAATACATCTACCTCTCTGCTCAACTATCTTTTGTAACACAGAGTAAAACAAAAGAGAAAAATCCTTTAAACAAAACTAATATATCAACCAGTATAATACTAATGATCAATGTTCCCACGATCTATAGTCCCCCAAGTCTTTATTTAAATAAGGGAGTAAAGAGCATTTTTCTATAATTCTCTCATAATTATTGCATGTATTGTTTTTCTGTATATTTCATTTTGCATTAGCTAATATGTCTTTCTATTCCTTTTTTGAATTCTTTGTAGTCATCATATCTTATATAGTAAAGCCACATTTCATTTGACTCATCCACTACAATTTTTTTCAATTCTTTGCTATTACATAAAGTGCTGAATATACATATAGATGTATTTCAGTGACATGCTGGAATAAACTCATATGGTCCCTCATGAAAATGATTGTTAAATTTTCAGTATGAGCATTTGTTTATCTCAGAAATCAGCAAACCATGTTTGATTTATTGTTTTGTTGACTGTCTAGACTTAAAGTTTTGGAGAAAATGTTAATAACACCAATTAAACTTAAAATTGTGTCATGTTTACAATTCTTCCCAAGAGACCAGTTATTAAACATTAACCAGCACATTCCTGTGTATATGAGTTCTTTCTTCCTGCCTTTGGCTTCAATGGAGCATATGCCTACAAGGATTGTTGAGTTTTTAAAGAGTATTGACATTTTAGTTAAAAACATACTTTCAAATTGTTTTCTAGAATTGTTCATCCAATTGACAGCTCCATCAATTATATATTTAATCTGCCCAGCCCCTGAGACACAGATAACCTTAGTCTTTTTTTGTTGTTGTTGCCAATTTAATGAATGTAAAATAAAATGAGTTATTTGGATTTTTCTTTTTATTAATGATTTTGGATCAATATTTTATATTGTTGTTAATTACTAAAATTTTTTCTTTTCAAAACTGTTTCTATACTTTGACCATTTATTCACTGGAGATTAATACCTGGTCAAATGACATTTTTCATTTAAAAACATATTAGGTGAAATCATTTTACTGGGAACAGTTAGTTCTATAGAAACAAGATAATTAGTGTCAAGATGTAATGATATATTAAGTCATTGCATTATTGGGGGTTTATTTATAATGGTAGTCTTATTGTATACTTTTAATGTATTGTTATTGTTATTTAGGGGATTCCTTAATGTCTTGTATGCATTTCTAGTCATTTTTGTGTGATTTTTCTTAGTCTTATTCATGAAATTCATTTATTTAGGACAGGGACTTTCTATTGCAGTCAAAGTAGTATTACAAACATTAGGATAATGATAGAAGGACTAGAACATTAGAACTAAAAATCATTTAATCCAACCTCCTCATTAAAAAACAAAAACAAGAACAACCCAATCCCACACAAATAAATTATTTGTCCAAGCTCACATGTGGAGTATGCTGATGGCAAAGCTGGAACTCAAAATCAAATCTTTGACTCTTGGACTAAAACTCTTGGGTTTAGACTCTTTCCAGTGTACCATGATGGCAGTGGTAGTGAAGGTGATATTCATGACTGAGACAGCAATGTTAGTGATGGTGATACTGATGGGAGGAAGGAAATACAGATAATGAGGATGAAGATGGAGATAAATAAATAAAAGTAACCTGACCTGTTTTTTTTTTCTTTATATTTTCAGATATAGATGAGTGTCGTTATGGCTACTGTCAGCAGCTATGTGCTAATGTCCCTGGCTCTTATTCTTGTACATGCAACCCAGGTTTTACCCTCAATGAGGATGGAAGATCTTGCCAAGGTATTTCTTTTTGAGTAATAACCTTAAAAAACTGAAAATCTAAATTATATTTTGATTTTAAATTTACATTCAGTCTGAACTTTTTAGAAATGTTGGAAACAGTAAAATAATATTTCTATTCCTCATTGTTCATCTTGAATACTTTTAGAAACTCAAGTATTAATGTTAAGCTATGTGACTAAGGCAAATATATAAACCCTTCTGAGGGCTGCTGGGGTAAGAACTTTAGCCAGCTGTCCATAGAAAGACTAGGTTTCTTAGACACAGCTGTATTTGATGTCTCATATTTGAGAATTGCCTTATTTACTTTCTTTGTTCATTGGAAGCTCTGTCAACAGTCAAATTCAAGAGTCCAGACCAAATTTTTCAGAAAGAGCTCTCTTATCTATGGTTCATTTCTTTTTTCTTCAAGAGATAGAGATTATACTTGTGATTACATTGATCTAGGACAGCCTGGGGTGACAAACCTTTTTCTACTACAACTGTACAACTTGTAGTTCTAGAGCGTTACTTAGAACACTGAAATTTAAGTGATTAGCTAGCTGGGGAATAGACCCAGTATGTATCAGAAGGGCAATGTGAAATCCTAATTTCAAGCCTTGTTCTAATATTATTTGCCACACTGACTAGCAAAATTTAAAATGATTCTATATAAGGTTCCAGTGTACATTAGGCATTCTATTCTCTCTACATGAACCTACTAAACAAATATGCCTCAGTGCATTGACTCAGGTTTATAGGTCTTACTTGCTAAAGAGGGGGATAGTTGACCCCATAGGTTTCCTTAAAATTCTCAAGAGATCTTAGTATCTCTTGAGGAACAAAACCCACTATTGGGTGCTAATGAACTTATCAATACCCACACTCTGATGCGTTGGCTCTAAGATCTCTTGTACAGATGAGGATAACTTGAAACTTTTTTGATTGATCTAAGCCTGGGACTGACTGACTGACCACTGCTGACTATGGGGACTCACCCATGTTCACCAAAATCCTTGGGGAATTTGCACCCAGACCTTCAATTACAATCCCCAATCACACATCCTTGAACTCACCAATAAATTGTCACCGATCTATACCTAAACATGCCCACAGTCCACTGCTATTGACTGAAATTCCCTCAGCTTCCATACAGTCCTATTTTCTCCCTTCACTTGTTCTCTTGTTTTAGCTTAATTTTCATTCTTGCCAATAGTGTCTCATTCTCCTATTTGTCTGTACTCACTCAATAAATGTGGCACTCCAACTCCATGTACCCAGAGGCCTGTTTCTTAGTAGTCTTAGCATTTCCTTGATTACCAGGATCAGAAGAATGATCTGCCTGCTATTTTTATACCTGGTGAACTGATTAATATCTAGATTTTCTTTCTTCATCTCTCCAGAGTTGCTGCTCCTTTTTGAGTCAGTATGAGTATACTTAAGCTCAAATTCTAAGCTTAGGCCTAGAATTTGGAAGATCTGCCTGCACAAATATTATTTTGTTTTATTTTGCAACATTTTAAAATTAAATAATAGCTTTTTGTTTTTAAAATACATACAAAGATAGTTTTCAACATTCACCCTTGCAAAATCTTGTGTTTCAAACTTTTCTCCTTCTCTTCCTTTCACACCTTTCCCCTAGACAGCAAATAATCCAGTATAGGTTAAACATATGCAATTCTCTTATACATATTTCCATGTTTATCATGCCTAGATTAAAATTCTACCTTAGAAATTCAGTAAATCTCTCAGCTTCCCTGGGCCTCTGTCACCACATCTATAAAATGAGGGGATTGAATTAAGTGACTTGAAGGTCCTTTCCAGTTTTAAATCTAGGGTGCTATGAAGTCAGCCACATAGTTGCTCCTCCTTTAGAGATGAGTCTGTTGGTGTAGGAGAAACTTATAGAGTTTATTTCAATCTCTACTCCTGTGAATCCAAACTATATTACTTTCAATACAGTCGATTCACCTAGTTGAGACTCATGTATAAAGTGGAAATGACACTTTGCACTATCCATTTCATAACGTTTTGTGAGGAAAGTGCAAAGGTAAAAACTATGAAAATGTGAGTTATTACAATCTAAGGGCAGAATAAGGCCTTCATGGTCTCTGTAGTGGGAAGGGTAGGTTATTTTCCTTTCAAACAGAGACCATTTAGGCTGTTTTTATGTTTTTGTCTATAACCTTCCCACCAAACCTGGGACTACAGAGCATGAAACTCAGAACAGAGGTTACTGCATAATTTCCCTTTCCACCCAAGTCTCAACAAAAGAATAACGAAACAAAAGTACAGCCTGGTTTTCACATAATCAATTCAAATGCTGATAAGTCAGAAAAACAAATACCACCACTGGCCAGCACAGTTCCCATCGGATCTTTTCTTTTTCTCAGGAAGTTAATGTGGCCTTCAGACCTCAGGAATTAGGGCAAGTCCTGTGGGGGGTCCTGGGGTTTGGCACCTTCCCAGTCAGCCAGTGTGGCAGACACAGAATGAGGTCTTTGTCTAGAGGCTGTCACCAAATTTCACAGGGACAGTTCCTCATTATACCATTAATGGCCTGGCCTGCGAGCTCTGGACCTGGCTGGGCTATGTTAGATGAAGGATATTATGACTCAATCAGTTGGATCATATCTACATTGCTGGGTAAACAGGAAGGTATCAGAAAGAGTTTGATCCCATGTTCCCTGTTAGTCACCCCTCCAAGGCAGTGCTTGCAAATGATTCTGGGAAATTTCTATTATATTCATATTGCCCAATATAGGCCCTAGACTATTACAGCTGATAAGGACCTTTCAGATCATCTAATTCCTGGAGTTCTTAACCATTTTTGTCACTGACCTCTTAGATAGTCTGGTGAAATTGTACAAGATTCCTTCTCAGAACAATGTTTTTAAATGCATGAAATAAAAACATATATGACCACAAAAGAAATTTGAAATAGTTATTAAAGCATTTTGAAAAGCTCACAAACTCCAAGTTAAGATTCCTTCATCTGGTCCAGGATCCTAATTTTATAGGTGAAGAAACTCAAACCTAAAAATGCAAAGTGTTTTGCCTAATAATTAGTAAATGGTGAGATTAGGACTAGAATTCAATTCTCTTCATTTAAGAGCTGCAGGATGAACTTTTCCTTTGAAGGAACCAAAAAGGAAAAGCAGAAATTTAAACATCCCTGTGTGTAATGTTGGGGCTAGCTTTCTGGAGGATCTCTGGACCAGCCTTGATCTTAGTGGAGAAATTTGGGAGTCAGGAGAGCCACCAGGAAGATGGTCAAAAATGGAATGTCTCATTTCCAGTCCTTCTTAGCTCTTATATACCTTATTGTAATGACATCATTACAGCATACTAATTATGTGTAACTAGAGAATCATTACACCACCATACTAAGTACTAAGTATATGTAAACTAAAGAACAATCATCTCATCAAGTCCACTGAGTTAACACCTTGTTGTAAGTATCCTTGTTTCAAGTATACGTCTCCAAAATTCTGCTCCTCTACACCTGTGCACTCATCCCAGTGCAAGGGGCCAGAGTTCCTGGCTCCTTTAGGTGGTGATGATAGTGATGGAAATAAGAAAACTGCTATCAGTATAAAAAGATAGCTAAGTGGCACAGTGCCAGGCCTGGAGTTGAGAAGACTCATTTTCCTGAATTCAAATCTGACTTCAGACATTTACTGGCTGTCTAATCCTGGAGCAAGTCATTTAACCCCTTTTGCCTTAGTTTCCTCATCTGTAAAATAAACTGGAGAAGAAAATGGCAAACCATTCCAATGGTCTCTGCCAAGACAATTCTAAATGGGGTCACAAAAGTCAGCATGACTGAAATAACAATAACCAGTGTAATACTTGGGAAGCTAGCACAGGGAATGTCTCACAGCCAACAGAGCCTGTTTCCCAAGGGACTGGATTCTACTTGTCAGCTCAGGGTGTGTGATATCAGATCAGGTCAGTTTGGATATAATCCATCTCTTTGCCAACCTGGATAGGCATGTAATATACAGATTCAAAGCAAAAATGTGTATATGTCCTCCTCCAAGATTCTGAGGAACAGAAGGTCAAGTATATTCTTAAAGGGAAGATAATATGTATATTGGGGGTAGGTTTAGACATGTGAATTCATAGACATGCTATGGAAACTCTTTTTTTTTTTTTTTTTTTTAATCAGCAGTGCCTGCCAATAGCAGCTGAATCTTGTATGCATTGCCAAGATTTGTAAAAATAAGACTGAATTATAGAATACCTTATGCTTTTCAGAGTACTTTCTTATCTGTTATCACTGGCTCTTCACAATAGCCTGTCAGTGAGAGATCCAAGACAGGTTTTATTACCTGCCAAGTCATGTGACAGAGTCAGGATTAAGATCACTTTCGAGTACACAAAGGGTGCTGGGAGCATTTTCCTGAGGTCTGTTTGTCTATCTCATTTTTCTAGAACAGGAACAGCTGGAGGGCCTTTCTCCACTGCTATCCTAGCCCGAGAACTCCTCTTCCTCTGTCCCTAAGTGACTCCCATTAGAACATCCTCTAGTCTCCAGGGCTCCTAGTCAACTTCAATCTCCACCTAGTAGACTTGCATCATGGAAATTTTCCTGACTTGTAGGGTGAGCTAGCCTAATCCCACCTGGAACCAAAGAAAATGAACCTTTGTTTGATGGGTTGGAAAGGTATTATAGAGTCAAAGGATTATAGATTTAAAACTGGGAGGAATCTTAGAGGTCATATCAGTCCAGTTTCTTCATTTTATAGATAAGGATACTGAGATATAAAAATAATAAATGATTTTGTATGAGATATAATAATAATAGCTGCTATTTATATAGCACTTCAAGGTTTTGCAAAATGCTTGACAGATAAATTTGCAGCAACCCTGTCATTATCCCCATATTAAAGATGAGAAAACTGAGGCAGGACAGAGATGAAGTGACTTATCCTGGGAAGTAGGTGCTGTTACCCTCATTTTACAGATGAGGAAACTGAGGCAGAATAAAGATTAAGTGATTTATCCAGGATCATGTAGCTAATAAATCTCTGAGAGGATTTTTATTCAGCCTTCCTAACTCCAAGTACCGCACTCTATCCACTGCACTACTTAGTTGCCAGATATGATACTTTGTTTCTCATTTGCTATTCTGCTTGATTTCAATTCCATGGATCAAGAGGCCCTTCCCAGGAAAAGCTCATCATTTCAAAACCAGCAGTGGGGTAGAACTCAGGTCTGACCTGAATTCAAATTTGACCTCTCACACTGATGAACGGTATGACCCTGGACAAATTATTTAATCCTGTTTGCTCAATTTCCTCATCAGTAAAATGAGCTGGAGAAGGAAACAGAAAATCATTCTAGCATCTCTGCCAAGGAGTTACAAAGAGTTGGACATGTCTGAAAACAACAAAAACAACCATGGGACTAACTGAAGTCTTGCTTAAACACCATTTTCCTCAGCCTTCTCTTCTTCTAATTGGAGGGCAGAGGAGCTGGATGATGGAGTACCAACCTCCTCCCAGAACTTTCTTTTATAGAGAACAAAAATAGACTCAACTCATTTGACTTTGCATCTGTTGCCCTGTTTTCTATAGAGAAAAGATATCCTTGCATTGAGTACCCGCTGGTGTCCCCTTTGGCCATTTCAGGTTTGCTTTCTTGCCTCTTTCTGTATGTAGTCTTCCCCTTTAAACTGTAAGCTCCTTAAGGGCAGGGACTTTTTAAAAAAAATTAATTATATCCCCAGTGCTTAGCACTTAAAGGCTTGCCACTGTTTGTTATGAATAACCCAGCTATTTCCAATTTCATTTGTATAGGTTGACATAGAAAGTATGCAGTGAAAAAAGGAAATAATGAGGTTTGTTTCCCTCCTCAGATGTGAATGAATGTATGACAGAGAACCCCTGTGTACAGAGCTGCCTCAACACATTTGGATCTTTCATCTGCCGCTGTGACCCTGGCTATGAACTTGAAGATGATGGTGTCCACTGCAGTGGTAATGACCTTCAGAAGGGTGACCCCTATTCAATATCTGTGAACCGGAGAGAGGATATTTCCTCCTACCTTCTGGCATAACTTTTGTTTATTAGCATATCTCAGTAGGGCCATAAATCCTTAGGAAACAGATGTGAAGTCAAACTGGTAAAGAGAAGGGTGTGAATGAGGAGTGAGGATGAGAAAAAGCACTAACAAAATATTCACAGGCAGGGTTGGCATTTGGCATATGGCACTTGGTAATTATTACCCTGTGCATTCATTCATTCATTCATCCAACAAAACCTTATTAAATACCCATTTCACATCGGAGAAGGTACAATAAAGTAATACTTGATCAGTGTACTAGAAAGATGAAAAACCAAGTACTATGTGAGATTCCCAGAAGGCCCTGGGGGCTGATGGAAGGCTTCTTGGAAGACAATGAGCATTTCATTCCAGCTATTAAAAAGGGATGTGAATTCACCAGAAAAGATTGGGAAAGGGGAGCATTTCAAGAACAAAGAAGAGTGGCATCCTCCAAGGCAAAGTTATGGCAGTATGAGAGCACAGGGTATTTTTGGAGGTCGGAGAATAGCTCAATGCATATCACTTAATTTCCCATTTTTCTAATACGCTGGTTATTTCAGACTATTACATGTTTTACCTAGTCTAGTGAACAGTGCTCTGGTGGATGCTTAATAAATGTGTATTGAATGAGTGACCAAACATCCTACTAAGTGATCTTGACTGTGACAACAGCAATTGAAACAATAAGCCTTTATTAAGGTCCTACTATGTGCCAGATATTTATTGTGCTAAGCACTTTACAAATCTCATTTGATCTTCACAACAACCGTGAAAGGTAAGAGCCATTATATCCATTTTACAGTGGAGGAAACTAAGGTTCAGTGACTTGCCAAGGGTTATTTAATTAATAAATGTCTGGGTTTAGATTTGAAGTCAGGTCTTCCTGACTCCATGCCCAGTGCTCCATCCACTATGCCATCTAGTTGTCTGATAGGGGACTCACTACCTATATAGCCCTTTCTATTTTTAGGCCACTATACTTAATTGGTGTTTACTGGATTGGAAAAAGGCAGGAAAGAGGAGGAGAGAGCATTCTGAATAAGAAAATGGTGGTGGAAGCATGATTAAAAGCATAATATTAACAGCAACCCATCTCCTTGTATCTTAGTTCTACCATCTGGATGCATATTATAGCAAGTTTTATCCCTTCCTTTCAAATACCTATCTCTTCTTCAATTCCTCTTGTTAGGTGCCATGAAAAAGTTATTATTGGTTTAATGAAATAAAGATCCAATATAATTCATTTTATTGACTGAGTGATCATCTTCACTTTATTCCATTCCTCTCTTGACAATGTGCCTGAGAGTCTTAGATGTCTTTTCAATTCAATCTTTTAAGTTATAAATCATTTAATAATTATTCAGCCTTAAAGGACATCTGGTAAAGGGTCATGGGACAAATGTTCATGAATTACCAAAATCCACAGAGAATCCCAAATGTCATTTTCCTTATTAGTTCCAGACAAATTTCCCACTAAATCTTTTTATCAGAGTTCCTAACAAGATATAAAACTGATCTATTTACTTCCTTCTTATTTCCTTGTCTACACTGATAATGAGCAGAAAAAACAGTGACTTAGTAGGTTCTCAATTATCCTAATGAAAGCAATATCACTGGGCAAATCAGAGAAAGCAAGAGGCCTGGATAGTCTTCCCCTGAATAGCTGAAAGTTGGAAAAAAATTGGCTTGTGTTTTTACTCCCTGCCCCACAATCCTCTTTCTCCAGAGAACAGAGAGAATTAAATAAAACTTACATTTTTTTTTTCTGCTTGCCTTGCATACCTTATTGTTTTGTCCTAGAGAATGATTATTTGCAAAACCATTAGATAAAACTTTAAAGGATTTGTCCAGATTCTTTTCTTGAACTGGAATTCCTTTGTCTTAAATAGAATAAGTCCTCATTCATTTGAATCAGTTGAGGAAAAAGTCAGTTGGAATTGATGAAATGTTTAAATTAGAGAACATGCCTCAGGGTTGGTCCAGTGCTATTAGTCGACATTCATAAATTCATGTCCTAAGTAGTTCCAGGAAAAATTATATTTCAATATAATTCAGATAATTCAAATAATAATTCAATCTTCAGAGGATACAATGCAAAAAAATTAGAGAAGTAACTAATGTAAAGTTCAGTTCCTATGTTATGCCATAGTGTCCTTTAATTATTATGCCTCAATTTCCCTAAATTGTTCTGCCTCAGTTCCTTGAATTGTTCTGCCTCAGTCCCCCTGGTTGCAACGCCCCTTCCTGATCATTGGGACAGATATAAATTAGGACTGAGAGGCCTGACCATTAGTATTCCATAGAGCCATAACCTGCAGATGGTTAATCTCAGATGGGGGGGATATCTTAGACTGAGTGGATCCTATCCCTCCCAACTTATCAGGATTTATAATCCTTCCTTACCCCCAACATGTCAGAACTGAATTATGGTCTGTTCCTGGAAGTTCCCACTCATCAGAGCTCTAAACCCACCCTGATTTGTTCCCCTGATGGCTGAAGCCCTATAAGAATCTGTGAAATCCATCACTTGCTGCTGGATGCTTAGACACATGAGTCCAATTCAGCCACTAGGGATAACGTGGATCCTGTTTTGCCCCCACCACAATCACTCCCTTTCAAATAAAAAAATTTAAAGCTCTCTAATCTCTATCTTGCTTCAGTTTCTCTAGCACTACACTTGTAACAGAATGGTGGCCAACTAGCAGATCATACAAAGCAGGTGTAGGCTACCTGTTCTGCTTGTGATTGGGACAGCTCTATTTACAGGATCTTAAAAAATGATACCCCCCAATTCAGATCTATCAAAATCCACTTCAATTTGTAAGATTAAGATGACTGGAGTGGCAATCTCTAACCTCTAAGCCAAGAAGATATATTATGAAAAAGTCAGAGTTGCAAACTGGGATCCACATGGCCATTTCAGGGAGAAATAGGGTAGTAGAAGCAAGCATCTCTTAACATCACAGATGTGACAAAGGAGTTACCTATTACCTAGAGTACTGGACTTGAAATTAAGAAGACTTGTTCAAATTACCCTCAAACACTTACTGTATGAATGGTCCTGGGCAAGTCACTTAATCTCTCAGTCTCAGGTTCCTTAGTTGTAAATTGAGGATAATAATCACACCTAACTTGCAATGTTTTTAAAAATTACAAGTTAGTTTATTTATCTTTCTACTTGTAAAACTTAAAGCACTATAAATGCTAACTATAATTCATATTTTAGATCCATAAACTCAAAATAAAATTTGCCAGAATGTTCCTTTTCTAAGTATCACTCAAAGACTATTAAATGGAGAGAACAGGACTTCTCATTCCTGTAAAAAGAGATACATCAGGTTTATAATACCTATTGTTTTCACAAGGTAGAAAAGGAAACTCATTTACAAAGTTACCTATATTGGGTAATTCTAGCTGCTAAAGGTAAGTGAATCAGGGAGTAACCTGAGGATAGGTCACAGGGGAAAGGGAAAAGAGAGAGAGAGAGAGAGAGAGAGAGAGAGAGAGAGAGAGAGAGAGAGAGAGAGAGAGAGAGAGAGAAAGCAAAACATGTTTATTTTGGAAGAGTAATCAAGTGAGGCCTAAATGAAGGCCATGCTGCCAAATTCTGCCTGTAATGAACAGTTTCATTATTTGGGAATACTTTCATTTCACTCACCATGGCTGACACTGAAAAATTATAAAATCACTCTTACAATAGCTTCCCTTCTTCTCATCCCCACCCTTCCCAGTTAAAAGGATAGGCCAGAAAAAACTCTTTCTGCCAATTCTAGGACTGGCTGGAACCATTCATAAAGCCCCACAGGAACAGATATTTCATATGCCTTAGGAAAACTTCTAAAGCAAATGAAGAGAAAGAAAGATGGATTCTCTTTCCTTTTTCTTTTATATACTCAAAAATTTCCTTCTTCAGCGGTGCTGTTTTTTAAACTCATTGAGCTTTAAAATAATTGCTGGGTTCATAGATTTAGATTTTGGAAAGTAACCTATTAATTTCAACCTGTCTTTGTATAGATGAAGAAACCGAGGCCCACCAAAATTAAGTGATTTACTTAAGATCACAGAGATAGTATCTTACAGAACAAGGATCCAAATCCTGGTCTTCTGATTAAAAACAATTCTTTTTCCATTGGACAAAAGGCTATAAAGACTTTGGAAAGACAATAGATTCTTTGTCTACAGATTTACAGAATGAGGATATGATTAGTTAAATTGGGAACAGGATCATTACCAAAAAATTTTGAGCATGGAGATCTCTACTAAGCCATGAAGGGGTCACATACTGCATCATTGAGGTAGCACATTTGTGGATACAATTATCAGTTTGTTGAAATATTGGAAAGAATTGGCAGCCATATACACAATCCTCTCCTGGAGTATAGTGCCTTAAATTTCATGAAAAGTTCTTCAGAAATAGAGAGCAGTTCCACATATGGAAAAGATCCAATAGGTAAATGAGTCCTTACTTTTGTGGTCCTTCTAAGACTGCTTTTATCTGGAATCCAGCCATTTCTCTAATACATCTTCAGTATTGTATGGGACAGTATGGACCACAAAAAAATCAGACTTTCAGAGTAAGAAAAAAAGCAAAATGGGGTTTATTGCAATCCCCCATTGACAAGATGTTTGTTAGTAAAGGAGTGCAAAGTAAAAACTGCAAAACAAGGGCAGTCAGGTGGTACAGTGGATAGAGCACCAGTCCTGAAGTCAGGAGGACCTGAATTCAAATCTGATCTCAGACACTTAACATTTCCTAGCTGTGTGACTCTGGGCAAGTCACTTAACCCCAATTGTGTCAGCAAAAACAAAACAAACAAACAAACAAAAAACAACCTCCCCCCCCAAAAAAAAAAAAAAAACAAAACAAAACAAAAAAAAAAAACACAAAACACAAAATTAAATAACCTGCATGCAGAAGTCCCCTATCCCTCTGCCTGGCCTTTTCTCCCATTGTTTGGAGGAGTCCGAGGTTACATTCTAGTCTTAAAAATCCATCTCAGAAATAAAAGAATAAATTGTCTTTAAAAGAGCTCATTAAATGCTAATTGAGAGGTGGTGGGAAACAGGAGGGGAGGAACACCTACAACTTTTTTTTTTAAGCTATGGCTCTACTTGTTATTATAAAGTTTCAAATCACAATTAACATCTAGTTTAAGGTTATATTCCCATGAGAATATCTTCACTCAGTTTATCCCATACAGTAAGATATAGTGGAAAGAGCACTGGGTTTGCAATGAGAGAATTTGGGTTTGGATTTTGGTTCTGTTACTTTGTTGTAACATAGAACAAATCTCTCTTTAGGTTCTCAGTTTTCTTTCTTATCTGTATAATTATGGGGTTGGACTAGAAAAACTCTAAGGTATTTTTCCAGTTATAGGTCAAAAGGCAAATAAATTGAATGGGCAAGTGAGTTATCAGCAAGATTCAGCAAATACCAGGCACCAATTCAGCATTCAATTCAATTGAAATCAATTAGCATGTATTAAGTGCCTATTATGAACAAAGTACTATGCAGGGCCATTGGAAATACAAAGGCAAAATAGCCCCTGTCCTCAAGGTACTGACTTTCTTGAGGAACAATACTGAATCCTAAAGCCAAGATAATTTAAGGAGGAGATAATTAAATTAAATAATTAGGCAAATCAGGAAAGATTTCCTAGGTAGCTCCTAAGTCAAGCTAAAAGAAAGTTAAGGATTCTAACAGGCAGAGGTGAGGAGGGGAGAGAGACCTCAGGAGTGTAAATCAAGAAGAAAGTAGGAAATGAAATTTCAAGGTCAGAGAACAGTAACTAGACCAATCTGGTCAAAACTGGTCCCTAACAATTTCATTATGTCCTGGAATTTGGGAAACAAATTTATTGAAACTATCATATTTTAGTTTCAGAGTAATTTGAAAAAGATGGAAAGAATTCACAATCAAATAGATCCATTCAGTTCAGGGAGAAGTAGAACCCTACCTAAGAATTTTATTGAATTTCTCAATTGTTGTGCGCATTTAGGGTTGAGATCCCTGCCACATGAGGGGAAAGGGAGAGGCAAGTTGAGATAGAAGGAGCAGGAGGCTTACGAGGTTTCTACCAATCCCATATACGATACAAGCAGCAATCTGACCAAAGAAGCTCAGCTTCTTCTTTGATCCTTTTCCAGGAATTTCACTTAGACAGTGTGGTACAATGGAAAGAACACTAGGTCTAGAGTCAATGAAACTGATTTATTATTAATAAATAAGTTACTTTACTTGGTCAGGTCTCAGTGTCCTCATCTGTTAAATCAGAATATTGGACTGAATGATCTTTAATTTGAAGATGAAGACCTTCCGTAGATTAACACCAATGACCCTAATTTAGTCCTGGAGTTGGGGTTGGAGGCCATGCTGTTGAAGTTCTAAAGGAGACCCCCAAAAAGTTGGGGTCACAGACCGGTATGACAAGATCTCAAAAGAATTTGCAGGCTTGAATCATCTCTAAGTCAAGGGGCAAAGTTTATTGTAATTGTAATACCAATTGAAGCGGGCTAAGTTCCAAAAGGAGTCAGCAAAGAACCAGGAGTAAGAAGACAAATTTATAGAAAAAGACAGAAAGATCTGATTCTTCATGTCACTGATATGCTAATTTTATGCCCCAGAGGTAGAACTGAGGAATGGCCTGGTATGCATCTCACCATTTATTCAGAAACTCTATTATCACTAACCAACAGATTGCTAGCTGGCAGTCAGCAAAGTTTCTAGGACTCTACTACATTATTGTGGTGTTCTCTTCTTTTTCTAAGATATGATGGTTCTCTGGGAGCAGGTTTCTTGGGGAGGTTTCTGGAGGCAGCCTTAGTTTCAGTTCCAAGTAATAATCACTTCAAATGCAGCCAGGAATTAAAATCCAGTCTTTTATTGTCTCTTCCAAAATAGCCCGGTTAGTTTTCTTAGAGGCCTATCTCCCTCCTTGGTTCCAAGAGCTCTTGCAGCTTGTCTGCCAGCTTCAGCCTCCAGCTCTCTCTGAATCCTGATTCTACTCTTCAACTGACTGACTTCAGGCTTTCAATCTCTTCAAGTGACTTCTCACTTGTGAATCTCCCCAAATCTCCTCCTCTTCCTGGAGGCTTCTAACTTATATAAGCTTTCTAAAGGTGTGAACTCTAAAGTGTGATCTCTAATGTGTAAACTCTCTTAAAGATGTGAGCTCTAATGTGTGACCCCTAATGCTAAACTCTCCCAAAGATGTGAGCTCCAAAGGTGTGAACCAATTACCTAAGCATTGTTTTTATCAACTCTAGTGACTTAACACTATGTAAGGATTCTAACACATTATTCCTAAAGCCAGGAGACTTGGGGATCATTAATAAACAGATTATTAGAACAATAGCACTCCTAAAGTCTGGGGGCTTTGGGATTACTGCCATATTTCTCCTAGAAGCTGTATCCCTTTCAATGTTGCTTTCATTTTTTCTTTTAGTTTTTTATTCCTTGAGAATTGAAAATTTTAAAGGGTTTTGAAATTGGTAGGGGTAAAGGAGAGTGGGGAATGGGGTAACTTAGTACTTCTCTGAGACATAAGCAAATTTATTGAACCCTGCAGTAACAGGCAATACCTGTGTCCCCAGAGAGAGCTGGCTTTAATTCAGCTGTCCTTCTTCTTGTTGCCCTCAGATATGGATGAATGCAGCTTCTCTGAGTTCCTGTGCCAACATGAGTGCGTGAACCAACCTGGCACATATTATTGCTCTTGCCCTCCTGGCTACATCTTGCTGGATGATAATAGAAGCTGTCAAGGTAAGTGTCCACAGAGTGATAGAAAGAGTGCAATGAGTGCAAAAGGAGTGGTAGATGGGGGATGGAGGGAAGAAGAGGTGGTATTTTGGGCCAGAGATTATCCCAGGTGCCAGAACTAGGGACAGTAGCTGGGGTCAGGAACTGACTGCATCGGGATTTGCACCTCTTTTTCCTTTTGCTCCTCTCTTCCTAAAGGAGAGGGAACAGAATGAATCACACTGACTACTGGGATCAGTGATTTAATGACTTGTGATATGTGTCCCTGGGTGCTACATCTGTCTATGGTTGTGCTGTTTGTTGTCCTGGGGCCAGTGATTTTTCATCTCTAGTTTAGACTGTGATGATGAAAGACACGGTCAGGTTCAGTAGATATTGAGAACCTCTCTGAGAGTAAATTTGGAGGCACTTTCTTTCCCTTAGGGCATGCCTGTGCCAGCTACCATGGCAACCTGGCAAAAAGAAGTCATAAGACCCTTTAAAAAAATTTTTTTTTGAGAGGGCCCCAGGCAAGGTCTGTGAAGGAAATATGATGCAAAATTGCAGCCTTACAGTGGTAGAGACACAGCCAAAGTTTTATCACTATCAAGTTGCTTAAAGGCATTGGTAGATCATTCAAGGGCAAGATCTTTCTCAGGGATGTATTATGAATATCTAAGAAAGAAAATGTGACTAGAAACTGAAACTTTGGATGGAAAATACCACCCACATGTAAAGAGAGAGGGAGAGTTATGGAGACTGAATATGGATAAAACATACTATTTTAACTTTTTTTTCCCTCTGTTTTTTTCTTGTCGTTTTTCTCTTTTGTTCTGATTTTTCTCTCCCAGCATGATTCATATGTAAAAATGGATGTACATGTATAGCTTTAAAAAAATAGAAACTAGAACCAAAAACTTAGGACTATGAAAGCAATTGAACTGGGAAATAGGTAAGCTCACAGGAACTTAATGTGGTATCTTATTAAGGGATCTAGGGAACAGAAAATAGGATCCAGATCCAAGTTGGAACTCTGTATCACTCAAGGTATAGAAAATGAGCTCTTATAAAGCAGGTAGCCTACTTTGCTTTTGTTAACAGTCTCATTATTTTTGGTAGTTAAATACTAATTCCATTTTCTACCTGCTAGTGTTCCCCAAATCCTCTGCACTTGTGCCAATTGATGATCAAGAGGTTGAGCTAACCCACTGAGGCTGATCCATGGTTTCTTCTTTTTTTTAATATTTTATTTTATTTTATTTTATAATAACTTTATATTGACAGAATCCATGCCAGGGTAATTTTTTTTTTTAACAACATTATCCCTTACACTCGTTTCTGTTCCGATTTTTCCCCTCCCTCCCTTCACCCCCTCCCCTAGATGGCAAGCAGTCCTATATGTGTTAAATATGTTGCAGTATATCCTAGATACAATATATGTTTGCAGAACTGAACAGTTCTCTTGTTGCACAGGGAGAATTGGATTCAGAAGGTAAAAATAACCTGGGAAGAAAAACAAAAATGCAAACAGTTCATATTCGTTTCCCAGTGTTCTTTGATTCATGGTTTCTTTATCCAGAAACTAAAGTAGCTTTAAGGAAAATAATTTATTGAACCAAATGATATTAACCCACCATCCAACTGAGAGCTATTTAAATGGAATGAGTCCAATAGGAGAGCACTAGTGGGACTTGTTTTGGATCATAGAACCCAGCAAACAGCAGAAGATGGAGAGTCCAAGATGGAGATCCCATGGATGTCTAGTCTTCAGGCAGCCTCTTGCTCTCCTGAGGTCACTGAATGCACAATAGGCTTCCTTTCTCTCAATGCCCACAGCTGCTGCTGCTCTTGCTTCTGTTTTGGCTGGCAGGCTTCTCTTGTGTTGCCTTCTCTGTCCTGCCAAGGGGAATTCTAGAAACTTGTGAATGCTAAGAGCCATCCAGTTCCTTCATGAGCTTCTCTCCAGGGAAGGCACTAAACCAAGCCAGTGTTGCCATGAACCATGTTCTTAGTCTGGTTAGCACTGAGACTTCTTTCATGCTTTCCAAAGCTCCCCTGTAGAGGGGCTTTGATCATGCTTTCCTCCTTATTTCACCAAAGGATACTGACTCACAGTCAGTGGAGTCCCACCCTCTTGCCTGTTAAGGAATGGTATAGCTATTTTTTTTTTTTTAACTTACTTTCCCTGATTTCCAACTTTGCCCTTAGCACCTTCTGCTCATGGCTTATCTAAACTGCCAGAAGTCAATAATCATAAGAATCACAAAGGAGATAACAAGCAAGAGGCTCAAACAGGCCATATGGCAAAACTGGTCTCTTTGTCTCTTGTTAGTAAAAAAGACGTTTCAGAGATGTCTCTTCTTCCACTTTCTCAATTCCACCCAGATGCCTTCTCTTTTTTAATACTTTATTTTATTACATGTATATGTAAAGACAATTTTACATATATTTTAAAAGAAAATGAATAAGCTTTTATTGTATTTTTTATTGAATTTTTTTTTTTTTACAAAATATATGCAAGGATAATTTTTCAACACTGACTTTTGAAAAAATCTTGTGTTCTCATTTCCCCCCTTCCTCCGACCTCTTCCCCTACATGGCATATAATCCAATATATATTAAACATAGTAAAAATATATGTTAAATCCAATATAGATATCACACACACACACACACACACACACACACACACACACACACACTTTTTTTTTAATGAGGCAATTGGGGTTAAGTGACTTGCCCAGGGCCACACAGCTAGAAAGTATTAAGAGTCTGAGGTCAGATTTGAACTCAAGTTCTCCTGACTTCAGGGCTGGTTCTCTATCTACTTTACTACTTAGCTGCCCATAGGTATACATATTTATACAATTATCTTGCTGCACAAGAAAAATCAGATCAAAAATTTTTTTAAAAATGAGAAAGAAAATAAAATTCAAGCAAACCACAATAAAAAGAGTGAAAATCCTATGCTGTTATCCACCCCCAATTCCCACAATCCTCTCTGGGGGTGTAAATGGCTCTCTCCATCACAGGTCTATTGGAACTGGCTTGAATCATCTCATTGTTGAAAAGAACCACAGCCGACATCTGCTTTATTAAACTATATGCTAGGCTCTGTTTTTTTTTTTTTTTTTTTTTTTTAATGTCAGATCTGACATGGGTAGTCCTTCCCCTGCTCAGAATTACATCTTAGGAAGCTCCTCATTGACTGTCCTTTCTGTGTTTCAGATATCAATGAATGTGAGCACCAGAACCACACCTGCATTCTACAGCAAACTTGTTATAATTTGCAAGGGGGCTTCAAATGTATAGATCCTATTCGCTGTGAGGAACCTTATATCCAGATCAGTGACAAGTAAGTTGTGGGTTTCTGAGTAGGATAAAGTAAACAGGGTATGGTAGAAAAAGAACCAGGCTGTAAGTAAGAATCAATCAATGAATCTACAAGCATTTATTAAGCATTTACACTTTGCTGATCACTAAGGATGCCAAAACAAAAGGCACAAAACAATCTGTCCTCAAGAAGCTCTTGTTTAGACTTCTGTTCAAATTCTAGTTTAATTCCTGCATTTTATTAAATATGGGACTCTAGATGAATGATTTTCATTCTGATTCAGTTTGCTAGAATAGGGCTAATGTTATCTGTCCTTACCTTGCAGAATGATTACATAACAAAATGTAATGTGAAGATGCTTCAAAAATCTTAAGCTAACAAAAATATCAATCAATAAGCAATACTAAACAACTCTTATATGCTAGACACTATGTTAAGTACTAGAGATACAAATAAGAGGCAAAAGATAGTCCTAGTTCTCAAGGATTATGCTTTGTAAATCTTGAGGCACTATATGAATATAAATTAATGTTGTTGCTTGCATATTTAGATAGATATACAGCCTCCTCAGTATATTTATACTCGAATTATTCATTATATATTACAACTCATGCAGGCTTTTTGATTCTACTTCCATCCATACATTTTTGTAAATTTTCCATAATAGAGAAGACTTTTTTGGTTTCAATAATGTTGATTATCAATGATATAAAAATGGGAAAAACTAGGAAGAATTTAGGTACTAGAAGCTTTTGTTTTTGTTTTATTTTCTGTAACAAAATTGTCATTATTATCATCAATAACAACAGTTAATACTATCCCAAGGAGCCATGAAACAGGAGAGGCATGGCCTGGTTGAGATCTATGTGGAGAATTTTTATATTTCAAAATGAGTGGGGGGGTCTAAGTAAAAAAAGTTACAAAATTCATGGAACTTTTATTGGATTTCTTTTCATAATGGATGGCATAATTCTTTCTCCAATAGGCCAAACCTTTCCTTTCCTGTTTTTTTTCCATATTATTTGAACAAAAAGCCATAAGCATAAGAGTATACTTGAAAGATTGTTGGGAATTGAGAGAGACCCGAATTCCTCTATTACTGGTCTTCCATCAGTGATCTATGGCATTTCAAATTTTCTGAGCCTCAGTTTCTCCATTTTTAAAATGAAGAGGTTGGTCTAATTAGATTTCATGGGGTCTTTGAATGTGGGGAAATGGGAAAATGGGAAAAACTCCATCTTTTGTCACAAATCTCTAACTGAAATTTCGCATTTTCTTCAATTGTGAATTTTAAAAATTATTCTGAGAAGGGGTTCAATGCCTTCACTAGACTAACACAAATATTGGATAAGATCCTAATCTAGACAAGTCAATAAATTAAATCCAATTAAATATTTATTAAATTCCTGCTGTATACACAACACTCTGTCTTTTACAATTCACTTTATAACTCTATGTTCTCTTGATGACAAAAACCCATAAAAGTACATTCCTTTTTTCTGAATTAGAAGAGCTTTCAAAGGTCGTTTATTTAGGCCAACACCCACTGAAACAGGAATCTTCTCTTTTCTCACCTAGTGGCCACCTCCAGTGATGGGGAATTCCCTATTTACCCCAGGCAATCCATCCCACTTTTATACATCCCTAATAAGAAAGATTTTCTTTACATTGAATGAAATGTACTTCATTGACACTTCTACTTTCTGTTCCTTGTTTGGATCTTGGGAAAGAATAAATAAGGTTAAGTTTAATGCCTTTTCCACATCACCTCTTCAGATACCTGAAGCCAGCTCTCACTTGTCCTTCCTGCCAAATATTTTTCTTTCCATTCTCAACATCCTCAGTTATTCACTTGACTCTCATTATCCTGGTCTGTCTATGTCCTCACTTAAATATGACACTGAAAACTAAACATAATATCTTAGAGATGTTTTAACCAAGGCAGAGAACTCCATTTCTCTTGGATACTCTATTTCCATCCTATTGATGCCCAAGATCATATTGAGAAGGAACTCATACTGAGTGCGCTTCATTTCTAACCTCTGACACATACTGACTGTGATACCCTAGATAAGTTGCTCTAGGAAATTCACTAAGAATATAAATTGCAGAGCAGATATGGATTTGGTAAAGTGCACTTCTCTCTGGGAATTCCTTATATTGATGAAATCTCAGATGATGGCCAAAAAAAAAATCAAACCTCAAAATGAGATCATATTAGTGCTCCCCATCAGGAAATACAAAAGCCATGCAAACCTAACAGAAGATCTATTAGACAAAGTCTGCGACAAAGTTTGTACTAATATAAGTCTTTATCTTCAATAAGATATCTTTCAATTTATCATCTTTTCTATGAATACAAAGTCTCTCTAGATAAATTACCACAATTCTTTTCATAAGTTCATGGAAGGTAGGGTACAAATCTCTCATTTTATATATTTGATTACTTCATTATCCAGTGAAAGAAAAGAAATGCTTAAGGATCACAAAACCATAGAATTTAAGAAATGGAAGGGATTTTAGAGATGCCACCTAGCCCAATCTTTACCTGAACAGGAATATTCATTATAATATATTTGATTTATTGTTCAATCATTTTTCAGTGATGTCTGACTCTTCATGGTCCTGTTTAGTTTTTTGTCCCTTTTTTTTGCCAAGGAAACTGGAGTGGCTTGCTATTTCCTTCTGCAGCTCATTTGACAGAGAAGGATCTGAGGTAAATAGGGTTAATTGATTTGCCCAGGGTCATAGGACTACTAAGTATCTAAGGCCAGATTTGAATTCAAGAAGATGAATGTTCCTGACTCAAGGAATCTAAACTTGAGCAGGAATATTCTTTCCAATGTATTTGATTAGTTATCACTTAGTTTCTATATAAAGATCTCTGTGATTGAGAAATAATTTCTTCCTGAAACAGCCATTCTGGTTTTGAATAGCTTGAATTGTTTAGGCCATTTTCTGCTCATAACAATGTTCTTATACTAGAATTTAAATTAAATCCTTATTTAATTGAAAGCACCAGGACAGTGCTTTACAATTTTTCCCCTCCCTTTGACACAATGAGACTCATTTATTTTCTTCATCTAACCAATTTTTAATAATTAATGTTATCTTTTTCAATTAATGAGTATTTATTTTCTCATTGCCCTTCTCAACATTGAGAAAAAACCCCAGAAACAATACCCTGCCCCAACCAATATGTAAAGTCAAGCCAAATTTCCATATCTGGAATGTCCAAAAATGTATGTCCTATACTGCATTTTTATACTATTACCTCTCTCGAAGGAGATTGTTAGAATTCCTTATCATTTGTCTTTTGGAATCATGGTTGATAATTAAATTGATCAGAATTCTTAAGTCTTTCAAAATTATTAATTTCCCCAACATTGTCATTGCATAAATTGTTGTAGTTTTGTTTACTCCATTGAACATCAGTTCATGCAAGCCTTGCCAGGTTTCTCTGAAACTGCCCTTTTCATGATTTCTTATGGCACAATAATTTTCATTATATTAATATACCACAATTTGTTCAACTATTTTTCAATTTTGGGCACCGCCTTATTTTTCAATTCTTTGTCACCAAAAAAAAAAAGCACATATGAATCGTTTTGTACATATAGATTCTTTTCTTCATTCTTTGATCAGCTCTAGGAGTGCTGACATCAGAGTGTCATAGGTTAAAATTCGCTGTTTAGCCACTTTTGGAGGCATGATCTCAAATTGCTTTCCAAAATGACTATATTAATTCACAATCCAACTAACAGTTCATCAATATGCCTGTTTTCTCACAGGTTTTTCCAACATCTGTCATTTCTCTTCTTTGCTAATCTGATAGGTATGAGGTTGAACCTTGGAGTTATTTTTATTTGAATTTCTCTAAATATTGATGATTTATTTAAAGCATTTTTTCTTAGGCATTAGATAGTCTGGATTTCTTCTCCAGATATTTTTTATTCTTTTTCTTATTATTCATATCCTATGATCGCTTGTCAATTTGGGGAATGACTTTTATTATTTGAATCAGTTCCTAATCTATTTTAGAAATGGGATCTTTATCAGAGAAACTTGATACAAAGATTTTTTCTGTGTTAACTGTCTCCCTTCCATATAACCATGTCTTTACCTTCTCGTCCTTACATTATCGATGGCTGTTCCTCCCTTTCCATACAGTATGCCACTGTCTGCTTCCCTCTGCCATGTTTACTATTTTACATTCTTTTTTATGTCTCATTTAAAATTTGCAAAATGGAATGTATGGTAATTTAAAGGTCTTTATGATAAGCAAAGTTTTATAACATGCCAATTGTATTCAGTAGCCTTTTGAATGAAAACTACACTCTCTACACTTTGACTCAAGAACTATGGGAGTAGTAGCAATGAATTAATATCTTATTAAACAATTAATCTTGAATATCAATGGAGCTAGTTACTCTGGCTTAATGACTATTTAATGGGTAAACATGGTACAATGGAAAAGTCCCAGTTTTGGAGTCAAATTTCTTCCTGAGTTTTAATCTGGTCTCCTATTTACTAGTTGTGTGATTCTGGACAGGTCACTTTGTTCTGTTTGCCTCAGTTTCTCATCTGTAAAATAAACTGGAAACAAATATAAAACCATTCTACTATTTTTTCCAAGAAAAACTGAAATGGGGTCACAAAGAATCAGACATGACTGAAATGAATAAATAATAATAACAAACTATTTACATTTAAATTAATTTCAGTGCAAAAAGTATTATAATTTTTTAGTCCTTTTATGATCTTATCAAGGTTTTTGATTTGACCACTTATTCTGATTCACCTTTCCTTATTTATTGCCATAAGGTGTACTCCATTCTTCAGGTTCTATACAGCAAAAGTTTCCATGAGCTCTTAGGCATTTCCTCTGCACTTTGTTCTGTATATTTCTTCTTCATATATTTCTGGTTCAGGGATCTGTATTAGGAAAAACAGGTAGATGGGATAGCAGACAACCATGATAACCAATTAAAAATAAGAATTTCAAATTTAAAGATATTATTTTTCTTTAATTAATAAAAAGATCAGGGTATATATTCTATGTTTGAATATAGGGAAAATTAATTTACCTGTAATTCTTTTGTGCCTTTAGATGTCATTTAAAACAAAAATATTTAAGATGATATATCAGGTCTTCTAAAATAATATATCATCTTTTTGATTGTTGGTCAAGGATTTCACATATAGAGTCACATAATCCTGTTTGTCTCAGTTTTTTTTTTAATCTGTAAAATGAGCTGGAAAAGGAAATGACAAACCATTCTAGTATTTGTACTAAGAAAATCTCAAATGGGTTCATGAAGAGTCAGATACAAATGAACAATAATGACAGACAGAGGGCTGGAGGTGAAGATGAAGTACATTTAAGGCATAAGAGCACACAAAAAAAGGTTAGACCTACAATATTATGTTTAGAATGACAAACAGATCCATTTGGCTGGAACAGAGAGAACATGAAAGAAAAAAATGTTTAATAATCTCAGGAAGGTAGACTGGACCCAGAAAAGAGTAAAGAGTTTTAAATCCCAAATATAGGAGTTTCTATGTGATCCTAAAGATAATAGAGAGCTATAAAAATTTATTGAATATGGGGATGACGTGGTAAGATTTGCATTTTAGGAAAATCACTTTAATAACTATATAAAGGACAATTTGGAGTGGGGAGATATTTGAGGAGGGAGACCCATTAGGAGTCTATTGCCATATTGGAAGTAAAAAAGTAGCAAAGGCCCAGACTAGGATGGTGACTGTGTGAGGGAGGAGGAGAGAATAAATTGCAAGATGTATTATGGAGGAAGAATTAGCAAGACTTGTTATTTGGTTATGAGGTAGTGAGGAGAGGGGAATTGAAATGACTGAGATTATAAATCTGCTTCCCTGGAAAGAACAAAATTCATCTCTGTGCTTGATAGGACACCAGAGTTTTGTGACAATATAGTACATTTTAAAGGGGAGGCCAATTAGTTGGTTGTTATAATAGTCTGAGAGAGGGGACTGATTCCATTCTCTTCCTTTTCTTATCCATCTTTCTACTTAGCTGTCAGCATAATAATCACTAAGGCCTTATCAAGAAATTTAAGGTCCTTTAACAAACTAGTTCTACCTTATCTTTTCAATCTCATTTCATATCATTCCCCTTTATGAAAACACTAAGTTGGGATGCACTATTGACTCCTCCTTGAATTTGACATCTCTGTTTCTCTCTCTTCTCTCTCTTTTTCTTTCTTTTCTCTCTCTATATATGTATGAACATATACATGAGATTATATATGTGTATACACATACATTTAGAATTTTATTGTTGAGTTTTTTCAGCCTTGTCCAACTCTTTGTGACCCCATTTGGATTTTCTTGGCAAACACATAGGAATGATTTGCTATTTCTTTCTCTAACTCATTTTATAGAGGCAAAAAAGGGTTAAATGACTTGTCCACAGTCACATAGCTAGTAAGTGTCTGAAGCCAGATTTGAATTTGGGAAAAGGAATCTTCCTGACTCTAGACCTGGCGATCTACGTACCACCTAGCTACCCACATAACCTGTTACTACCAACAAAATGCCAAAAGCTTTAGCACAAGGCTTCTAGCACATTGAGTGAATCTCCCATTAGAAAACATAGTTAGGGTGTCATCTGCACCATTTGGAATTGCTCACATTGAGGAGATAACAGACTGATCCAAGTATCAGAGTAAGGAAAAAAATAGAATTAACCAAAAGATGAATAGTCTATTTTGAAGGCAAAGAAATCTGTCATTACCTTTTCTTAAAGACTTCCTTGGCTGATTGCTCCTCAGGAATGTTAGTAAAGGAGGTTTTATTCAGGAGTAAAGTTGGGAAAAATGGTCTCTGAGCTCCCCTCCAACTCAGGGATTTTGAAATCCTGTGATTATTGTTCCCTTCTTTATAGATCAGAAAATTGAGGTTTGAAGAATTTTGAGCTGTAAACTCATGCTATAAGGATTGAGTGAAATACTAGATGTAAAATATGATGGCAATATTTCTCTAAACCCATTTTATGGCACATTGTGGGTAAAAACTTGATCCCAGAATAGTCAACTTTCTGGTGATGAGACTCTGCACATAGCCAGGCTGGTCCTTAGACAGCAGACATAGTCTGTTTCAAGAATTGTGACTGGAACTTTTCCAGGCTGGAAAAGTTTATTTTGCTCTGGCGGAACTGCTGGAAGCCCAGGAGCCATTTTCATACCACAATGAGGCACTGAAGAAAGACTTGTGGAAAAATCAGAAGAAGGCCTCTAGTTCTTTGGAAAGAAACTCTATGGAGTATTTCCTAAAAGACATGGAAAAGACTTGTATGGAATAAGAAGGTTGGATGAGTTGTGATTTGTACCAGTGGAAAGAATACTTACAACAATGAGTTTTTGAAATACATGTGTATGTGAACATATATATAGAGTTATTAAAAAAAAAAACTACTCCATTATGAACGCAGTGTTAAAGCTGGAATACACTACTGACTATTCTTTGAATTTAACATTTCTTTTAACATGTATATGTTTGTGTGGGTGTTTGTATGTGTGAATATCTATCTAGCTATCTATATAAAATACATTTAGAATTTGTTGTTGAGTCATTTTGGTCATATTCAACTCATCTAGGTTTATTCTACAGGATGTCTCCAAAATTCTTAGTGCAGTTTTAAGCTATTAAAGCTTAATAAAGCTTTATACAGGGACAGTCTGTATGATGTAACTATTACTAACCACAATATAACATTCCCTGGCTATTCCGGATAATAAATATTTTATATCTGTTGGCTCTGTTGAAATGTTGAGACAAGAACAGAGAAGCTCTAAGTTTGCAGCATTTTAGGTGGTAGAATCTAAGGTCCTTGAGGTCATGTATTATTTCATTTTTGTCTTTGTGTTTTAACCTCTGGCATAGTGCCTTCAATATAGTAGGTGTTTAATAAGCATTTGTGGGTATTCTTATTTCTATATTGTCCAGTGTTTTTAGAAAAGGAAAGAAATGTAGCAGGCCATATGGAAAGGATTTGTGAAGTAATAATGCTGTTTCTACCTCTTAAAGTCGCTGCATGTGTCCAGCTGAAAATCCTGGCTGCAGAGACCAGCCCTTCACTATCCTGTACCGAGACATGGATGTGGTATCAGGACGATCTGTTCCTGCTGACATCTTCCAAATGCAAGCAACTACTCGGTATCCTGGTGCCTATTACATCTTTCAGATCAAATCTGGGAATGAGGGTAGAGAATTCTATATGAGGGTAAGTGTTCAGTGAATGGAGAACTTCTAATGGTTATTAATAATTGTTCTAGTCTTGACATTAAGGACTTAAAAAGTATTATATTCATAGGACTGGATGTTCTCAGGGGCAAGTGTTAGGAAGGATGGGCAAGTAAACAGCATGGTGTAATGGAAAGAGAATGGAAAGAGAAAAAAAGCCTGGATTCTAGACCCAATTCTGCCCCTAACTTTTACATAACCTTTTCTCGGTTTCCACATCAATAGAATTGGACAGTTGGGACAGATCAGAGCTGTCAAGCACATTGTAACATTTCAGACTATAACCTCAACCAGATTAAAATATAATTGAGAAATATTTAGCAAAATAAATAAAATACAGTAGTTAATATGCAGTTTTTCAAGTCAGGATGTAGCCCGAAGAGATCTTCATGCATGGTTTGGTGGTCCTATTTCTATCTGAATTTGACACTATATTCCAGCTCCAATTTTTTTTTTTGTGTATTTTTGGTTTTGTTTTTGAGGTAATTGGAGTTAATTAAATAACTTGCTCAGGGTCACATAGCTAAGAAGTTTAAGTATCTGAGGTCAGATTTGAACTCAGGTCCCAACTGAATTCGGGACTGGTGCTCTGTCCACTGTATCATCTAGCTGCTGCTTCTAATATTTTTTGTTATATTTTCTAATCTGTTTCCTCAGATTACATCCAGCTTTAAAATTCTAGCTCTAACTGGTTTAAGTGGAAAGATCACTAGATTTAAAGGCAGATCTGGGTCTAAATCTTCCAATTGTTAACTAAGTGACCTTGAACAAGTAATTTGACCTCTTTAAATTTCAATTTTCTCATCTGTTAAATGGAGTTGTCAGCTTCAGGAGGAAAGTGTTTTGTAACCCTTAAACTCATAATGTGAAGCATTTTAATGATTAAGAGCCTTTCCAGTTCTGACACTCAGCGATTCTATGACAAATATCAGCCATGGATATTTATTGTACCTCTTATTTAGGAAAAGAACTCTATTAGTCACTGTGGGGTAGTACAAAGGAAGGAAACAATGCCTTAAGGATTCTATTTTCTTATAACGGAGGCAAGTCAAAGCATTATGCCTAAATAATGGGACTATATTCTAGATGATTTTACTCCATATTTCTAACAGCTCTCCCGCTCCAATTATTTACTATTAGACGATGTTTTTGTTCTCAGTGTATTTAAGGGTTGTAGGAGCTATTGGGAAGAACCTAGGACTGGAAAAGGGAATTGTAATAGAGAAAAGAAAGGTAATGATGAGATCACAGTTAAGGCTCATTCTTATTTAATGGCAAACCCATAAACAGTTACTGATTTCCAGCTGATTTAAATGTCTGTGAAAGTTTTTGAGGTACCAAGTTTAGAATTTTATAAGAATGCATTATTGCCACATATTAATTATATTTTAACATTTCTAGCCTCTGGGGACCTCTCAAATATTGATTTGTAATTTCACTGGAGGCATGTGTCAGCCCTCTAGGCTTCAAAGATTGCTGCAGTTGATAGTTAGTCACAGACTGAAATCCTATGTAAAGTGCTGGGAATACAAATTTTTTTTTAAAAATTACAATTTCTTCTAGAGCTGTAATTATCTAAAACTGTGTATGGGACAAATTCATTAAGAGAGGACCCAGTGAGGTGCAGAGGACAGTCCCATCGAGAATGATAGCAATCAGGAGACAAAAGTTTATCCTCTGGGATCCAATGAAAAGTTTCCTTCCACAAATGAGTGATTTTTTTTTTTTTTTAACATAAGGGAAGTGGAAGAGAACAGGATGATAACAGGAGGTCCAATTTGGCTGGAATATAAATTCAGTTTGTGGGTGGGTGTGTATGAAATAATACTAGAAAAGGTAATCTAGAACCAGTCTGTATAGGACTTTATATAGTAGGCTATACTATTTTATCCTAGAAAACATGTGAGAAATCCTTGGTAGTGTTTTACCAGCTCTACATCTTATTAATTATATTATATTGGCAATCATTTCCCTGCTACAGATCCTACTTTCCTCATCTATAAAATGAGAGGATTGGACAAAGTGAACTCAAAATTCCTATGTTGATAATCCTTAGATCTGTACAGCAAGCACTAGTCTCTCCCCTGAGTTCTAGCTCCACACCACCAATTGCTTTTTGGGAATCTTGAAGTGAATATCCTGTATATGCTGCATATTCAAAACTAAACTCATTTTTCTTTCTATAGTCTCTCCTCAATTTATTGATCAATTTATTATTGTCAAGTATATCAGTATCCTCCTAGTCATCCAGGCTCACAATCCTGGTATCATCCCTGACTCTTCAGTCACATTCTCACGTGTTGTTCCACTCACTTCATTTCAATTAAGGATAATTCAATTCAGTGTATTAAGCATGTACTATGTGCTGGGCACTGTGCTAATTGCTAGGGATACTAATAAGAAAAAGATAGTTCCTGTCCTCAAGGAGTTTATGATTTAATCTAACTGTTGGACATACAAATGAGAAAGACAGCCCCTTCTTGTAAAAAGCTTATAAACTAATGGGGAAAAGACATCAAAAAAGAAGCTGGAAAAGGGGGTGCCAGAGGGCACCTGATGTGGTAGTATGGAGTCCAAAGCAAGCAGAGCTGCTGATGGAAAGTTGAGGGTCAGTTAGAAAGTTCACATCCCATCTCTATCTATAGGGAAACTTTGGGAGGAGTTTAGGGCTTCATCCTCTAAATGTCCAGTCAGAAGAGAAAGAAAGCTGAGGGAGATGAGGTGTTGAGGATCCAAAACAGAGTCAATTAACATGATAATGAAATTTCAGATAATTAACTTATGGGGTAGAGCAAACATTCTGTGGAGTCCAAACCAAGAAGGGCTACTGATGCAAAGTGAAGAGTTTTTACCTTTGACACATCTTCTATATGTCCCTCTATTCATAGTCATTACTCTAGTAAGGCTCTTTTTGCTTAGATTACTATATTAGCCTTCCAATTGGGCCTCCTTTCTTAAGTCTCCCCCCATTGTAATTCATACTCTACTCAATTGTCAAAGGGATAAGTACAATTCACTATCCCTGGCTTCATCAACCCCAACCTCTTCAATAAACTCCAATGGCTCCTTAATATCTATATCTATATTTTAGCTCTATTCCCCAAAATTTAGTGATTCCTATGAGATTGTCTCCATGTATTTCTAGTTCATCTTGTTTATTATTATATTTCAGTGGCTTCCTATTGCCTCTAGGATAAAATGGTTATTCCTATGTGTGGTATTTGCAGCCCTTTTCTTAAGGACAGTTAAGTGGTGCAGTAGATAGAGCTGGTGGGTTTGGAGTCAGGACTAATTTTTCTGAGTTCAGAACTGGCTTTAAACACTTATTAGCTCTTTGACCTTGAGCAACTGCCCCAGTTTCCTAATGTATAAAATGAGCTGGAGAAGGAAACCACTTGGGTATCTTTGTCAAGAAAAAATGGAGTCATAGAGTCACATGTGACTGAGAAAAAGTATGTTATTTCTTCTGCATTTTTTGATGCAGTCATACTGATTTTCTCTTTATTCTTGACAAAGAACTCTCCATACATCTCCTCTCTTCCTTTACATTGACCTACCTCAACCCCCATATCTGAAATTTATTTTCTCCACATCTTTTCCTCATAAAATTCATCTCGTGTTTCAAGATTCAGATCAATATTGCCTTCAACATAAAGCTTTCCTTGGTGTCCCCAATTCTTAGTGTCCATCTTTCCTAATTACCTTGCGTTTATTTACATTTATTGTGTAAATATTTATATTTGAACTTGATACCCCAGTTTTATATAAGCCCCCTAATATGAAAGATTGTTTAATTCTTTATATTTTTATTTCTAGTATCTAGCAGCACAACTCCTGGCACATACTAGGTACTTAATAAATATCTATTGATTATCCATACTTTTATGCTTTTGTATATCTATGGCCATGAGTTTTTTTTCTCTCTCATCTTTGATAATGACACTTTTGAATTATTAGCTTTCAACTGAATTTCTTCTTACTGCATATTAAGCCTACTTTTATAAAACCTGACTTGATCATTTTTTTTTTAATTATCAGCATAAATACTTGAGATATGCATGAATTCAGGCATAGGCTCACAGGGACACACGAGATACTTAGTTGTCTTTGTTAGTTATACTATAAATCCCATATTCAGATACTATCTTTTAAATCAATTGTTTTCTTTCAAAACAGCTTCTTCCTTTTTTGGAACCCTAATTTTCAGTTAGCAAGAATGATTATAATACTAGTCAGTCAGTAAACATTTATTAAATGCCTTCTTTTTGCCAGGCACTGTGCTAAGCTCTTTTACAAATATTATCTCATTTAATCTTCACGGCAATGCTTATAGATGGGTGTTATTATTATCCTCATTTTGTAACTGAGGAAACTGAGGTAGTATGTTGACTTGCCCAGGATCACATAGCTAGTAAGTGTCTGAGGTCAAATGAACTCAGATCTTCCTGACTCCAGATAGCATTTTATTCATTATACCGTCTAGCTGTCTCAGGGAGCTCAAGAAAGAATGTGATTGAAGTTGAATGAACAGATTTGGGATTCATCTGTATGTAGGTAAAGCCACATATATAATTAAAGTCATGGAAATGGAGGAAATTGTCAAGGAAAACAATATAAGTTGAGAAAGATAAATTTAGAGAAGGTTGAGCAAAAAAGATTTTGAGGACTTCTTTGTTTAGTGGACAATGGAAGAGAACCATCAAAGCAGGCAAAAGGAGTGGTTGTAGACATAGAGGGAGAACAAGGATACAGCAACATTATAGAAACAAAAGGATAGAATATCAAAGGGACAATTAGCAACAATGTAGAATGCTGCAGGAAGATCAAGGAGGAAAAAGCCATTGGATTTGATAACTACATTTAAGAATTGATTCTCGTTCTTAGAGAAAATTTTAAAATAAACTGTTGGTGATGGTGAGGGATTGGGATTGTGAGGCAGTGAAGACAGTGAATGTAACTATTTTATTCCAAGTTTCTAAAATAAAAGGGAGGAGATTCAGGATGATAGTTTGAAGAAATGGTAGGGATAAGAGATAGAGAAGACTTGTAAATAGAGAAAGAAAAAAACCCTTAAAGAGACTGACGATGATAACATAAGGGAATGGTAGAAAAATGTCCTAGAGTAGAAGGGAAGGTCTATGCTGTTGGGGTAAAAATGATGGGACTGATCTAGGCAAGGAGGGTCATATCTTCTAAAACAAGAGGGACAGATGAGAGATTGGGTGAAGTCATAAAGAAGAAATGATGTTCAAAGGATAGATGACAATGGAACACATGGTGGATAGTCTCTGGATTCTCAGTAAAATAGCAGATCTTCTGAAAGAAGAGAGGTTAGAAATACAGTTAAAGGCTAGAGAAGAGAAAAGAATATTTAAAGTAGCCATTGTGAGTAGTAAGATAGGGAGTTTATCAATAATAAATAAAAAGGTTTCTGGGCAGAAATGAGACCACATTAAGGTTAGATTATTTTAATTTATACTAATTTTGAATCTCTGTGATCTCATGATTGTCTAGTTGTAGAAAAGGGTAATAGTGGAGATATAGAAGTAAGAAAGGACAAAATCGCGAGGAATTAGTGCAAGGTAATGTACTATAGAAGAGCCTAGCTATATAGTTCATCCAAAACTATCTCCAGTTATCTTAATCTACACCTTGCCACTGGACCCAGATGACTCTCGAGGGGAAAGGGAGGCAGGCAACCTTGCACAGTGTTTCCTCACTTAAAATCCAGTTCACTTGCCTGTCATGCCATTATCTCCCTCATGTTGTTGAGGTCTAGCTTTGGGGTACCTAAATGAAATTAGGGTTAAGGTCTAGTGGCAGGTTTGGGGTACAGATTCGGCGCAAGGGGGTCTAGTAGCAGCGCGAGTTCCCAATAAAAGCATTTATTGGCCCGGAGAGCTAGATTGATAAAAGAGGTTTATTATTAGATAAGCAAAGTTAAAGTATAGGCGAAGGTAGAGATAAGGAGGGCACTGGACAGAGGGTCCAGTGGACAGAGGGTCCTCACATGGTAGCCATGTTTGGAATCTCTGCAAAGAGGGGTTCCCAGCGTGGCCTTTTTATAATAGGAGACTTAGCTCGAGGGGCTTTCGGGTGTAGCCCCAAAGTTGGCTCATATCCGGGTGGGGCTGGGAACAGATCAGATCTTCTATTGGAATTCAAAGGGACCAGGATTTGTGAGTTAAAGAGCAATTTACATTATTAACTAGGAGAGGGTGGGAATCTAGAAAGCAAGCTTTCCCCGCATCAATGTTATGGTCAACTTTGAGAACAAAAAACAAATAATAGCTATATAGTCATAACTTTGAAGAGAGAATGAAGCTAGAATAGGTGTAGTAGCAGGACCACAAGGAGAGATTAAGGACAAAGAATAGACTTAGAAGGAATGAGATTATAGGAGACTTGAGGACAGGATATTGTGACCAAAAAAAAAGGAATTTCCAAATTCTGAATCTTAGAAGTGAAGCAATTTTGGGTGTAACTCCCTGATGCAGAGGATATGGGGCTCATACTGTGGGACTGAAGATATGAATAAACTGAAAAGCTTGTTTATGAGAGAAATGGAGATAGGTAATTAATATGAAAGACACACACATTAAATGGTGGGGATTGAATTGGAGAGGGACACAATGAGTCAGGTATTGAGAAAGATCCAAGGGTTTCTTTTTAATTGTGACAAAAGAGAGTTTTGTTATTGAGGAAACAGGAGGAAAGGAAGAGGGAATTGTTTTGATAAGAGACAATATTTATAGTGGAGAGAGCAATAGATTCTGGAATCAAGAAAACTAGTTTCTAAAGTTGCTTTTATCTTGACTGTGTGTGTCCTGAATAAGTCTCTTCTTTAAGACTCCATGGCTTTGTTTCTTTATTTATAAAATGAAAAAGCTGGGCTAGGTAGTCTTTGAGGCCCCTTTTGGTTCTGAAATATTATCCTATGAAATATTAAGTCTTTTCTAGTTCTAAATTCCACAATCCTATGATCTGTTTTAGGGAAGGCACACTGGCTCTGAAAATCTGAAATCATAGATTTAAATTTTTACCTCTGACACTACTTTTGTGCAGGTCACTGAAATGACAGTGTAGTATAATGGCCAGACTAAGCTAAGGAAACCAGGGTTCAAATCCTGCCTTAAACACAAGAAGTAACTCCCTAGGCAATCATTTAACTCCTCTGTTCATTCATTTTTTTCATCTGTAAAACAAGGAAAGTGGACCTGATGGCCTTTATCTAGCTCTATATCTAAGAGCCTAAGCAGAGGTATGTCTAACCATGTGTCATTTGCTTGATACCTACTACCATGTTCTCCTTTTCTAGTAATGGGATGATGGGAGTACTCGCAGCTGGTACAATTCAGGCAGAGCTCTCCAGGCTGTATCTCACCACAGCTTCAATCCTTACTTATTCTTCCAGTTCTAGTGCATGCTCTGTGTGGTATTTGGAGCATCATGAACCATGACTGTTGTGGACACCCAGGAACACAACCACTTACTAAAATGGTGACACAAAGAGAGAAAGACTGAGGACCAAAAACTTATAGACTTGTGCTGCATCACACTGCTCTGTTTTAAATCTGTACCCAGCTAGGCAGCACAGTATATAAAGCCCTAACGTCTGGAGTCAAGAAACTCAAGTTCAAATCTAACCTCAATAACTTACAGCTATATGAACCTAGGCAAGTCACTTGACCTTATTTGCTTCAGTTTTCTCAACTATAAAATATATGGGTTTTTGCACAGGGTTATTGCAAGGATTAAACAAGCTAATATTTGTAAAGCACTTAGCACAGCATGTCTGGCACATAAGTGTGCAGTAGAAATGCTTATTCTTGCCCATCTCCTCTAAGCTATTCTCACAACAGTATCCTTTCTCATAACCATATGTAGGCTTGTTTCATTCAGATATGCTAGACTCCTTCTTTTTCTCTGACATGTTTTGAGATCAAAGCTACATGGAAGAGAACAACAGAACAAGCTTATTGCCACCACCAAAGGATGCTCAGTCTGAGACCTTGACTGAGACAAGCTATCAGCTGCTGATGCTCGCTCTCTCACTTGTAGGATTTTTCTAACTTGACTCTATACAGTTCTCCCTTCTGTCTAGGACTTTTCACTTTTGGACTCAGTTCTTGCCTTTTCCTCTTGATTAAACAGCCTTTCTGAGCTCCAGGTTTTGACCTTAGCCCAAATTTCTGTTTGCTCTCCTAGACCTTGGTTTGCAACACACCCTACCCCACACCCATCCATCTCCAGGTGTGTTTTCTCTCTTAAGCCGTATCTCTTGCCTCTAATCTTTGGTGTGAATTGGCCCTCTTCCCTAACTCTTTGTGGGGTGGGGACACAGTGTCTATCCTAAATATTACTGTGACAAAAGTCAGACCTGAGGGAAATGTACAAATTAGGTTCTTTTTCAGTAGAGGCTATATTATTGTTTGTATTTATATCCCCAAAACTTAGCACAGTGACTACCACATAATAGGTACTTCGAATAGCCTATGTAAATTCTAAGAATTTATATTCCAGATTCCAGAATAATTGATGCATCTCAGCTTCTGGAATAAAGTTTTATCTTTCCCTCAGAATCCTAAGAATACTTCATGGAAATTAAAGGTGATACATGTAATGCCATTAGCTTGAACCCCCACAAACATGCTTTCTCCTGTCCTGCACTCCAGGTTATTAGTTGAGAATAATTTATTCAGTCTTGAGTAACTTTTAAAAAGAGGTACTTACTAAAGTAATACAGGAAGAACAATTGGTAGAAAACAATCCCTCCCCCAAATATGACATATTTTCCCACCCACTACATATAAAGTCCATGGGTGGACTTAGGGATAAATCACAGGTTATAGTTGTTAGAAATTTTTCCTCTTATTCGTGGATATTCAAGAAGTTCCCTTAAGTATGATAATTCTGCCTTCAGCTTGTCTTTGGCTCTCAGTACAGACACTACCATTGCTATCCTGGGGGACAATGCCAGGACACTAATGAGAAAATATGGTCCAAAATCCTCTGGACCTTTTACAATTGAAAATTCCTCCTCTGGCAAAAAGGGAAAAGGGGAAGAACATTTGGCCAAGATTGAAGTCTGAGCCTCTCCTTCCTTTCCAGGTGGTTTTTCCTCAGGGGTTTTACTGGAAAGTCATTCTTGCCCTAATTTCTGGAATTTTCTGATTCTAAATTACTTGATACCTTTATACAGAACCCAGAGGACATGATAAAATTCCTTAGCCAATTGGAACAGACTTCTGGCTGGACATTATTCCACCTGATCAAATGGACTTTTGAAAACTTTTCATACTTAATTGTCAATTTATTTAAATGCGATAATGTTGAGTAAACCAATCAATCCTATCCTTATATTAACAAATGCTTATTGTTGATTAGTTGATCAGGGAGCCTCAGAGCTCAAGTAAATGAACTGATTTGGAAAATGTTTTCAGCCAACTGTCTTTCTTAGTGAGATGCCCAAATTCCCTGAAATTCCCAGAATTTCAGTCCAGGAACACCCTGAAACTTAGGCTAAGATAGCTGGTATATTGTCTTGTCCATTGCCCATTCATCCACTCCTTACCTCATGAGGAAATGCCATCTAGGAGATGATGTGGAGGAATTTCTTTAGAAGAGAACTTGGAGACTTTCTGTATTTCCTTTTATCTTCAAAGTAGCTAGCTATTGGATTCCCTGGCTCAGATACAGAAGCATAAATATGGCAAAATAGTCCTTTTCCTTAAGGCAAGAGAAAAAGCCAGGATTTATTTTGGAATAAACTTGCTCTGATCAATCTTTTTTTTTTTTTTTTTTTTTTTTTTATAATATCAGCATTATTTTAAGAACAACTTTATTTTTTCCTTCCTTATATTTTTTATTAAAGCTTTTAATTTGCAAAACATATTTGTAGATACTTTTCTTTCTTTTTTTCTTTTTTTATTCTTTAAATAACTTTTTATTGACAGAACCCATGCCAGGGTAATTTTTTTTACAGCATTATCCCTTGCATTCATTTCTGTTCTGATTTTACCCCTCCCTCCCTCCATCCCTTCCCCTAGATGGCAAGCAGTCCTTTACATGTTAAATAGGTTACAGTATATCCTAGATACAATATATGTGTGCAGAACCGAATAGTTTTCTTGTTGCACAGGGAGAATTGGATTCAGAAGGTATAAATAACCCGGAAGAAAAACAAAAATGGAAGCAGTTTATATTCATTTCCCAGTGTTCTTTCTTTGGGTGTAGCTGCTTCTGTCCATCCTTGATCAATTGAAACTGAATTAGCACTCTTTCTGATCAATCTTTTTTAAAAAGAAGATTTGGACAGGTGTCCTTGAGATGAATTAGCAGGAAAATTCCCTAAGCTGGGGGAGGTAGTTAATCACTGACTGATCTATATTTGTCTTGCAATATGCCCACATAAAGTCTCAGTTCCTCTATTATTCTTCTCCTCCCAATAGCAAAGTAAGATATATCCTAAGGAAAAGTCTCTCTAGGTTGTGGGATAACAGATCTACTTCACCGATAATTTGGTCCAAGGCACAATTAGAAATAGGATTATTCATATGTCATGCTTCTCACTGCCATGGATAAGTGGGGGAATTTTGATAGAGACCCTTTCTTTCTCTTCTTTTTTAAAATAATATTTTTAAAAAATATATGCAAAAATAGTTTTCAGCATTCACCTTTGCAAAACTTTGTGTTCCAATTTTTTTTATCCTCCTTCCCCTCACTCTCTTCCCCTAGATAGCAAGTAATCTGATAAAGGTTAAACATACGCTATTCTTCTAAACATATTTCCACATTCATCATGCTGTATGAGAAAAATCAGATCACAAGGAGAAAAAAACATAAGAAAGAAAAACAACAATAGCAACACCAAAGGTAAAAATACTGTACCTTGATCCACATTCAGTCTCCATAATTCTCTCTCTGGATGTGGATGGCTCTTTCTATCAGACATCTTTTGGAATTGCCTTGAATCACCTCATTATTGAAAAGAACAAAGACTATCACAGTTAATCATCATATAATTTTGTTGTTGCTGTGTACAATGTTCTTTTGGTTCTGTTGACTTCATTTAACATCAATTCATGTAAAATTTTCCAGGCTTTTCTGAAATTAGCCTGCTCATCATTTCTTATAGAATAATAATATTCCATTACATTCATATACCATAATTTAACCAGCTATTCCACATCTGATGGGCATCCAATCAATTTCTAGTTCCTTGTCACTATAAAAAGGGCTGCTACAAACATTTTTGCACATGTGGAATCCTTTTTTCTTTTTAATGATCTCTTTGTAATACAGAGACCCCATCTTTCTAGTCCATACTCCAAGTGAAAACCACAGCTTCCCTAACACTCTTTCTATTCCTGATTCTTCATATTAAATTCCATGATGATCAGATCTGCCTATCACAGCTTTAGCAAATTCTGGAGCCTCAAGGAATTTAATATATCTGATCTTCATCTAGCAAAGATAACATCTCCTGGGACCTTAAATTCTCTTCCTGGTTGTAATTGAGATAATGAACAGACATCCAATTCTTCTGGACCAAAGATCAAGAAGATGAAGGTTTTTCTTGTGCAATATAGCAATATTATGATTGCTCAATCTTGATATCAACCATTCACACACTCCCAAGTACTTTTTGGCCATTTGTTGCCTTGATTTTATTAATTTGGACATTGCTTAGAATGTAGGAATTGCCATGAACTGCTTAGTACATTACCAGAAGTGTTATCTGGAATAGATATCTTTCTTACCTAATCATGACCCCCAGCTAGATAATAACCTGATACTCCTGAATTCTGAGACACATTCAATTTTGGGACATATTTAGTTACCACCATATTGGCCTTGTAATTTTGCTACTAACTTGGTCCTACTAACATGAAATTATAAAGGAATTATAAAACTTTCCATGTCTTTCATCAGGTCTGTAATACGATTTGTTAAGAAAAAGAGACTCTGTTATGATTAAAGGGTCTTGAATTCTATTACAATCTGGAATCAAAATTGGACCAGCTAGCTTAGATGGTATAGTTTGCCAAATCTGGTCTCTAGAGAGTGTCCAATCTGATTGGATGCTGGTGGACAATAAGCAGAAAATAACCTTCAAGATGTGTCATGGCCAATATAATAGAGTATGCCATATGGCTAATACAATGACGCTGTACTGTTTCATAGGTCCACAATGTCTATTAAAAAAAAAAAATTGATGGACTGTGTGTGGAGGGTGTAGTTTGGCTCAATAACAGTCTCATGTGTGCCTGGGATCTCTCAACATTTTGAATCTAACTGGGCCATTCTCCAGTGCCTAGGCCAAAATCTACTGCCAAATGGAAAAGTAGCAACTGAAAAACAAAAAATGGAATTCATGGAGCATTTAATAAGTACTGCAGAGTACATATAAATCCACCTAAGGGGGAGGTTATACTATAATGCCAGGAAATGTACAATGTCTCATCAGTTTGGTAGAATATCAATACCACTTCATCTTCAAGTTTACCTTGATAGACTGGTGGAGAAACATTTAAAAGCATTCTAATAGACACCAGAGGCAAGGAGTGAATTTTTTGAGTTCAAGTAGCAGGCTACTTAATCTTCCTTCTGGCAACAAACACTGTTCCACCAGGTTGGTGAAGGGCTTTCACCAATAATATTTCACTATGTCAAAACCTTGAACTGATGGAAAACTTCCAGGGAATGGTGGTGTCCTCTTCCACAGCTATTGTATTGTACCTGAAAAAGGAGGGGGCCAGGCAAAAATATGTGAAAAATGTTTAACAATCAGCTTTTTGGAAAAAAATACCTGATATTCCAGTTCAGTTTGCATTATTAACATTTTCTCCATGAATAAGACAATAATCCAAGCTTTCATTTCTAGTGTTTATTTCTGGAATGTAAATGCTCACATGGGTAGCTAGGTAGCACAGTGGGTAGAGGAGTAGGCTTGTAGTCAGGAAGACCTGAGTTCAAAAGTGGCCTCAGACACTTACTAGCTATGTGACTCTGGCCAAATTATTTAACCCTGTTTGCCTCAGTTTCCTTATCTGTAAAATGAGCTAAAGAAGAAAATGGCAAACCACTCTAGTATCTTTGCCAAGAAAAATCCTAATGGGGTCAGGCATGACAAACAATTGAATAACAAATGCTCTTGATGAAAATTTAACAATTAGCTATTGAGAGACTGTCCAAGCTGACTCTAGGACCCCAGAAGGCTATAATGTCTGTGCTATAAATGGACATTCTATCACCAATTTCTCATATGAATAGTTTCCTTTGTTTTGTACTTTTCCTCATTTATAGCTTTATCACATCTATTCTATGCAGATCTTTTCTCTGTCCTTGAATTTTTTGTGCTTGAACTCACTTCATGATTTCCAATCCTCTGGATTAATTCTTTTGACTTCTGGCTTAAACCTCAATCCAATTTTCTATTTACTTTCTTGAATCTTGATTTAAACATTGCTCCTTTTCTCCCAGCTTGTGTTCTTTTTCCGTGGATTTGTTAATTACCTTTAATCTCTTCTACATTTTGGGCCTTCTTCAATTCTTTCACTGTTGACCTTGAGTCTCAGTTTACTTAAACTTTATTGACTTCAATTTTCTCATCTGTAAAATCAGGGAGGGATGGACTTGTTGACCTCTGGGTTTTCTTCCAGTGCAACACGGAAGTACTAAAGTGACCAGGCTCTTTTCAGGCAACCAGTTCACAGCCTTTCATTTGCAAGAAAATGTTTTATTCAAGAAAATACTTGTATTCCACGGCACCTTTGTGCCATGTAATGCACTACTTTTCCTGTTTGACTGACATACTGAGAGGCAGCCTAAATAGAATATTGCAGAGCAAGCTAGCTTTGGAGCCAGAAAGATCCAGATTCAATCTTAACCCTGACATATTAGCTATGAGATTTGTACATTCCAATTAACCTTTCAGTGCTCTAACCAAATTATATGGAAAGTGCTAGCCTGCCATAGGAGAGGGAGTTTCTTTATTTGCGAATTCTGCATAGCTTAAATTCATAGGTTCAGTTCCTATTCTTATTAACACTATGTACAGTAGTTTGCCTGAAATTCCCTCTTAGAATTTAGCAGCTGAGCCAATAACCCTAGCTCTGCACATGTACACACAGTCACTCTTTCTCACTCAGTGAGAATATGCTGCTTGTTAAGCTCTTTTGGAACCCTATTGTTGCCAGTGAGCCACACTGAGGGCAAATGAATTGTCTTGATGGATGATTGCTATTTATTGTTATCCAGGTGGTTTGGGGACATGATCATATCTGGCAAAGAGGCCACAGTCACAGGATTCTAATTGTGCCAAGTTTTCTTTTATGTGATCTGCATGGAGTAGAGTGACAGAGCCAAGCTGAGCTGACATTCTCCAGCCAGGCTGTTTCCTGATTGTCAAACAATGTTCATCACACATGAAAACATACTCTCTGATCCAGGGCCAAACAGGGAGTGTACATTCAAGAGTGGGGTGGGGAGAGAGGGATGGCTAGGAGTACATTGGTCTGGGTGGGCTATGAACCCTTTTCCCCTTAGCCAATAGCTCTCTGTGGGGGCAATGATAACTGGCATCCCTCACTATTCACTATCATAAGTATTATGGAGAGGCTGGCATGGGTTTCCCCTTAAAGGAATGTGTGGTTGGGATAAAGCATCCCGTTGGTCTCCTTCTCCCTCTCAACATTATTTACTCAGGTGAAATCATGTTAGAATGAGCTTCATAATTCTTTGGATGTTAGAAAAGGAAAGAAATTCATGAATCAGCTACTACAATTCTCCCTCTTTTACAAATGAAGAAACTGAGAGCCAGAGAGGTGATTTTTACCCAAAGTCACACAGGCTGTCAATTATAGAATTCCACAATTCCAGAAAAAATAATTTTTTTTCTATATATAATAAAAAGTCACATGCATGCAACCTCCAGGGTGAGAGTTGCTAGAAAGGGAAGGTGTCTCTCCCCACTTTTTTCATCTTAGAAGCAGTTTTATTCTTCACTAGTAAAGAATCTGGTTTTAAAGAAGGAGATTTAGGGAAAGAGCACAGTGAAGTTTAGTCATTAGTCTAAAATTTAGAAAACTTATTTTTTTTATTCCTCCCTTACAATGACTAACTATGTGACCTCAGGCAAGGCACATGATCTTTCTGTAAAATGGGGATAATACTACTTGTACTACCCACCTTAAAAATTTGCTATGAGGAAGTGCTTTATAAACTTTATATATAATCAGTCATCAATATAAGGGCAATCTATTATTTCCAAAACCCAGATGAGAACAATAGCAGTTGGAGTCCCCATAGGTATTTTTCCTCTCTTCTAAAACTCTCAAGATTTAGGGGTTAGAAGAGATCTTAAAAGTTATCCAGTTCAAACCCCTCCTTTTTTGCAGATAAAGAGCAAACAACTTTTCTAAGATTATGCAGCTATTATTTCAGCTGAGCCAGTATTTGAATTTAGGCTTTTTGACTCCAGAATTAGTTTTCTTATAACTTTCCATGTCATACTTCTTCCCATCTTTATAGCTGATGGTGGCTGAGGCCACTGAGAAGAGCTACCATGGATTCAATGATCATCTCTATGTAATTGATTCTTATATCTTTGTATACAACCCCAGTCTTTCTCTAGAGTTCCAGTCCTATGGATTATCAGTTCCACTTGGATATTTTGAATTGCATGTTCCCTAGTCATGTTAACTCAAAACAGACCCTGTCTTTTTACCCAAATCCTACTTGTTTTCCAGCTTTCTTGTTACAATAAAGGCTGCAACATTCCTCCCAGAAATCCAAGCTTGCAAACTTGGTGTGATTGAACTTTGAAAATAGACAAACTCTGTTTTGAACATGTTGAGTTTGAAGTGGCTATGGGACTCCAGTTCCCAATAGATAATTGGTATTGGATGGTAGGTAGCTAGGTGGTATAGTAGACAGAACACTGTGCTTGGAATCAGAAAGACTTATTTTCTTAAGTTCCAATCAAACTGCAGGTATTTACCAGGAGTGTGATCTTCAGCAAGTCACTTCACTCTGTTTGCCTTAGTTCTCCATCAGTAAAAAGAGCTAGAGAATAAAATGGTAAACCATTCCAGTATCTTTGTACCTTAAAGAGTTGATTGTGACTTAAACAACTGAACAACAAGATGCATGACTAGAACTCAGGAGAGAAACTAGGGCTAGACAAACAGAGCTGAAAGTCATCATTCTAGAGATGATAAGTAAAACACAGACGCTGAGGAGATCATTAAGTGAAATGGGATAGAGGGAGAAAAGAAGAGGATTCAGGATATAACCCTATGAGATACCCACCTTTAGTGGGTAGGTCCTGGAGGAGAATCTAGCAAAGGATACTGGTAAGTTACAATCAGACAGATAAGAGGAGAACTGGAGATACCTCAAACCTAAAGAACTGAAAGTATTTAGCAAAAGAGAGTGATCAAAAGTTTCAAAAGTTACAGAGCAGTCAAGTAGTTTGAAGACTGAGAAAAAGATGATTAAATTTGATATTTAAGAAATTACTGGTAACTACCAGTAATTTGTAGAGAAATAAATTTTAAATAAATAAATAAATATGAAATCTCAAGTAATTTAACCATGAAGGTGAAGAAGTGATATAGGATAATAGCTAGATGGGATGGTCAGATCAAATAAGTGTTTTTAAAGATGGAGAAACGTGGACATATTTATAGGTGGCAGGAAAGGAGCAAATAGATAGGGTGAGCTTAAAAATTAGGAATAGAAAGAGGAGATGAAAGGGGGCAATTTGCTGGATCAGATAATATGGAATTGGGAAAGGGGTATATGTAGAGATGTTTGCCTTAATGAAAAGAGGGTCTTTTTTGTGTGAGACAAGGGTAAAGGAGAAAATTGTATTGAAAAACATCTGAGCCATGTAAGATAAAGAGGGGAGAAGAGGGAGCTATTTTGGCAAATGCTGTGATTTTTTTCAGTGAAGTATGAGATAAAGTTCTCACCTGAGAGGATGAATGGAGAGGGTGCTATGGGAGACTTGAGGGTGGATAAAAAGGTTTATAATGGCTAATGTACTGAAAGGGATAGTAAATTGATTAAGTGTGAAAAGACTCCCATGTTACAGTAAGGACCCATTTGAGATTATATGAAATAAAGTTGTAGTTAACTCAGTCAACATCATTTTATGATTTTTCTCCAAATTAGTTCAGCGATACATGAATAGGAGCAAAGTTTAGAGAAGATGACATCAACCCAAGGTTGGCAGTTGGCAAAGCATGATAAATAATAAGATAAAGAGTCAAGGAATTCATGTGAATGAATTTAAAATTGAATGAATTCATCAAAATGGGGAGAGAGGGAAGAAAGGAAAATGTAACCAGTGCAGGGATAATGGCCTGGGAAAGAACTAAAGAATGAAGGAATTGGAGGTTACAGGTGAAAGAAGGAATTGTTGTTGAATTGTTTTACTTGTGTCTGACTCTATGATCCCCCCCCCCCAATTTGGGGTTTTCTTGGCAGAAATATTGGAGTGGTTTGCCATTTCCTTTTCCAGCTCATTTTACAGATGAGGAAACTGAGGTAAACAGGGTTAAGTGCTGGGTTACACAGCTGAACCAATATTCATTGTACTACCTAGCTGACCCAAAAGAATCATAGCATAGAGGAAAACTGGAATAATAAAATATAATCAGATAAAAGGATTTAAGTGTTCATGAACACAGAAGTGGAACACATAGAGATAATAGCAAGATCAAGAGTATGGTGCTTTCTTTGTGAGGCTGAAGTAGAATAGGGGTAAGTAATGGAATCGAGTAGACTGAAGACCAAGAAGAAGTTAGATCTATGAAAAAATATCTACTTGTATCTTGAATCTTCTAGTTTGAGAATAGGAGTGAAAAGAAAGCCTGTGAATTAGGTACTGAAGAAAAGAGAATGTCCTGAAATTCAGGAGATAACAGCCATCAGAATCTTAGTTGGAGAATAATTTTGGACTGAATGAGGAATAAGGGAGGAAAGGTTAATGGGTGATTTTAGTAGTGGAAAAGCCTGGAAATGAGAAGGAAGAGGAGATACCTACTCTGCCACTATGATCAGTGAGTCAAGTGAAAGTGAAAATAGGATTGGAAAGGGTGGCCAAGGATGAAATATCAATAGAAGGGAACCAGTGAAAACCAGAAGATGGAGGATTGGGAAAGGAAAAGGCTTAAGAAGAAAACAAATTTATTAGCTATGAGAGTGGTCATTCCAGAAAATGCAATAAATGGTGTGGGTAAATCTGGAGAAGGACCATCATGGGGGGAAAGGTTTGGGTTGAGGGGAATGAGAGTAAGAGAACATACAGAAGGAAATGGGAAATGGAATTTGTGTAATGACAGCCAGGAATTCAGAATCATTGGAATGGAAAGAGAATGAAGAAGTATATGCTAACCAATGAGAAATGAGTCTATGAAGAATATCCAATGCTTGGAGAGATGTATATTGAAGGAAGTGATTAGATCATTCAAGCCCTCTCTTAATGTCTAACCTTGGGAGATCTTTTTGGGTTCTGATTCTGTCATATAATGTATTAGCTGTTCCTCTCTACTGTATATCATCTGTAATTTTTTTTTTTTTTGCTTAGATTGTGCTCTTACTTTATTCTAGAGAACTTTTCATTCTTCTTGGGCTGACTTGTCCAGGGTCCCACAGACAATATATGTCTCCAAGGCAGGTTCGCTAGCCTTTAGAACATACTGTCTTCCCCCTTCTCCATCTTTTTCCTTATTCAAAAATGCTAAGATACTGTTATCATTCCTCTTCAAGGTGACAAGTGTTTTTACTTCAGGACCTAGTTCCTGTTGTTGGTAAGAATCAAGTTTAGCAGAGCAATCTAACACATTGATTTTTCTACTTTTGAAAGATGAAATTTTCAATGAAGCAAACTAAAAAAATAATTCTTAAGCATGTCTTCATTCCTGTAAGCATTCCTTCAATTGATCTAAATATGGCATGACAAGAACCTTTATCTTTTTGGTTGTATGCTTTGGATTTTCAATTTTTTTCTTGTTCTTCTTAAAAGGTGAAGGCCAGAATTGAGTCCACTATGTCAGGTTACAGAAAGACAGTTTTCTTTTTGTTGAGACATTCTCTTTCTCTTTTTCTTTCTCCTCCCCCACTATATCTGTCTTAATTTGATATATTTGTATTATTTTTTGTGTTCTCTATTGTATTGTTGATATGTATTGAGGTTCACAATCCACTAAACCCCTCCAATCTCTTTTGTACTAACTGCTTTTTAGTCATTTCCCCTATTTTATACTTAAGAAATTAAATTTTGAGTTAAAACCTGACTATTGATCTTTTTTAAAAAGTCATCTTATTAGATTTAGGTTACTGTTAGAACTTTATGGATCTGTACTCTACCATTCAATGTATTCTCTAAGGCTTTTCATTTTGCAAATTTGATGATCATATTATCTACACATACATGTTATGTGTAGCCAACACACAAGGCCATGCACAAGATCACTGGGATAACTTACCAGGATTTTCCTTCCAAGTTAAGAACCCATTAATGATTATTCTTTGGCTCTGTTCAATCAATTCCAAATCAGAACTGTGGAAAGCGGTTAAAGACCCTGCTTTCAAATCTCATCTATGACATATTTATCATTTATATACCCTATGTACAAATTATTTAACCTCATTAAGTCTCAGTTTTTCCACCTATAAAAGAAGGGAAAGGCGAACTAGATAGTCATTGAGATTCCTTTTAACTCTAAATCTTTAACCTGTTATCTACATAGGTTATGTCTATCCACCTAGCCTGAAAGGATAGCACAGAGAACTTTGTTCAATGTTATTCTGAGTTCTAGGTAAAGTATATCTACACTCTTTCCCTGATCTAATAGTTCTGTGACTGTTGATAAAGGAAATGAGGTCAGGTTAATATGACTTGTTTTTGATTAAGCCATTGCTTCTGTTTCTAAGTGTTTACTAACCATCCCTTGAATAATACATTCTAGAATTTTGCCAGAAATCAAAGCCAAACCAACATCTTTTGAAAATAAGAAGACTATTTGCCTCTTCCAGCCACACACAGGTTTCCCATTCTTCTTGATTCTGAAGATTATTGACAGTGACTTAGTAATCATATCTGCCTTTTGTGTCTAGAGGCATATTTGGTCTGACCTTTAGTGCATTTGTTGGTATTTTTAGAGACTCATGCCACGTCTTTGTATACATCTTCTTTTATCTGCCCTTGCTTCTGTCTTATATATGTATATTTAAAAGGATATAATTTGGGTGATGAATTCTTTATGTTATCCATATTAGTTCCTCCCTTTCACAAATTTTTTGTTACTATTTTCAAATTGTGCATTTTCTCTGAGGTGGGTTGTTAAAGTATTTTAGACCATGGCATTTTAATAATCCTTTGAATCCTTCAAAATTTGCTCTTCCCAAATGCAGGATTCATATCATACTATGATTGGTTTTCTCCTTCTGTATCAAATTCTAATGACAGACTACTACTTCCCAGGTTGCAAACATTTCCACTTTAGCAAATACGTTTCTGAGAATCACTTTCAGAATAGTAATTCCTCTCATTTGCTTGAGTCCCTAGTTGCACTTCCACTTACCATTAATTGTTTTTAGATGTGTTTTTTACATGTAACAAAGTAATGAGGAGGAAGGATTTTGTTTTATTACTCGGTTGTAGTATAATATTTTTATTGAATTGTTTAACAAATTCACATTTAAAATTATGATATTTTGGTTTGGGCTTTATTTATTCTGTTTGTGTTAATTTTTAAATCAATATTTGTTCCTGTGATATTTTACTTTATTACTTTGATATTGTTCTTCCATTATTGACATTTAATTGTTTCATCTCAAATTCCTTGAATTTAATTATTCTCTATTTATGTTTTCCCCTTTTTTAAATCTTCATGATTAGTTAAGCATATTGTTCAAAATCTTCAGTTTCCCCTAACTTTTTCACCTAAGTAACATTCTTTAGAAATATCTTTTTCCAAGAAATTTTCCTTTGCTTCTCTCTCTTCCTCATTCCTCTTAATCCAATCTGAATTCTAACATATATTTCATGGTCTCTATTCTTTACTTTATTCTCTCCAACTCTCTGATGAGGATAATGTTTCTAGGATGCCAAATTTGAACACCTTCCTTTATCTTGTTTGTTGATGCATTTGTACATTTTTTTCCCCATTTCATTTTTTCTTTTTCATCTGTCCTCACTCTTAGAAATATCATTTCAAGAAGGAAATGTTATTCACGGGAAGTATTTCTTTGTGAAGGTAGTCATTCTGTGTCCTAAGTCCTATCCTCTGCCCTTGCCATGGTCACTCAAAACTCCTGTAGGGCAGATAGATATTTGCAGTAGCAGGTAAAGTGCTGGATTTGTGAGGAACAATGTGAACAAATCAGGCACTTACTAGCTATGTGACTCTGAGCAAGTCACATTATCTTTCTCTGTTTCAGTTTCCTCAACTGTAAATTTGGGATAATGGATTGTTGTGAGGATCAAGTCAGATAATATTTGTTATTATGAGGATGAAATGAAGTAATATTTGTAAAGTGCTTAGTATAGTGCTCCGCACATGGTGTTATACAATTGGATATTATCCTCTTTGCCTGTCAAAATGGGTATTGGTTGGGGACTATATCCCTTCTCTTGAAGTGAAATACAGTCCTCAGAAAGGGAGGTATCATAGTATAAAAATATTCCTTAGAATAAACTAATTATAAGGTCCTTGTTTCTTATTACAGGTATGTACCTCCCATACCAGAACATTCTTTAGTTCTAACTTTACCTTTTATTTCCCTTTCAGGGAAAAAGCCCTGATTTTTTTTTTTTTTTAGTATGGTTATAATCCCATTAGGCCTTTTCACTTCTACCTTTTTATTTCATTCCTTTTATTATTTTATTATGCATGCTTTCATTTATCAGTTCTTTCTCTGGAGGTGGATAGCATTTTCCTTTATAGGTACATTGTAGTTGATTAGAGTATTTATAATACTCAGAATAATTGTTTAGTTGTTCTAATAATATTGCTGTTTCTGTATATATTGTTCTTTTGGTTCTGCTCATTTCACTATTCGTTACTTTATGCAAGTGTTTCCATGTATTCTAGAGTCAACAAGCTCATAATTTTTTACAGGACAATAATACCCATCATGATCATAAACCACAACTTGTTTAACCATTCTCCAATTTCATTCTTTTTAAATAAGTTAGTCTTTTACAGAGTCATGTTCTAAATCACGGTCTTCTTTCCCATCTTATCTTTCAGTGGTAATTATGAGGCTGAATTTATTTCCTTGTTTTAAGACTCTTTGCCTATTTTACTTGTTAACTGTATTTTGTACATTTGAGGCTAAGTATCTGAAGTCAGGTGTTATATTGATAATTCCTTTCTTGTATTTTGTCTTTTGTTAATTGCATCTCAACTGCTATTCTTCTTATAATAACTATTTGTACTTTCCTATATTGTTACTACATTTTACAGTTTTTAGCTCAGCATATATGCCATTTCGTCTTCCTTCCTTTTTTCTCCTTTTGATTAGATTCTAGGAAAATATGTGTGTGTGTCAGTTTATGTATATATGATGCACATTTCATATGACAAAGCTGCAGTTTAGGGAGCTGACATTACTTTCCCAGGATCATAAGTCTAATCATAATGGAGCTGGATCTTAGTCTCTTTTTCTTCCTAATCTGCCCCTATCATTCAATAAATGCTTGGGAATCTTGGAGAGGAACTTCCTTACTTCCTGTATTTTGTTTGTACATAATAATTTATATTATTAGACTGGGAGCTCCCTGAGAACAAGAGTTATGTATTACCTTTTTTTTTTTTTTAATATCATTAGAGCTTAGCGTAGTGCCTGACACAGATGCTTATTGACTATGTGACCTTAAGCAAATGATTATGGCTTTGACTTTTGATTTCTTAGTCTTAATGTCTATTATGGTGTGGGGGTGATGACTTTCCAAAGGCTCAAAATTCTGGCAGGTCTAACCAAACTAATGAGATTTTGAGTATGGTCTAAGTATCAGTCTAACTAAGGCTCTTTACTAGCCAATTGGCCATAAGATGATGAATTCTTTGACCATGGCCAACTAGGAATCCCAATGAAAAATAAACACTCAACTGACAAAGGAATAAAGTCCAGTTCCTGTCAACAAATTGCTTTGTATAGTGTAAGGTGTGAGCTTTTTTTATTGTTACAGTCATTGTTTTTATTCTCTCTGTAGCAAACTGGACCCATCAGTGCCACCCTGGTGATGACTCGTCCCATCAAAGGGCCCCGGGACATCCAGCTAGACTTGGAAATGATTACTGTAAACACCGTCATCAACTTCAGGGGCAGCTCTGTCATCCGACTGAGGATATATGTGTCACAGCATCCATTCTAAGTCCCGAGCTGGAGTTTTTTTTTTTTTTTTTAAACACTCCTACATGCCAGAAACAGAAGAAAAAAAAAGAGAAAAAGGAACTTTATCCCTTTCCTGCTGAATGTTTCTCTCAGGAGTCAGTGCTAACTGTTCTGACTCCACAATCAGTATTACCCTATTGACCTGATGGTCCATGACACTCTGAGGGAAGCACTATCCCCATCCCCAGAACTTTCTATGATGTAAACATGTGGAAGTGTATTATCATGTGACTCCATTTGATGTCAGTGGTGATTTTTAAATTTGGTTATTTCTGTCTTTTCTATTTGTTTAGGTTTGGCCAGGGTATGATTATAATGCAAAGGACTGTGAACACCTTTCCTCTGCTCAGCCCTTCCCTTTTCTTCCTTCCCCTTCCTGTCTGGAGCTACAGTGCTGCTTTGCAATGGCCCCAAAAAAACTGGTGGAGAATGCTAGGTGTAGCTAGTTTGCTCTTGCATGTACTGAGAAGGCTATAAAAATCAAATTGTGGCAGGATGTAAGCATTTTTATAGAGTTTGTTTAAAAACATGTCTGGAATTGTCAACCATAAAAGAAGTTTCAGTTGTTCCTAAATTTGTCTGATGGTTTAATCCTTTCTTGACCATCTTGGGCCCATTAAAAAAAACAACAACAACAACAAAAAAGAATGGGAATGGGGTGAATTAGGGTGAGATAAAAATCCTTCAACATGCCCTTAAAAATCACTTTCATATTTGATTTTTCTACTCATTGTAGCACAGCATATGATGATATATGTTCAGTAGTTTAAGAATTGGTGGTGGTTCTACTCCACTGGAGTTCATATTCCTTTCAAAGATGTAAAGCCCAACTTTTTCATACCTCAACATATGGTCTTCATAAGATGCCTTGTCTGAAAAAATTCATCATGATGAACAACCCTCTGGCGATCAACTTTATCATAATAAATCATATTTACATAAACACTTTAATATGTCTAAATACAAACATCAAAACAATTTGAAGACATAGGGAGTACAAAAACTATTAATCTGATTTTGCAGAGGAGGTCCAATGAAATGATCTCCCCAAAGTAACACAATTTAGTAAATGACCAAGCCAGGTCTCAACTCCAGATTTTCTGAATCCAAGTCTAGTACATTGGGTATCCTGGAAGGACTCTTTATTCATACAACCTCTAGAATTATTCCACAAATAAAATTGGGAGTCAGGGGACGCCAGCCCAATTAAAAATAATAAAAACTTTATATTTTGTTTCCTTTGACTTGCCATTATCGGTCAACTTTAGCTCTACTCAAGCCCTAGTTATTGTGGGCTAGAGCAGAAAGATCATTAGATACTCATTTCTGAGTCATATGAAGTTGTTATTTTCAATAGTTTTTTTAGTGAGGTAGGGGAAGCTAATCTTGAGTTAGTCAATGGATTTGTTACATTTTAATTGTTAAATCATTTAAGCTCTCTTTGATTCCACCATCTAATCCATAAAATAAAAGTATTACACTAGGTTTCTAGGTCTTTTCTAGGTTCAAATTTTATGATCCATTAAAAAAAAAGTTAATGGTGTTTTCTAGTCCTCAAAATCATCCACTATAAGGATAAAATCAAGTTTTAGAAGGCTTTATTAAGAAAATCTGTCAAGTTCTTGCTACAAAGTATACTTGGGTATTTTTGGAGGTATCTTATCAAATCACAGCTTTCCTGTTTATTAGAAATCTCAGATTGGAGGTATCAAACATTTTTCCTCTGAGGTACTTCTTTTAGTCCTCCTAAAAGGTTCTAATCATGGTAGGGTGAAGTAGGAGAAGTGCAAAATGAATGCTACTATTTAAAGTTATAGATCTAGTTTGTGGTCTTGAGTAAAGAGAGATTTGCATTGCAACTTGCTGATGAACATAGTGATTGATGGTCTGGGAATCATCAAGGGAAAGTGACCAATTTGGAGACTGGCCAGGTAAGTCTTGAGCTCTATCAGTAAATTCAATACAATCAAATTGTTGGGGAACATTGATTTAATTTTTTATTTGACAGTGAACTGTTGGTCAAAACAATTTATTGGGAGGTATATATTATTTGTTTTATAGCTAACATAGTTCTTAGAAATCATCTAGTAATCCCCAGCCCTTATTTGACAAATGAGGAAACTGAGGCATGAAGAGGATCAGGTTCATTGAAGATGACCCAAGTAGAAGCTCTAAGATTGACACCAGTATTCAGCTTCTTAAGATGATGGATTTTTTTTTATTGACTTTTTTTTTATTTTCAAAACATATGCAAGGATAATTTTTTTTTTTTTACCATTGATCCTTGAAAAAACTTGTGTTCCAATTTCCCCCTCTTTCCCACACTCCCTCTCCTAGATGGCAAGTAATTCAATATATGTTAAAAATGATAAAAATATATGTAAATCCAATATGGGCATATGAATTTATAAAATTATTTTGCTGTACAAGAAGAATCAGATTAGAAACAAAATAAAATGCAAGCAAACAACAAAAGAAGTGAAAATACTATGTTGTGACCCACATTAAGTTCCCACAGTCCTCTCTGTGGGTGCAAATGGCTTTCTTCATCATAAAATCATTGGAACTGGCCTGAATCATCTCATTGTTTAAAAGAGCCACATCCCTGATGGGATTTTTTTCACAAGGTCATCCTATCTCATGCAGGTTCTTGGCTAAGAACTAGTAAAAGCAGGGAGCCATCATATCCCCAGCTCTCTTCATTTTCCATGTAATCACATTTCTTCTTCCTAAGGAAGAATCTTTGTATAGTTTTTTTAATAGGAAAGATATCTTTATATGTCCAAACTGCCTACCTGCTCTTATGTATGTAGTCTTTGGTGATTTTAAACAAAAAACAGACACCTCCAAATTATTTCCATTTGCATTCATCCAGTTAAGTTCTACTGACAAACAAATAAACAAACAAAAAAAAACTGCTGGGAACATCCCAGACCCACAGCCTGGAAAACATGCATTTTGTTTATTCACCATTTCATTCCACACACCCTGCTGTTTGTTGGTCCAGCTCCATTGTCTAGACTTAGATCATAGATTTACAGATTGTTAGAACTGGAAGGAACTTGAGAGTTCATCTATTTCAAACCCTTCATTTTTACAGACTAGGAAAATATGGGGAGACAAGGTAGAGTAGTAGAAAGAGTTGTTTTTCTGTTATTAGAGGACTTGGATTCAAAAATCACCTTTGAAGCTTACTACCTATGTAATCTTGGAGAAGTCTTGGGGAAGTGGACCTGCGTAGGTCCACATTTTTGAATCTATAAAAATGAACAGTGAATTAGATTACCAATAAGATTCCTTTTACCTTTAGATTCATAAGGACCATAAGGTCCAAGACTAAAGTACATTGTGCCCAGATTTTTCCTTTCTGCATAAGTCATATAGATGAGTGAAGAGAAGGTCTTTAGATGCCGGTTCCCATTTTGAACTAGTGCACTTTGTCACTGCTTTGTATAAGTAAACCTGTACTGCTGAGTTCTTGAGTTTCTATACAATGAAAGGATCAGGTTTCATTTTGCTCCTGAAAAAGAGGGAAAGGAGAATGTGTCTTGATGATTTAGAGACCTATTGGCCTCCAAGGTGCCATATTTGGAACTAAATTCAAACCTCTGGGGCCTGGATCTTGTTTGTTCACATCAAAATGTGGCACAGAGCGACTCATAAAACCTTCAAAGACTCAAGGGGATCCCTGGACATTAGATTACTTTTTCAAAACAATGCTGTGATGAGTTAAGTGTAAATGAATCAGGAGCATGTGGATTCAATTTTCCTTAAAATACACTTGGGCTTAAAAATTAAAGGGGGAAAAATGCTTGGGGCAACGTGTGCACTGTATTGCCAAACCCCAAACATTTGGGAAACAGTTCAAGAGGCTCAGATTATCCAGAGCTGTTTGCTTCACCCACCCCTGGGGAAAAGTAGGATGTTGTTATTTTCACAAGATTGAGGATAAATTGGTTTTTTGGGGCAACAACATTGTCCTCCATTGTGGAATCTGATAAGGGTTGTTCTCCTCTATCACTTGTTCAGACAAATCTTCCACTTGGCCTTAGTCATTTCCTTTGTCGGTGGAATGGGGATTGCCCTCCCCTGTTACTCTACTGTGCCTGGACACAAGAACTTAGAATCATGGAATATTAACTCTACACAGACCTTAGACACCATCTCAGGGGTTTTTAGCTAGGAGTCTGTGAACTACTTTGTAAAAAAGAATTGACAATTATTATTTAATATAATTGGTGTATTGTACGCTTTTGCAAACATGATTCTGGGGAGTCCATAGACTTTACCGGACTGCCAAAGAAGTCCATGATACACAAGGAGTCAGAAAGCATCACTAATTCAGACCAATCTCCCAATTTTTCAGAGGAGAATCCTAAGTGTCGGAGAAGATAACTTAACAAGATCCTAGTCTACTTAGATCAAAGGAAACTGGCCTTAAAAGGGAGAGGGAATAGAGAATTAGATTTGAGGGTCAACAGTCAGAGTGGTTTATTTTTTAAGTGGAACAAAGCTCACCTACCTATGACTGACTTCATTTACTTGGAAACCTGGTTAGGTAACAAATTTGGTACATGAGATGCTCTTTTCCTAGTCTATGAACTTGTTTAACTTAGAAACTTTGATTTTTTGTCACATGATCAGTGTAGTTCAAATGTATCTTTAAGGCCCCAAAATAGGATCATAGTTTTGCAACACAAAAAATAAATTCAAAGAGGTAGCATTAAATAGTGGAAAAAATACTGGACAAGGACATAGGGAACTGAGCTTTGGTTCTAACTGTGTCATCGGGTCGGTAAACTTGGGAAAGTCACAGCTCCTCCTTGAGCCTCCCTGTATTCCTCTATAAAAGTAGGTGACCAGACTAGAAGCTCTTGAAGGTTTCTTTGAAGATCTGGCAATTTAGGGATCTAAGAATTTGTCCTAAAGAAAAGTGGTCATGTGGTAAAATATAATGTTCTGGGAAAAAACTGTTCCTCTCTCACCTCTAATAAGGATGAAAGGCCTGTTTTGTAGTTGTCATAAGCAAAGAATTTGATTAGACAAAAGTCAAGGAGATCATTCCTTTCCCATTATGGTTTTTTAAAAATACTCTGAAATGAAACAACAGTGCGTGGAACTTTATGAATATTGGAAAGTGGGGTTGAGAGGGAAAAGGAGTCACCATGTTTACTCACTACAAGTTGAATTATCATGCCAGTTTTTCTACCTCTAATACAGGTCAGACATATAAACTAATGATATTTACAGAACAAAATATTGCCCTATTGTCAAAGTCCCTTTGAGCTCTAGATTCCTATGATTATAAAGTCTATGAAATAAATATGAGATATTTCATTGAATCTTAAACTACTAGAATTGGAATAAGCTTTAGGACATAAAAAGTTTGTGTGTAAAACATAGAATAGGAGAACTAAGAGGAACATTCAAAATTGTCCAGTCTTCTCAATTTAGAGGTGAGAAAAGAATAAACTTTGAGAGGCAGGGGGATTTTGCACTGGCAACACTTTGCTGTAATTCAGGGATGTAACCATTTTGTGAAAGCAGCCATTACCTGAATATATTTGGCCTTTCACATTCTTTTTTTTCTTCATTGACTTCCAATCTTGATGTTATAATGGTCACAAAGCCAGAAGCAAATAGAAAATTGCTCAGCTCATAATACCTTGCAATAGGAGAGTGACCATTTTCTCTCCTGAATGCTAAATTCTGAATCACAAGGAAAGAATGCTTTGAATTAATACAGGAGACATAGTTTAATGTAAAGATGCATTCAGGGAGGCTTCTTTTAGTCTGTTTGCTTCTTGTTTATTACTTCTGCTGAATAAGGAACTATAAACTGGAGGCTGAGAAAATGAAGACAAGATTTTATTTTATAATTAGATATACAACAGGGACCCTATTTTTATGATAACTGCTGTTTAGGATAGAATTTTTTACCAAACTACCTTATTTAGCAAATACCATATGCTGTGATATAGTGGAAATTATTTGACCTATTCAATTCAGTCATAGTTGATTCTTTGTAACACCATTTGGGATTTTCTTGGCAAAGATTCTGGAGTAATTTGCCATTTCCTTTTCCAGCTCATTTTACAGATGAGAAAATTGAGGCAAGCAGGGTTTAAGTGACAACCCTAGGGTCTCAGTAAGTGTCTGAGACCAGATTTGAAATTAGGAACAAGAGTCTTCCTGACTCCAGACTCAGCACTCTAATCATTGAGCCACCTTCTGCTTTGATTTGACCTATAATATTGGTCTAATAATAAATCTCTTTTCCTAATAGTTCTACAATTTCCCCCATATTTATCTTGATCAAATCTGATCTTGTGCAAATTGCTTAATCTGTTTGGGCCTCAATTTCCTTATCTTCAAAAGGATATGATTTCTAAGATCCCTTCCAGTTCTAAATCTGTAGTCCCTATCATCCTATATGGCATTCTAAAAAACCTATAATGGCAGACTGGCCATTAATGAGGCACCAATTGGGAGAGTGAGCCTGAGCTGACATTCTTTTATTAATAGTTCATTGTTGTCCTTGCTAGGATACTTTAGCATATTGAAAAGCATTCAACTGTGAACCTTGGAAGCAAAAGTGAAGGTGTAAATAAAACTACTCATTTTGCCAGTCTGAAGCAAAACGTTTTTGTTTTGCTGAAAGCTCATAATGAGATCTCTTGATCTGTAACTGCTCCCCAAGAAGTACCAACAGCCAACAACTATGGGTGAGATGAATCCATTAAAAAGCAAACAGAAGTGTCAGCACAGGAACAGATTGTTGATGGACTTTGATACTGGAAATGATGCTGTTGTTGGCAATGGAGGTGGTTGGAATGTTGTTAAGCAATAATGGCAATGAGAAGACAGAGCATTGTGACTCCTACTGACACACACAAGATAACAAATTACACAACATTGGAAGCATGAAAACATAGCAAAGTCATAGTTAGTGCTGTTTGGGTATCAGGACTTCATTCTATGTTGAAATACGTTTCAATTGAAGAAGGAGAATTGTTTTATTTTACTTTCACGTTGAATCTTTATCTGATTCTCCCTTTTCAAAAATGATACTCAATTTGCATGAACTACTCCAGCCCTGGCTTACTTACATAATGGCTACTGTAATTTAAACCATTAAGTTTTTTTCAGGCTTAATATAAAAATCTTTTCTTAATTCTTATTTATAAGAGAGTTAGAATTGTTATAATGTTTAGGAAGAAGTTACCTTCAGTATGTCTTTGTAAAATTATGGTTTAACAACTTTTACCAAACAATAAAAATATATTTTGAATCAAAGCCAGTGAAGTTAAAATAAGGGTCTTACATGTTTAAACTTGAGTTTATTTTAGTATGATTGATATATATGTACACACACACACACACACACATATACACATGCACACAATATCATTTCTCCTGGCAATTATAATGATTGATTAGAGCATATTTCTCACTTTTTGAAAAAAGAAATGGAGATTTTTCTTTCAAGGATTATAGTTTCATATAGAATCTACCTCACTCCCTGCTCTTATATTATCCAGAACTGCTTAAAGACAATAATTTTACAATATTTTTCATACTGAAGCCTTGTTTAGATCATAATCTGTTTTTTTTGGCACAATAAATGGTTCTTAAAGAAATTCATCATTCTATATATTTAAGGAGAGCAAATGATTCATTACTTTGGATTTTCTTTCTATGCTAAAGCTCAATAATTGATAACTAATTACAGATTTCTGAACTCTAATAAAAACGTATATGGAAATGCCTCCCTCTTTTCTGAGTACTGGATTCAAGCTACACACCCCATTAATACGTTAGAGTACAGTAATGTGCACACACAGTAGGAGCTTAGTAAACATTTGTTATTTAACCATCCAGTGGAGTTGCCAACCACTAACATGAATTTATTCAGAAGTAAGAATCAGATTTTGGGTCAGTTTGATGCTCACTCTGGTGTTTATGGTGCTTTATCCCCACTGAATATTAGTACTGAGAGATGCCAAACTTTCTGTGATTATCAGAAATTGGACAACTTTCTCCTCCTCAATTCTATGTTTCTCTGTGTGATGATCCACCCTTGTTTTTTTCTTTTTCTTCTTTTTCTTTTTATTTGGACTTTTATTTGAGATAAGAGGTAATATATCAAGCAGGCTCTGATCCTTAAGGGAGGCAGCAGCAGCCCAACAGAATAAGGTGAGAGTTTATATAAAGAAGGGAAAGTAAGAAAAAACACAATAAAACAGAAGAATTAGGGAAAATTGAATAATCTTAGATGAGATTTTGTATTCCTTTGGACAATATTGAATTAGCTTGTTTTCTAATATATGCAAATTATTGTGAATTTGCTCAATTAGAATCAGTTATTTAGCACCCACCTCTAGTAAGTCTAATTTCTCCCTTATGCTCATTATGTTTTTGTTGAGCACTAGTAATGTGATTTTGTCTTCATGGCACCATCTTTCCATAGGAATGGACAATCACACTTAGGCTCCATAGATGTTTTGCTTTTGCTGTGAAATCAATAAGAACAAACCAAATCAGAAAACAAAAAAAGAACATACAATAAAATATCTACTCTGTGTTTGAATACTAATAACCACAAACAGATTCAAATGACTCCCACATGGTACAAAGGTCACTCTGAACTCAATAGTTCTGGGAAAAGCACTACCTCAGTTTACTTAGCTTGCATGGCCACTGCTCTTAAGGTCCAGCAAAGGAGAACAGACAAAAAACATAATCTATAATGGATGTTCCATTCAGATCCAATATGGCTAGTCTTTAGATGAAGATGCTGAAACTCTGAATATGAGACTCAGCATCTTTTAAGATTCAGTAACTCAGAACATTAGATTTAACAAGAGTCATACACTCAAGACCAGTTGCAAAATGAAACCCCTCTGATGTTGCTTTTCTTTCAGTATTCTGATGCTCTCAGGCCTTCTGATTACTTCCCATCATGGCTAATTTATTTGTAGATCATGAGAAGTTTCCTCAATAATAAGTCGCAGCAATGAGAGCTTGCTACCATTCCATTTTAGCATTATCTCATTTAAATTTCAGGACAACCCTGGGAGGCTCCTGAGAAGAGTGCTGAAGACACAATTTCTATGCTTATTTTCTGGTGTTTTCCAAATAACTCATCATGTAGTGTATAAATAGAGAAATTATTTCCTTCTTTTTGCAAATGTTTAGTCAAGACAAATCAACAAGTATTTATGAACACTGCTAAGCTCTATTCTAAGCAGTAATGATAGAGACAACATGCAAATAACTATAAATAAGGTCACACAAGATCTGGTAAATTAGAGATAATTAATGGATGGAAAGACGTTCAATTAAGGGGGATAGGGGAAAGTTTCTTATATAAGGTAGGATTTTAGCTGAGATTTGAAGGAAATTAGAGAAGAGGAAGAGAATGGAGACTGCTAGTGAAAATGAATGTTATTTAGAGATGATACTATCAAGTGCCTTTAATTTCTTTATCTTGTCCTATTACTATCACTAGCATTTCCAAAACTAGACTATACCAAAAACAAAAGACACCCTTGCTTTAATGCATTCTTTATTGACTTTGATATATACTTTTTATCATACTAAAAGTTGACCCTTCAATAACTATGTTTTTCTATGATTTTTTAGCACAAATGAATGTTATACTTGGTGAAATGCTTTTTTTATGAATCTATTGATATAATCCCATAGTTTGGTTGTTTTTGTTTTTTATAATAGTGATTATGTTAATTGTTTATGTAATTATAAACTAACTTTGCAACCTTGTTTGGCTGTATCCAACTCTGCAAAGGTAAATACTCCCTCCCCCTCTCCCCCAATATATTGGTGTAGTCTTTTTTTTTAAAACTAGGTTTTAATTAAAATTTTCTTGCAACAACATTTATTAGTGATATTGGTCTATCATTGCTTTTTCAATACCTCATTGGTTTAAACATTAGGTCCATATTTGTCTGATAACAGGAACTTCATAACATATTTTTCCTTAATTTTTGAGAATAATTTATTTGTTAATTAAATTATGTTAGAATTCATTGGAAAATTCATTTGAATGAAGGATCTTTTTCTGTGATAGGAAAAAAATAATTTATGCCTAGTTCAAATTAATTTTTAGAGATTGGGGCTGTTTAATATATGTTTCATGTTTTATTAATTTGAGTCTTTTATACTTTGTAGATAATCCATTTAAATAATTTCTTGGCTATATTGCTATAAAATTTTATACAGTAAGATATGACAATTATTTTTTCTTCCCTATGTTGTGTTTTATTATTTCTTTTTAAAATTTTTTATAATTTATTTTCCTTCCTATTTTGATCAAGAAAGCTTAAAATTTAACTTTTTTAAACCAAAGAAACAGTTTTTACTTTTGTTTACTATTTTTTGAGTCCCTTCCCTTTCCCTCTTCCCCCATTTCATCTATAGTTTATCAATAGAGATAACAGTAAAAACATTACATGATCATCTACCTTGCTGCTGACACTAAAGTTGATCCTTTCATCTAGCATGTATTAAACTTCTTATACATGTGTTGTCTTTGCTTTTTAAAGTATGAACTCTTTGAGAGAAGAGACTATATCACTTTTCTGTATATACCTTCAGTTTTTGGCACATATTAAGTGATTATTAACTTCTTTTATCATTTATTCATTTACTTGTCTAATTTTTAAGAATTTTCTGTTAGTGCTTTTCAAAAAGTTTCTTCAGGTTAAATATCCAATTCATTAATCCTCTCCTTTTCTAATTTGCAAAGATTTATTATCAGAAATTTAATTCTTCCTTTGAGGACTGATGAGGATGATGAAGGCACCAAATGTTGGGACTTAGCACCAAATGATGGAGTTTGCTTAGCAATCCCTAGTTCAAATACAAGGTGCAAGGCTCAAGGTACATGTGAAGAATTCATAGTGTCTTTCTCCTTGCCAAAAGGTACATTTATTTATGAGATTAAAGACAAAATGAAAAGGTACAATAAACACCAAGAGTGGTAAATATGAAATAAATTTGGGAGAGCATATGATTAGCAAGGAAAAGGATTTTAACAATTAACAATGGAAAAGACAAGTTCCCTAGGGGAACTCACAATTAGCCAGGAGAAAGGGAATACACCATGAGGTGAAAATATGCCATTAATGGCAGGCTAAATCCATATGACACCATGAGGCATGAGGGAAGGAGGAGGAAAAAGATACCATAAGGCAGAGCTCAATGGCTGGCTAACCCAAAAAGCATTCAGCAGGCAGATTTATAGCTGAAATTTAATTTTGGTGGTTTAACATCCTAACTTGGCTTTCTGATTGGATATAGTAAGGGGTTTTTCTCAAAACCTCCACTGTGGAACTGTAAGATTGAGCTGATCCCCATTACTGTCCTTCCCTGTTTGCCTCAGAGAGTATTATAATCTTATCAGTGCTTCAGGCTTTCTCTGCCAACCCCATTTAGTTATCCAGGACCTCATCAAGGACCACTTTAACCCCATCCCCAAATTTTGTCATAGTGGTTCATTATTTTCTTTTATATAACTTTTGCTTTTGTGATATATTCCTTGATTTACTCATTATTTAGGATATCATTATTAGATTTCATTTTGGTTTGTATTTTTTACTTTTTTTTGTATTAACTGTTATTTTGTTATTCTCTTTGCTTAAATTCTTTTACTGATGTCTTGATTATTAGTACATAAGTCATTATGTGGAACAGCACATAATAAGAACACATCTTTGTTCCTTTTCTTTATTTCATTCCACACCCATTTTACTGTGTGGTACAAAATCCTCCCTCTCTTTCCTCCCCCTTAGTTTGTCACATTCTTTTGTACTGTCTTTATTCAAGGAAAAGTAAGAAACTCAATAATTTAGTCAATCATATTGTCTTTATTTATTTTAGTCAATATAAACATTCTTAGTTACATTACTGAATTTACTTGATAATGAGAGTGGAAAGACTCTACAATAGGAATCATTTAACTTTTTCGAAAATGTACTATAGAGAATGCCCAACCTAACATCACTTAAGTACCCCCAGAAATAATTTTATCACCTTTCCAGCATGGCAGAAGCAATGATGGTGAATTGGAGATCTTAAGGTAAAGAGTATAAGGAATTGAATATGGACAGAGAGACTTTGTAGTTGTGGACAGAGGTAGCTGGGAGCTTTGTCTAATTTAGTCTCTTTGGAGGTTGCAGTCTATCTCCTCTGGGTTTCAGGAAAATGTGACACATGTCAGGTTATTGTAAATGTAGACTTTCTTTGTTTTCATATTCTGGACTTGGTATTTGCTACAAAAACAGATAATTTGATATGGACCAGAGAGAATGGTCATCCATCTGACTCCTCCTAGATCCCACTTTAATCTCCCCAAACTCTTTTGGAGTTCCTCTCCTTACTTCATAGATGCTGACTCTTTTTCCTTCAGCTTTAAAATTTGTATACCCCAAAATAAAAACACTCATTCATTTTTGACTCTATGTTGGAACTCCTTGAACCTGTGAAACTATTCACATGACTAGATGGCACTCCTTTTCGGGACTAACACCCCATGAGGCGAGTACCTCATAATGTCTTCCCTCTAGCTGCTTCCTCCTAGTTAATTGTGAATTCTATTAAGGAACTTATCTCTTTCTTGTTAATCCACATAATAAACAGCAAAACTTTTGTTATGGTTGTTCCATGTTGTGAACTCTATTATGCTATTTTTATATAATATTGTTTTAACTATTTATTTCTCTCCTAAATCAATTTCTATTTACCACTCCTAGTGCCTATTTTACTTCATCAATAGTGACTTCCCCATTGTGACCTGTTTTTTAAGAAATCGTGGCCAATCAACTTTTAGCATATAAAATTTGTAGCCATTATTTTTTATGCCAATACACAAATATATTGATGTCATATTTCAAAATAACTGCCAAGCATTTTGTAAAGAACTCATGATAAATAGATCTGGCCACTCTGTTCAATTGAAAGAACATTTGGTCAAGATAACCATATATGACAGTTATGAGTATATGGTTGTCAAAACTACAAAATCAAATTGTTTACGTACTTAGGTCCTTAGAATATCCATGGTTTACTACAAGTCCAAGATGGAGTTATTCATGCTAGCAGTACTATTTTGTTAATTATGTTTTAATCTACAAGGATATGGTCAGTATTTTGCTTTTTTCCACTTTTATAATTTCTCTGTGCTCCAATGCATGTTTGATTTTTGATTAAGTTACCAAATGGTGCTGAGAATTGGTTTTTATTTTTCAAATGTTCATTCACAAGAAAAATGTCATTAATTTTTCAGATAAAATTTATTCAGTTCTATATTTTCTTTTTTATCTATCTTTTAGATTTATTCAATTCAGAGCAGAATATTAAAGCCAATTACAGTCATGGTGATACTATCCATGTCTTTTTGTAATCTCTTATCTTTTCCTTTATGAATTTAGATGCTGTACCATTAAAGGCATATAGATTGGGTAGTGATATTATTTTATTCTCTATCATATCTTTTAAAAGTTCATTGTACTTTTCAATTTTCTTTCTTTTAGCATTGTGAATTTTATTTTTACTTTCTCTGATGGAGTAATTGCAATATAAAATTTTTATTGCATTCACCTAATGATAGATTTTGATCCAGCCTTTCATTTTCTTTTCTTGTTTGCCTTTATTTTTTAGAGATGTTTCATATGTAGGAAATTAGATTTTGTTTTTTATTTCTTTTACTAGATTGTTTAATTCATTCACATTGAATATTATTATTGTTCAGTTGCCTTGAAGTTTTCCTTCATTTATTTATTTTACCTTGATTTTATCTTTGCTTTTTAAGGCAGTAGTTTATCCCTATAATTAGTTTTGTTTACATTGCTTTGATACCAACGTATTCCCACAACTCCTTCTTCCAACTCCAATCTATCTTTCCCATTCCAAGTTCTTTTAATCTACTTAGTTTGGTAAATAAAAAGAAGATTTAAAAAAAAATTCCCCCCCATTTTTAGCCTTTTTTCCCCATACTTAATTTAGTGTGCAATACAAAACCTTCCCTTTCCTTCTTCTTTCCTCCCTTAGTTTTTCATTCTTTTGCAGTGCTCGTTTCCAAATACTTTTCCAGTTGCTTTCTCCTATTCCTTATATTTTCTTTTCAGTGTCCCATAAGTAGCTAGAGACTTCAGTAGATAGAGCCCTGAACCTGGAAGCCAGGAAGACCCCAGTTACTTGTCAAAGGGCACAGAGGTGGTAAGCACCAGAGACTGTACTGGGGCTCAGGTTCCTTGACTCCAGTGCTCATCTCTTTCTGTTGGTCTAGGTGACTGTCTTTTCTTTCCATAAATGATACTTATTCACTAATAGGGAGGGCATTATGAGATAAAATCTAGGAATTCTAATTCGCATTTAGGCTTCTTCTTCTGATTTTTTAAGTTCCCTTAACTCCACAAAAACACATGTTGATCCTTTTTGTCCTTTGATAATCCTCTTTTCTTCTTTCTTTCACCCCACAGATATAATGCTTTAAAAATACTAATAAATACTAATAAATAAATTTCTGATACCTGATTAACTGCTTTTTTTTCTGTAGTTCTTATGTTTAGAGGGTTTGCAATTTGAAAATCTTATTCACCTTTAGATCTTTTTTTGCAGAAATATCTCAAATATGTTTTCTACCCCACTCTTCTCTTTTCTCACTCTCTCTTTTCTTCCTTATCTCTTTCCATTTTTCTTCCTCCCCTCCCTCTCCATCCCTTCCCCCTTCTGTCCCTTTCCTCTCTTCCACAACTTTTTTCCCCTTTTCTTTCCTTGTCTTTCTTTTCTCTCTTTTTCCTATTAATCAATCTTTCTTCCATCTCCCTTACTCTTTCTCAACCCCCACATCCCCAAGATATCTTATATATATTAGGATCTTGAGCCTTGAGCAGGTAGAATTGATCAGAAAATGCCTGATCAACTGAATTTCTCTTGCCCACTTGATGACATTACCGAAAGCAAAATATAAATAGCAAGTCTTAAATGAAGCACAAAGAAGTTAATACTTTGTTACTTTGCTTGAGAATAAAAAAGTCATTCAGTCAAGCATAGTGAAAATCTAGGGAAGCTTGTTATCATTAGGTGGAAAGATTGTCCACATTTCTACTAGACTTTTTAAAAAACAGAATATACTCAGTCAATGCTGGAGTCAACTTAGAAGTTGAATTTTTTGAATCAAAAAGAGAGCCAATTATGAAAGACCTTATCAAGGAAGAAGTCATTTTTTTCCCCAAGGAAAGGAAAAATATTTATCTTTCTTTTTCCCCATCAGCCATGATATCTTTCAGGAGAGCTAGTAATCTAGGAGGAGAAGCAGCAGAAGGAGTCCCAGTAATTCAAGATATAAGACAGAAGGAACAGCTTTGGGGATTGAAAGAGATTTGCTCCTGATAATTAGATGAGTACTGGAGAGGAATAGGTCCAAATAGCCCTGATGAATGACCTACCCTAAAGAGGTGCTCCATGGTTTGAGGGTTAGTGGTAGGACTGATGGAGAGGAGCTATAGGACAAAGGGAATTTGGAGCCTTACAGGGGTGTATCTTGTGTTTTTCTATTAGTGTATTCTATGTGCTCATTTTTCCCATTGATTCTTGGAGTAGTAGAAGAATTTAGCCAGGTTCATGTATGTATGTAGCCATTGTTCAACACTCCTATCTCAGTACATCCCTTTTCTTTTAACTGAGCTAATTGTATCATCTGGCGTTAGATATAAATGGAATAAATTCCATTTCCTAGTCTACTGGCTACATTTCAGAAGCAAACAATAATGAGGTCAACACAATGATCCTATAGATCTTCAGTTTAGTAGGCAGTTTAATACTGATCCACTTCTTCTGTCCCCTTCTTTCCTTCAGAACTTCCCCAAATACTGAGCTAACTCTGTGAATGCATGAATCAACCTTATCATCTGTGTATATATCCCTGGAAGGTATTTTACCAAGGTAAGTAAGCATCCACAATATTAAATTTGATGTAACCAAAGGTACCATATTTTCAAGGTCTTTCTGAAGAACTTTGGAATTGATTGTGAGACACAGGAGACACTGGCACAGGACTGCCCAGAATGGCATCAAAGAGAAAATGTCATGAGCCCTATGAGCAAAGTAAAATTTCAGTAGCTCAAAAGAAACATGAAATGCACACATTTAAAGACATCTCATTTCAAATGTTCATATGGAATGTTTATGTCCAATCTGTACTTGAGCCTTCTGAGCTTGTATTGATCTGATTAATCAGTGAGACATACACTGTACACCCACACCAACATAGTGATGTCATTTTGGTCCTCTGATTACACAGGACAATTGAAGATGAATGCACTGGTGGGTGCTCTTAAGCTTATTTTAAGAATATGAATACACAGAATACCTTGAATAAAGAGTCATCTCCCTCAGGAACCCAAACAGTGCCAAATGGGCAAAGGTATCCAGAGAAGCCTTATACATGCTTACATGTGTATATGTTGATTTTTGTGATAGGAAAGCATAAGTTCTTTGAGAGTATAGATATTTTTGTCACCTGTCATCTAATAACATTTAATAATTGTCTAATGATTTAAAAATAGTATTTTGCTTTTCCAGGATTTGCTTTTCCAGATACATGTAAAGATACTTTTAAACATTCACCTTTTCAAAGCCTTGTGTTCCAAATTTTTCTCCCTCTCTCCTCTCCTTTTCTCTCCCCAAGCAATTAAATATAGGTTAAATGTGCAATTCTTCAAAACACATTTTCTTATTTTCATGCTGCACAAGAAAAAAATCAGATTAAAATAGAGAAAAAAGCAAGAGAAAACAACAACAACAACAACAAAAGGTGAAAATATTATGCTTTGATCCATATTCCATCTTCATAGTTCTCTCTCTAGATGTGGATGGCATGTTCCACCACAATTTTTGGAATTGCTTTGAATCACTTCATTGTTGCAAAGAGCCAAATCCATCACAGTTGATCATCACATAATCTTCTTGTTACTGTGTACAATGTTCTCTTGGTTCTGCTCATTTCATTTAGCATCAGTTTTTTTAAGTCCAGGCTTTTCTGTAATCAGCCTGCACATCATTTTCTATAGAACAATAGCATTCCATTCTATTCATTCATAACTTTCATAACTTATTCAGTCATTCTCCACCTGATGGGCATCCACTCAATTTCCAGTTCCTTGCCACTATAAAAAGGGCTGCTACAAACATTTTTGCCCATGTGGATCCTTTTCCCTCTTTTATGAGGGACATAGTAGACACTGTTGGATCAAAAGGTATGCAAAATTTTATAGTACTTTGACCACAATTCCAAATTGCTCTACAAAATTAATTGCCTCCAACAATTAGTTGTGTAATGATTAATCAATCAGTTATTTTGATTTATAACTTGATTTTCTTTGCTTATTGGAATATCTTATTTCATTCTTTTCTTCAATTACTCATGACTGAAGAATAAGATTGAGCTATTTTTATTGGGGTTTCTTTATAGCTGAAGACCTCTATGCGGGATATTTGCAAAAGTTGTTCATTATTGAAATTGGGAAATTTAGCCAAAGCATGCTTTGGCATATCAAGCATGGAACTATTTTGTATCCTTGGATTTGATCATGGTGTTCCATGTAGACAATATTTGAAAGTTCTGGGTAGTTTTCTTATATTATTTAGTGAAATATTATATTTGGGTTTTTAATTTATCACATTTTTGGGCAAATATGATTCTTACATTGTCTTTGTGGATGCTGAATTCAAGATCAGTGATTTTTATGTTAAAGCTTTTTAATTTTCAAAAGATACCCATATTTTAACATTAATCCTTACAGAACCTTGTGTTCCAATTTTTCCCTTCCTTCTCCCTTTCCCCTTCCCTAAATAGCAAGTAACACAATATATGTTAAATGTGGCAAAAAAATATGTTAAATCCAATATATGCATATGTACTTAGACAGTTATCTTGCTGCAGAAGAAAAATCAATCAAAAAGGAAAAAATGAGAAAGAAAATAAAATGCAAGCAAACAACAACAGAGAGAGTGAGAATGCTATGTTGTGATACACACTCAGTTCCTACTGTCTTCTCTTTGGGTGTAGATGGTTCTCTTCATCACAAGATCATTGGAACTGAGTTGAATAATCTCATTGTTGAGAAGAGCTACATCCAGCAGAATTGATCATCCAATAATCTTGTTGCCATGTACAATGAACCCTTTTCTTCTGTTCACTTCACTTAATATCAATTCATCTAAGTCTCTCCAGGCCTCTCTGTATGCATCTTGCTGGTCATTTCTTATGGAAAAATAATATTCCTTAACATTCATATACCATAACTTATTTAGCCATTCTCCAACTGATGGGTATCCACCCAGTTTCCAGTTTCTTGCCATTGCAAAAAGGGCTGCCACAAACATATTTGCACATATAAGTTCCTTTCCCTCCTTTAAAATCTCTTTGGGATATAAGCCCAGTAGAAACACTGGAAGATGAGAGGATATACACAGTTTTATAGTCCTTTGGGCATAATTCCAAATTGCTCTCCAGAATGGTTGGATTCATGCACAGTTCTACTCACAATGTATCAGTGTCCCAGTTTTCCCACATCCCCTCCAACATTCATCATTATCTTTTCCTGTCATTTTAGCCAATCTGAGAGGTGTGTAGTGGTGCCTCAAAGTTGTTTTAATTTGCATTTCTCTGATCAATAGTGATTTGAGAACCTTTTCATATGACTAGAAATGGTTTTAATTTCTTCATCTGAAAATTGCCTGTTCATATCCTTTGAAGGTCAGTTATTTTGACTTGTATAGAATTCATGTGTTCTTTTTAAAAATAGACTTTTATTTGTCATTTTAAAAATATTTTCTAAATTTTCCCTTGCATCCTTGTCTTGCCTTAGAAATCTATTTTTATTAACAAAGAACATTTAAAAAAGAAAGAAGAGGAAAAATGCAAAAAACCCAATCAATACACTGAAAAAAAAATCTGATGTTAACACGAAGTTAGTAAGCATGAGACTTTTTTTTAAGCAAGGCTGTGAGAGGAAATATGTTTTCATATTTGCTCTCTGGGGCTAAGTTTGTCCTCTGTAATTTTACAATATTCAGTTTCCATTGTTCTTTCCATTTAAATTATTGTAAGTTATTAGATCTGACTTCTTTTTGGTATTTATCTTGCTCTATATCATATCATGTTAGTTTCCCCATACTTTTTAGTGTATATAGATCCTTCCTTTTTTGTCAGAAAAATATTGTTTCAATCATTTGTTCTTTGAAACACTGGCTACTTATAACAATTATTAAGACTTTTAGTCTATGATTTTTTCTTTATCCTCTCTGAAATGAATACTATTTTTATTGTACCATGGTTTATAAAATACATAATTACTATTTCTACCCTTTACATTTGTATTCTTCTGTGCCCTAATACAGTCAAACTTTGTAACATATAGACATATAAAATAATATGTATTCTTTAGTAACATTTAAGTGGTAAAATAAATATTTTAATTTTAAAGTTTCAAACAAATTGTTCAATTCTATATTATCCCTATTGTTTATTTTAAATTTGTTCAATTCTGCTGGTGCATCATTAAGTTCTCCTTTTACTTTTGTATTATTATCTTTATCTTTTTCAATTAAACTGATTTTTCCTTTATGAATTTTAGATGTAATGGTATTTGTTTAATATTGATTTTGGCCCATTTTTATGTTTCTTTTAATCTTGATATAATGTCCTCATTTATCTCTTCACATGATGAATAATTGTTTTGGAATTTACCTGATACATCAAAATTTCATTTTAGCCTCTCATTTTTATTCTGTGTATGTTGCTGTTCAGTTATGTCTAACTCTTGATGACCCTATGGTTACAGTACAGCAATGACCTCACTAGGGTTTTCTTGGCAAATGAGAAGAAACTGATTTGCCATTTCCTTCTTAAGGGAATTAATGTAAACACAGGGTAAGTGACTTGCCTAGGAAGCTAGTAAGGGTTTGAGAAGACATTTTAACTCAGATTTTCTTCTCTCCAGGCCCATTGCACTATCTGTTGAACTACCTACCAGGTATTCTAGGTATATTTTTGGATTATAAATGTGTTTTTTGTAAGCAGCAAATTGTCGGGTTTTTTTTAATCCAATCTGTCATTATTTTTGTCTTATTGGATTGTTTAATCCATTTACCTTTACTGATAAAAATTAGTTTTTTCTTTCATTTGTGCATGTAGAATTTTTTATCAATGAGGATTTTTTGTTCTCTTGTCTCTATATAATTTTGTTTAATCTTTACCCTATTCCTACAGGCTCTCTTCCTTTCATCAACCTTGCCCTTACAATTTGTCAACCCTTTCTCTATTTTTTGAATTTTACTTATTGATTTTTCTTTTATTTAGTTATCCATTTCTTCCCTTCTTCCTCCATATGCTGTATCTCCTTCCAATTAAGTGATTACAGAGGATTCACAAATAAATTTGCAACTAAATTTCTAAATGGCTACCTCTAACCTCAGAGCATTAGCAATCCTCACCAGTCTGAGTTACAGATGAGCCTTCACTGGCAGAAGGCTCCTTTCTGACCTCTCTGCCTCCATTCCCTGTATCAGTAGGCAAATTCACATTAAGCAGAGCTCTGGGCAGTGCCCACTTATGTAAAGCCAGAACTGTCTGTAGTCTGAAAGTCTCCCTTATCTTTTTCTTTTTAAAATTCTTTTGTTTGTTAGGTCTTTTTCTAAAGAGAATTTCTTTCCTTTCTCTGTATTATTTCCTTCTCTTTTTATCTAATCTGAACTTTTATCCTTTGGTTCATGGTCTATAAACTTAAAAAAAATTCCTTAATAATATTTTTGGGTTCTGCATGGAATTAAAGTTTTTAAAGTACCAAGTTTGAGCTAACCAAATTAGTGTGTGGTTTCTTTTATAGGTCTTTTGAATGTTTTGTAAATTTTTTAAGGTATCTTGAGTACCTTTGTTTTTTAAAATATACTTTCCATTTCCTCCTATTTTTAGTAAATTTATTATGGTTATGTTATTTTAATTTCTTTTCCTATATAGTATTTGAAGTTAGTATTTTGGAATTTGAACTGTAGGATTCCTTCCCCCAGACCATCTGCCCATTCTCTTAGCCAAAAGGAGCACTTTATTTCATGAAAGACACATGGGGTAACCAAAGAGGGTCTAGCAGGGGCTGAGAGTAAATAGACACTATTTAAAAGCCAGAGGCAGAAAGGAAAAGAGGAAGGAAGGGCTGAATCTAGAGGGGTAGACAGGAATGTCCTAGAGGAGACCCAATGTCCATATACATTATGTCTATATCAGCAAATGTCTGATGGAAATCCAGGAACAAAGATACAAGAACATGATAATGAATGGTAATGGAAGTACTTTCCTCACAAAGGTCATCAGAGGTAAGAGTGCTCTAATGCTCCTGAACTCAAGAGGAGGGAAAGTCTTAAGAAGTGCTCATTGTTTGAGTCCAGGTGCCTAGACTTTTGGATGACAAACCAGACATTCTTAAAGAGTATCTTAATGGAATCAAGATATCAAATCCAACTCTGTTTCACACACATTCTCCAAGGATATGCTATATCACTCCCAATAGCTATATTCCTAAGATAACTACATCATTCCCAAGATTAAGTTGCCTGGAGTTTTTTGAAAAATACTGTGGTTTCTGCTGCTATTGAGGTCTTTATTCCATCATTCCCAAGGGCTGCACTACATCACTGGAAAACTTAATCCTTAAATTTTCTCTATGCATTCTGTTTTTGAGATCAGTCTTTTGCTTGTATATAGGTCACCTGTTTTGCTAGCATTATTGCCTTTTGCTTCTCTTCTACCAGATTGTTCTTCATTTCAATATATTTGCATCCTCTGTTATATATTAGTTTCTTTAGAAAACCTAGACATTGGGGATTCAAGTTTTTCTCCTTTGCTGATTATTTCTTCTGGCAAGGTTATAATTTCTGGCATTTCTTTCTTTCTAACTTCATGTGAGGTATTTCTTTCTCTTAACTATTCTAAAACATATAATTGTGGATCTATGACCTCTTAGAATTTCAGAGGGTTCTGTGTTTTACCAGACATTTGGTTCAGCTGTAGTTGTTCTATAAATATTTAATGATAGAAATTTAAAATATTTCTGATTTATTGGTTTATATGCATGTATTCTAGTTTTTAATTCATTTTTTCCTTTTGAAAACAGTTTTTTTTTAAAAAAGCCTTTTACCCACATATTTTCCTCTTATTCTTTCTGAATTTTTCCATTTTTATGCTGGATATACTCAGGATTATATAGAAACCCTGACTTTTATCTTCTCCAATATTGGGGAATTTACTTTTTGTCTTTGGTCCTTTTTCCAAATTACTTCTGGGAGAATAGAACTGTCTTCAAGTTGGTTCCAGTCCTCTTTATCCGAGTTCCATTGCGGCCATGCATCTTGGGCTCTGTCCCACTTTTCTGTATTATTTCTCTGGCTGGGCTAAAACAGGATCTGCTCCTTTTGCCAAAGTTGGAGGAGAACAAGAGTTACTTCTCTTTTATTGTTCCCTAACCTAAAGGCCAATTCAATCAAATAGAAACCCCAAACCCTGAACCTTTATTATCCTCCTTTTCCCTCATGTATCTAAGCAGAGTCACTTTTTGCTGCTTGTTGCAATAAGATGGGGCCTTGGCAAAGACTCTGAAGTAGAAGAATTACTTTATGGGTCACAAAACCATATGCCTTTGAATCAGATTGTACAATTGTCCACAATGTGAAATTTGGTGTGTTTTCTTGTTCTGTGAATTCAGCTATAGTTGTTTTATCTCTGGCAGATAATTCATTTTTTTGGGGGGAGGGAATTAGTGGGCATTCAGATACAGGCATGAGGTAGGGGGAGGAGGAAGAGAGGGAGTGAGGAAGAGAAGGAAAAAGGGAAGAGAGAGAAGAGAGTGGGGGTGGGTAAGAGAGAGACAGAGGCAGAGAGACAGAGAGAGAGAGAGAGAGAAGAGAGAGAGAGAGAGAGAGAGAGAGAGAGAGAGAGAGAGAGAGAGAGAGAGAGAGAGAGAGAGACAAAGATATTCATTAGAGGACATCTCTCTTTCCTTTTTTCCTCCCCTCTAACTTCCAAGATAAAGATTCCCCTCCCCTACTCCCGCCACCCTACCCCCATCCTCCTCCCACTCCCGCCAAAAAAAAAAAAAAAGACTGAATTTCTTCTACATTAGTCTGTGAAATGGTGGCTTTTTGTTGAGTTTAGATAAGTTCCATTAGATAAAATTCTTTTTTTTTTTTTTTGTGAAATACAACTATAAATTCAGTTGTAGTAAACTGAAGGAATTGGGATTAGCACTCAAGAAGTTTTTATATTTAATAGAACATTATAAGGGAGGACCTTGATCCTTGTATGGTGGTCAAGAAGACCACCTGGTAACATTTATGAATAATTTATGTTATATATTTCATGTCAAGTCCCAAGAGTAGAATTAAGACAAGAATATGGGTTTTTCTGTTTCTCCCTTGTCATCCTCCTCTTTTCCCTCCCCCCACTATAAGCCTGTGTGTTTCTTTTTTATTAGTTGTAATCACTTTGTGTGGCTTCTTGGGAGAAAAAGAGGCTAAGGATTTCCCCTTTCTCTCTTCTTTCCTTCAAAGAGAGGAAGAGTGAGCTTAGAGGTAAATTCTTTAATGATTTGGCTTTAGCTTCCCTGGACCTGTTTCAGATGGCCTTAAAGATCTTGATCTATAATGTTAATTGGTCGCCCTGCCTCTGCTTTCACCTCTCATTAATCATCTTCCATATCAATAGGACTACTTATGTCCCACGTGTGGCAGGGTATCCTGAGCTAGTATTGGTCTGATCAGCCACAGTAGGACACACCTACTTGACTCAAACATATTTATGTCATTTTGGTCCTCTTTAAGAATGAAGGCAATAAAGAATCAACCAATATCAATAGGAATAATGATTTTTTTCTTTTTTTTTTTTAAGCCAGGTAATTGGAATTAAGAGACGTGTCCAGGTTCACACAATGTTCAGTGTCTGAGATGAGATTTGAACTCAGATACTCCTTTTTTCCAGGGCAGGTAATTCTATTTACTGTGTCATCTTGTTGCTCCCAAGCATTCCTTTTTTACAGGATTCCAAGTTACATCCCCCCCCCTTTCTCCTTGCCTCTTGCTAAAATGGTAAACAATTTGATATAGCTTATATATTCAATTATGCAAAATATTTCCATATTGGTCACAGTTGGGAAAGAAGAAATAGATCAAAAGGAAAAACAGCTACCAAAAAAAAAAATTAAGTGAAAAATATTTTTGATCTGCATTCAGAGTCTATCTATCAGTTCTTTATCTGGATGTGGATAGTATTTTCCATCATTGATAGTTTGTAATTGTCTTTTATTATTCTGTTGCTAAGAAGAGATAAGTCATTCATAGTTGATCAATAAGAATGATATTTCTGAAACATAGATTTGACTGTGTTTGTTCTCTGCTCAAAAATCTTTGATAGTGGAGCAGCTCGGTGGCACAGTGGATAGAGCACCAGCCCTGAAGTCAGGAAGACTTGTTCAAATCTGGTCTCAGACACTTAACACTTCCTAGCTGTGTGACCCTGGGCAAGTCACTTAACCCCAATTGCCTCAGGGGAAAAAATAATTATTTAAAAAAAAACAAACAAAAAAAAACTTTGATAGTTTCTTATTTCTTGAAATATAAATACTAAATCTTCAACCTGGTATGGATGGACCTCCACAATTTGGCTCCTAGTATTATTTTACATTATTGTCTTTTTCACACTCTCCATTCCAGTTAAATTGGTTTGTGGACTGTTTTCCATACCAACCTCTGGAAGTTGTATATAAGTGAGCCTTCATGTCTGGAATGTAATCTTTCATTACTTCTGTCTCTTGAGGGCCCTAATTTCCTTTAAGACATAATTACAGTACCGATTTTTTTACAGTCTTTCCTGACCTCCTCCCCCAATATCATGAGTTTTTAATACTTTCACCCTTGAAATTGCTTTCTATTATTTTGTACATAATAATAATAATTAAAATTCATATGTTGTCTACTGTGTTCTAGGCAGTGTTCTAAGGAAGGTACAAATCCTATTTCACTTATTCTTCACAACAACCCTGCAGGGTTGGTACCATTATTATCTTTATTTTAAAAGATTAGCAAACTGAGGCAAACAGAGATTAAGTGGTTTAGTAATCTGTGATTTGAATTATTCTGAGATTGTATATTACAGTATTCATATTTATATAGCTACACTGGAGGAATAGTGTTGAAAAAAATTGTTAGCTTTTGTTTCTTAAATATCCTTCATTGAAAGTCTTTCTTTGACGACATTTCATGACTTAAAACTAACCCTGGACTCTACAAGGCTAACTCATTGGATCACAAATTTTGTTAGGCTTGAGCATCTGAAAAGATTTTTGTTAAATGTCTGTGAAGGAACAATCTAGTTAATCTCAGAAAGTTTTCATCAGAAAGGTGATCTCATCCTAATGATTTTTTTTCTTGGCAATAGAAACTTATGAGAACTATTAATGTATTTGAGTCAATTTAGGGAGTACTCACAATGATGAAATCATGGATTATAGAATTATTAATTTATAATTGGCAGGGACTTTACAACCCATCTAACCTAATTCCTTAATTTTATAGATGAAAAAATTAAGACTGAGAGAGATTAAGCAATTTGCCCAATATCACAACATACTTGAAGAATTAGTTGCTTAAATATTAAAATTTGTTCCAATAAAAATGAATTTTATATTTTTATTTTTTCTATTTATACTAGTATATGTTTTGTTTCTTTGTTGTTTCTGTTCACTCATTTCAGCTGCATCTAACTCTTTGTGATCCCATATGGAGTTTTTCTTTTTTTTTTTGGAGTTTTCTTGACAAAAATACTAGAGTTAGTTTGACATTAGATGTGAATAATTATATTCAAAAGGATTTTGTTTTTGGATGGAAATGATGCAGTGCAAGACAGAAGGCTCTAGGAATGATTATAGAAAACAAAATATTTGTCTTCAAGTACTTAAAGGGCTGTTATTCATATTGAAGGACAAAGCATGAGGAACAGGTGGAGGTTGAAGAGAGGCAGATTTTGGATCAATTTAAGGGAAAAAATTCCTGATAATTGAAGCTATCCAAAAGGTGGAGTAGGCTGTGTACTGGAAAGGCAGAAGCTATAGCAGAATTCAGGAAAATCTCAGTTTAAGTATCACTGTTAATATTTATCAGCTATATGACAGTAGGTAAGTCATCCCTAACTTTTCTGAGTTTGCTTTTTATCTAAAAAAACGAAGATAATATTATCTGGAGTAGCTTCCTCACAAGATAGTTAATAAATATAAATGGAAGAATATCTGGAAAACATTTTTAAAAAAAATTAATGAAATTTATTGTTATGAGAGAAGATTTTTATTTGGGTAGGGGATATGGATTGAACTAAATGATCTCAGATATTTTCCAACTTTGTGATTGCATGAAATTCTATGAAATGCTAAGATGAGGAAATGGAAACATCTGTGATAAGAGATAATCACCTTGAGAACAATTTTTTTTTGCCTTTGTATTTCCAGTACTTTCAGAATGCCTGGCAAATAGTAGGTAGTTAACAAATATTTGTTGATTGCTTGATTAAATGATTTATTTTAAGTCATGTAGCCAGTGAATGATAGAACCAGGTCAAGAAACTGGGTTTATTGACTTCTGATCTTGTATATTTTTCTCCAACATGGTGATTCCAAATATTTTTTGTTACATAAACTTCCTTCAACAACAACAATAACAAAGTGTGTTGTGAACTTCCTGGATAATTTAATATGCTATTCATAATTCTGTAATTATTTACTGCTTAATGTACCAATAAAAAAATTTAGTGTGAATCCTCTGGACCATTATCGAAAATCCTCAAGGGTTTCATGAACTACTAACTGGTAATCACTGCTGTAGACCACAAAACCTCCCTTAAAAGGTAATAATGAGTTTTAGTGTCTGACCTAGGGAAATCAACTAGAACAGTTTTATTCCCATTGAAGTTGCTGTATCTCCAAATTTTAAATATTAATATATTTTTATTATAAACATGTTTATAATAAGTGATTTTAAACTTGATTTTAAATTAAATTTATTGAACAGTTTGATGAATTTTGGATTTAGTTTCTGGCTTTCAGGGAAATAATTACTGGGCTACAAGAATATTTTGTAACTCACGATTATTTTTTTTTTATTCTATAAAAGTTTGCACAAACAATATATCCCACAGGAGAAACTTATGCCAGGTCCCAGATGTCCAACACATTTGCTTCAGATATTAGAGTTCATGACCTCTTGTGCTTCTAAAACCAAAACGTAAGCCCAAGGAAATGATTTTTAATAACGAGAAATGCTGTGAGGTCTGCTGGGATTCTTGGCAATCAGTGACTTCACACTCTTCCCAAGATAGACTTAATTTTTTTATAAATTTTAAACAGAAAGTTCAACTGGTAAAAGCTTTTTGATTGATTTTTTAAAAAAATCTAACCAGAAAGTTCAACTGGTAAAAAAGACTTTTTGATTAAATCCTTCTTGGATTTTTAATCCTTGATTAAATCTTGCTTCAACTATAATGGCCCCACATAGGAATGCCCCTTAGCTCCTAAACTTCTCATTCATAATATCATCTTTACTATGCACAGTTTTTCATTTAGGCTGGCCAGAGGCTGTTAGCCATCTATGCTGATTGAAGAGCTAGCTGCCAGGTGGAAAAGGTCATTTCCATCTCAATATCATGATTCTGGAGAAGTCTTCAGAGGTCATGTAATGTTCCCAAATGCCAAACAGGGGGCCCATAATAACATGGCTGGAACCAGATTAAAATGTAATTGAGAAGCATTTAACAAAATGAAAATACAATAAAACATAGGTAATGTTAATACAGAACCTTTCTAAGTCATATGTACCTGGAAGGGATCCTTTTATATGGTTTAGTGATCCTAATTTGTACCTGGGTCACCACCGACCCAGTCCCATCCCCTCATCTTTTGTACATGAAAATTGGGACCCAAGGGGATCAAATTATTTGCCCAACATCATATTCGGTAGCAAATGTCTGATTTGGGATTTGAATCCAGATTATTTGATTACAGGGCCAGTGCTTTTTCAACTCTGCCAGATACTTTGATACTGACCTTAAAGGGGATAATCTTTAATCTTGGTACAGGAAAAACAAGAAAAAAATGAAACCTGAGTTTTGGATAAAGTATAGGCTACACCAAACTAACATCATTTCTTTTTTATAACAAGGGTTTTAGAGAAAAGAAAACCACTATCAGTCAAAAATATCATAAGAAAGCTAAGAAAATATCAAAAGAAAGCTAAGTACTTTAAGACTACACAGAAAGATACAGGATCTAGGACAAGGGAGAGAAAAGATTCATTTCACTTGCTCTGGTCTGAACAAATGTGAAAGACGCTTCAGTTCTAGGTGCTATATTTTAGAAAAGGACACTGATAACTGAAGCAAGCATCCAGAAAAGAATGATAAGAACAGGTTTGTTACATGTGAGGATCATTTGAAGAAAATGGAGATGGTTAACATGGAGAAGAGAAGAATGAGGGAAGACATGATATCCATTTTCAGATGTTTGAAGAGGATATTTGTTATTTTTCCCATTTTTAAAATTTTTTGTAAAGTTTTTTTTCTTTTTTAAAAATTAAAGCTTTTTGTTTTCAAAATATATACATGGATAATTTCCCACATTCATCCCTACAAAACCCTTTGTTCTAATTTACCCCCCTCTTTTCCCCTATTCCCTTCCCAAGTCAGCAAGTGATCTAATATATGTTGAACATGGGTGATTTCTCTCTCTCTATTTCCACAAATATCATGCTGCACAAGAAAAATCAGATCAAAAAGGAAAAAAAATGAGAAAGAAAACAAAATGCAAGCAAACAACAACAATAAAAGTGAAAATACTATGTTGTGGTCCACATTCACTTCCGACTGTCCTCTCTCTGGATGGCCCTCTCCATCACAACACCATTGGAACAGGCCTGAATCATCTCATTGTTTAAAAGAGCCATGTCTATTAGAATTGATCATTGTACAATCTTCTTGTTGCAGTATACAATGATTTCCTAGTTCTGCTCATTTCATTTAGCATCAGTTCATGTAAGTCTCTCCAGACCTCTCTGAAATTATCCTGCTAGTCATTTCTTATAGAATAATAGTATTCCATAACATTCATATACCATAACTTATTCAGACATTCTCCAACTGATGGGCATCCACTCAGTTTCTAGTTTCTTGCCACTACAAAAAGGGATGCTACAAACATTTTTGCACATGTGGGTCCTTTTCCCTTTTTTATGATCTCTTTGGGATATAGATCCAATAGAGATTCTGCTGGATCAAAAGGTATGTACAATTTGATAGCCCTTTGGGCATAGTTCCTAATTGCTCTCCAGAATGGTTGGATAAGTTCACAACTCCAGAAACAATGTATTAGTGTCCCAATTTTCCCACATTCCCTCCAACATTCATCATTGTCTTTTCCTCTCAGCCTAGCTAGTCTGAGAGGTGTATGAAAAATAGTTCCTAAGAATTGTCTTAATTTGCATTTCTGAAGAGGACATGCAAGAAGAATTAGATTTACTCTGAGTTCCTCCTGAAGAAGTCCGCAATTTGGAACACATTGCATTGGGAAGATGCAAAGAGGCAGATTTGGTTATGATGCAAGGAAGAATTTCCTAACAAGAGAAGCTATCTGAAAGTAGAAATAGCTGTTTTGGAGATATTAGTCTTCCTTTTATTGGAAATCATTAGACAAAGATGTTAGATCACTTGTTAGGATATTGCAGAATTGATTGATATTTTTCAATAACAGATTGTACCAAATGACTTCTGAATTTCTTTCTAACTCTACAATCTTTTAATTTTGATAATAGATATGTGAGTAGAAATACACAGAATAATACTCCCAGGGTCTGCCATAGCCTCAATAAAATATCTTTTAAATGCTTCCAATTCCAAAACAAACAAACAAATGAAAATATTAAATGTTTACTATGTGCAAAATACTAGATTAAAAGCCATGGATACCACAACAAAAAGAAAGGAAGAGCCTGCCCTCCGTGAGATTATGTGTTATGGTGAGATTAAACATGTAAAGTGATAAATAATGAGAGGGAGAGTAACAATAGCCAGAATGATCAAGAAAAGTTTCTCAAGGAGATGGCAGATGAATTAAACTTTGATGGAAAATAAAGATTCTAAGTTGAGAAGGGGAGCATTTTTCAGGAAGGAGGTAAGCTTAGGCACAGGCATGGAAATAGGACATGGAATGACAAGATTAGGGGATATTCAATAGTCTACTTTGTAATTTAGAATCTGTGGAGAATGTATGAAATAAGCCTGATAAATTATATAAAAATGAGGCTATGATGTTAAGCTGAGGAATTCATATTTTATTCTGGATACAATGATGAACCTCTTGAAGTTCTTGAGTGACATACAACTGTGACAACTGTGTAGAAGATCTGTTGGAAAAGGGAGAAACTGAAAGCCAGTTAGGAGGTGTTCCATTCCTTCTATGAAATAAATAAGTTCCTAATATCTAAATCAAGGGTAAATATAACAGAAAGATAACTATAGTCTGATATTCCTACTGCACATGGACATAGAACTATTAAATGAAATAGTGGCCAAGAAGCTATAGCAACATTAAATTGTTTTGGATTTTTAACAGGAGTACAGTTAAAAAAAAAAAAAAGAAAAAAGATTGGGAAATGTAAGCATGGTATATAATATAAATAACAAAATAATATAACATGATTATAGCAATACATGCAGAAAAAACTTTTGATAAAGCATACATGTGTATCAATTCATTAAAAAGCACAGGAATAAACGGATCTTTTCTTAATAGGCTAAATGCTACCTATCAAAATTCAAGAACCATCATTATAAGTAATGGAGAAATTCTAAAGAATTTATCAATAAGAACAGAAGTAAAGTAAGAAGGTCCATTATCATGACTACCATTTAATATAGTTGAATGTTAGCTATAGAAATAAGACAAAAAAGAAGATATAGAGGGAATAAGAATAAGCAAAGAGAAAGCAATTACTGTTTTTTTGCAAGTGATATAATAGTCTACTTAGAATCCAAGAGGTTCAACTAATTATTGAGATAGTGAATAACTTTAGCAAAGTAGCAGGATATAAAATAAGCACTGAAACCCATAAGTCTTTTTATATATTTCCAACAGAAGCCAAGAAAAAGAGGTTAAAAATAGAAACTCCATTCAAAATAATTATAGAAAGCATTGGAGTCCACCTATTAGAACACACTTAGGAACCATGAATATAATTACAAAACCCTTTATAGAAATAGAGACAATCTGAAAAATAATAATTGTTCACATTGAACCATGACAATATAGCATAAATGACCATCTTAGCTAAATCTACTTATTTGTTAAGTGCCATAATTAAACAATAAAACAAGTATTACTTCATAAAACTAGAAAAATTTAACACAGAATTCATCTGTAGGACCTAAGGCCGAGAATCTTAAAGGAAATCATGAAAAAGAGGGTCTGTTAATACCAGGTTTTAAATTATATAAAACTACATTTAATACCAATTGAAAAATAGGTTTATCCTTGGGCAGATTAGATGTACAAAGGGCAGAAACAAATTAACATAGCAATATAAAGTTTGATAAACACAAGGAGCACAGTTACTTGTGGGTAAACCTTCCCTATTTAGAAACTACTACTGGGGAGATTTGGATGTAGTGTGACAGGAATTGGATTTAGACTAATATCTCATACTATCATATATCAGGCTTAGCCCCAGAGAGATAAATGACCTTATTATAAATGGTTATTTCATAAACAAATTAGAGTAAAAACCCTTTTACAACTATGGAAAGAGGAAAGAGTTCTTATCAACAAGGAACAGAAAAATTTCAATACATAAAATGGACAAGTGTTTTTATATAAAATTTAAAAATTGTTACACAAGCAAATCATGCAATTAAAATTGGGAGAGAAATGAGTAGGGAAACTGCATAACAAGTTTCTTTGATAAAACTCTGATGTGTTAAGATATATAAAAAGCTGATTTAAGCATTTAAGGAAAAAAAGTTATTCCAATGGACAAATGATCAAAAAATATGAACAGATAGTTTTCAAGAGAAGTGATCTAATTCAATATGAAATTTGTTTGACATCACTGATAATAAGAGAAATAGAACTAAAAGAATCTAATTTTTTAAAAAACACCCTTCAGATTGGTTTTTCAAAAAAGTTTTTTTAAAGTTAGTTAAACATATTGGATTACTCGCCATTTAGGGGAGGTGGTAGGGGAAAGAGTGAAAACTGGAATACAAAGTTTTGCAAAGTTAATGTTGAAAAATTATCCATGTATATGTTTTGAAAATAAAAAGCTTTAATAAAAAAATTAGTTAAAAACTAAAGTAAAAAAAATAGAAAAACTACACTATATGGCAGCCATTTTAATCAATATTATTTTAGATTACTTAAAATAGCTAGATATTATAAGGTTGGAATGTTGATGTGCTATAAGAAATGATGAGTTGGCAGATTTAAAAAGAAATATAGACTTGAACTAATGAAGGATGATATTATCCAACATCAGAAAAATGGACTAAAACAGCATATATATATATGCCTATAAAATAGATGTGCATGAATGTATATATGCATATATGAGTATTATTATAAATATCTATGCATGTGTATGTGTATACATGTATATATATATGTGTATGGATGTATATACAAATATATCCATACTTAATTGTAGTCTTCTTGGGAGAGGTAGAAAAAAAAAGAGTAAAAAGAAGAAAGCAAAAAGTGTACAATGGAGAACAAAAAATAACCTACAAGGAAGCAAAGAAAAGATGGATAACTTTGAATACAAGATGTAGTATTTATTATACAGACTTTCTTCAAATGGCAATTTGTTGTTTCATATTTTGAATCTTCTCCTATGTTCTGCTGTACAGATGTCATTTTTTTTCTTTTTCTATTTCCAAGGAGTTGAGCTGGGTGATTTTTAAAGTTCAGTCTGAAATGAGTCTGAGTAAATTGACATTTTGGAAAAGAGGTTGATGAATTAAATTCAGATAGACAAGAGCACTCAAATGGTGAGGAGACTGGAAAAAAATGATATATGGATCAGTTGAAATCATGTGATGTAGGGGAGAAGGCTTGGGGTTATGGTAGCCATATCTTCAAGAATTTAAAGGACTATAATGTGAAATAGGACTAGACTTCATTCTATTTAACTAGAGGATGTATGTAAAACTTGGGAGTTTTAAGAAATTGCAGAGAAGAAAATTTAGACTTGATGTAAAGAAAAATTTTCTACCAATTATAACTGCCAAAGTTGTAGCTGTAATCTAGTCATGTTTCACTTCTCTTTGGCTAACTTGGTAGAAACATAAAATCCCCTAGAAACTGTGCTACCTTGGAATTGGGCTATTGAACTGCAAAATGGTAACCTTTTAGGAACTATTACACATATAGCCATCACTATTTCAGTAAGATGAGGAAAAAGCATGTCAGTGAAAGTAAAAAGTCTATCTTGTGGTTTGCATAGTATTCAAGAAATCTTCTAGGCAGATCCATTCAAGGTAGATATGGCTATGTCTCTGTGTTTCAGTAAATACTGAATTTAAATAGTTCAAGCTGAGGATGGGATTGGGCTTTTTCCACTTGACTTCAGAGGAGAGAAGGAGGAAGTGACCCAGAGGTAGATTTCTGCTCACCATAAGGAAAAGATTCCTAACCATTAGTCACACAAAAATGTAGAGGATTGCTAGCTTGGGAAGGTGGGGAAGAGGTTGTTATTGAAGTCTTCAAGAAGAGACTAGAGAATCCTTTATTAGGAATGTTTGAGAAAGGATTAAAGATCTGTATAGGACAATACTAGATGATCACAGAGTTCTCTTCCAAATTTAACTATTAATTCTTTGAACATATATTTGCCCAGACCCTTTTCTTTTTTCTACACTTAAAATTTTATTACCCTAAAGAAAGGCTGTATGACATAAAGTTTAGAAGCCTGGCCTTAAAGAGAGTTGTTTAAATTGTTTGCTTCTAAATGGAGGTATTAGGGTATACGTCCAAGTTATTAGGTTTCAAATTACTTAACCTTTTAGTGTACATGGAACACATGCTCTTATGCACAGGTGGAGGACATTTAGACAACAGATATTCCTCACACTAATGAAACCATATATTTAAACAAAAAGAGAAAGGGGACAGATGTAGGGAAATTCTTCAGCAAGTGATGTCAATAACTTGCTGCTGAACTTTATGAGTTCATTGTGACATATTTTTCCTGAAACTTAATTGTCATTTCCTATGAGCATAGGAATTTAAGACAGATTCTTCTTGATTCTTCTGCTTTGTACCTCTTTCCCATTTAGAGACCAAGGCCACTTGTAAAGTACAAATGTTAGAAATGGCTCTGAATCAGTTAATCAATCCATCAATCAATGTGGTTTCAATAGGACAACCAAAGACAGAGTAAGAACTTTACAAGTTATCAATAACTGTCATTATCAATGGGAAAATTATCTACCCTTTCTCAGATTTATTTTCTTCATCTATACAATGCAGATAATAAAAGCACCTACCTCACAAAATTATTGGAAGCATTAAATAAAATAATAGCCATTAAATTAAGTTCTTTGCAAACTTTAAAGTGCTATAGAAATGCTAATCATTATGAGTCTTGTGTGTGCATTTGTATTTTGTGTGAATGTGCAAATTTAAAGAAGGATTTGTGACAAAGTTGTTTTTTTCATTTTGTTTTTTCCTCTTTTCCTATTAAGCTATGTTCAGTTTGTCCTCAGATGTGAGTTATTATCATTAGTCAGTCAAGTGGTATGAGATGAACAGGAGTGATGAGTTCGTCCTGTTGCCAAACGAGTATTTGCTTTGCAGGAAATATCAAATCATTTGCCAAGTAACAGTATCTGGGGAGGATGTTTTTAGCAGTGTAGTGGGTACACTTTCCTGTCACAGCTTAGCTACTCTCCAGCTCAGGGGTGAAGATGGAAGTCCTTTGTGACTCACTTCTTTGGAGTTGCTGTGTAGCTATATTGGCATCAATTTTCATTTTCTCCCTATTCCAGTAATGTCATCCATAACTACAAGGCAATTGATCTCAAGCTTCCCACATTGCCTCAACCATAATTTCCCCTCCCAGTATTTTCATCTTCCTATTTCCCTTCAAAACAACAATAACTCAAACTCTCTCTTCCCATGAAAACAAGCCCCCAATATACCCCAAACTCAGTCTTTGGTGGGTGGAAGAAGATGTCTAAAAATGGTTATAAATTATTATTTTTTAAAGGATTTCAATGATTGTGACTGATTTGTGATGTAATATATAATGGGTCAGGAATCAGAAGCCCTGGTTTCTACTGTTGGTTCTGCTACTAACAAGCCATGTCACCTTGGTCAATTTACTATATTTTCTTCATTTGTAAAGGGAGTCTATTAGACTAGACAGTCTCAAAGGGATATCCTGGCTTTAGTGTCTTTGACTTTATGACTAAGGTTAATTTGAAACTTGCAAACAAAATGTAAGGACTGTTTAGTTCTTGCAAAACAAAATTCTTTGACTCATAAAGTAATTGTGTTTATTTACCAATCCTCCTTATTAATTTGGAACAGATTAAAGTTGGAGTGGGAATGTGGATGGGAAGTCATAGAATTATAAACTTCATAAGTATTTTGGAGTGTTGAGGAGTTTTCCTGAAATACTGCTGAAAACAAAATCCCAGATGATATGGTTCAAATTTTATTTTAGATTGTGTTTTTGAGTATTATTTTCAAAACAAGATATAATATTTAAAAGCAACCATGTAATCAGTCAGTAAGAGCTCTTACAAAGGACTTTTTTAAAAAAAATGTTTTCTTTCCCTAATATGACACATATTTGGATTTTACATTTATCCTAAGGCAGAGCAGATGTCAGATGATATTTTACTATGGAAAGCAATTGCAATCAGGGAAGAGGTGATTAGAATCATGATCTCATAGCTATATAGATTGTTAGATACTATTTTTTTCTACTGAGGGTTTCTAATGATTGCATGTGTCTAGAATTCTCAGCCCCTGAGCCACCATTTTGGGGACAGAGTTATAAACAGAGACTAGCCCTACCTGCTTGAAAGAATACTGGCTTTATATTCATAAGTCCTTATACTCACTTCTGACTTTGTCACTTATTGGCTGTGTGATCTTAGGCAAATAATTTATAATTATCCTTTGCCCATCATGGAGGTTGGTACATAGAGAACTTTTATCTGGAAAATTTGTATAAATTTTTTGGCCTAGTTGTTAGAACTAGAGAAGTCTGAATTTTTTCTTTTTCTTTTATAGAACCTTATTGATATGCGATATGATAATATATTTTGTGTATTTCTGAATTTCTAAACTTTTTCTGTGTCATCTACTGGCACAATAGTGCAACAATATGTTGTCTGAGACTTCTGCAAAACTCTCTCCAAATTCCCATTTAACTTTTTACCTGTGATATATCAAAACCATGTTGGGGAAAGTTGTGGTATGGAAAGGAAAAGAAAAGCTACCTTTAAAATGGTAATAGTGCTAATTGTGTGACTCTAGGTAAGTCACTTTACCGCAATTGCCTTGCCAAAAAAAATAATAATAGTGATGCATATATATATATATATCAGGGATGACTATTTCCACACATGGAGTTCTCAAATCAATGAAATCACAGATTTGGACAAAATAAACAAACAAATAACAAACAAGCAGTCAATCAAACTAAATAAACTCAGGTAGGATAAGGTATAAGATTTTGAGCAAACATTGCCATAGAAGGTAATGAATGATACCCCATTCTCTGAGATACTCTCTAGCTTGAACAAACCAACTCTATTCCTCTAGGTTCTACCTCTGGTTCAAGGTACTCCAGAAGTCTACACTCCTAAAACTTTAGTTCATAAGTCCCCACTGCCTTTATTAGTCAACTTGTTGACCTAGTTAGTTCAAAGGAAGAATTGAAATGGCATAGTAAAACTGGAAACTATAAAATATTCCCTTCAAAAAGCTCATTCAGCATCACTGGGAAGAATGATCATACAATTAGTATAGCAGTAAAGAAGTAGATTTATAGAGAACCCATCTGGCCAAGGCAACTCACTGCAACATCCTCATGTCTTTTCCTTTCTTGTAGTATCTTCGTGAGATTTCCCCTGGGCATAATTTATCACTCTGCTGGGCCCCCTTCATTTAGCAGCTCAACTTGACTATATGAGAGAATTTTTTATTCTTACTCTCATGAGTTAACAATGAGGGGAGGGAGAGAAATTTCCTCTCCCAAACTCTAGCAATTCTGGAAGAGATGCATGTGAATTTTTCCTTTTTAGCTGTCTCTCTTGTGGCTTGCCAGGGATGACCCTTTTCAAAACTAACTCATGATTTTTGAGGTTACCAGAAGTATGATTGATTTCCTTAATTGGCTAATGGCTAGCTACCCTATAGTTCCATCAAGTTGCTTAAGGAACTTCTTCCCCATATCCTTTACACTTGTGGCATCAAATTTACTAGTGACTTAGTTTTAAAATGTAATATTACTTATTTTAAAATATTATTTTACAATTATTCTTATCTAATTCATGCAATACTTAGAAGTATTATAAGCAGCATATCTGTTTGGCAATGTATTTGGCACTTCACTATCCCAATTAATTATATATGTTGCATAAATTTCTGTGCTTAAGTGCTTAAATCTTGTAATTTTCAGTTTCCCACATATTATAAGCTGTGAGTATGCTGCTTAGGAGAGTAACTTCTCATTGGTTATGAATGCAACCACTCACATTTGGAGAGATGAAAACCTTAATACCTCATTGACTCTGATACATCACCTGTAGATTCTGTAATTTCTTCAAAAGGATGGATTAGGAGAAGAACAAAACTGGTCACAGATCAGGTGATAAGTAGTTGAGAAAAATAAGCTGGCAGAGAGATAATTCCAAGAATATTTCAAGATGAAACTAGGAAGAACAGTAAACAGACACAAAACAATATTAATCTTATGGCATTTTTATAATGATTCGATCTTATTGGCAATAGTAGTGGAGTTAACCACGTTTAGACTTTATCACATTACTACTAAATGAAGAAGAGGAAAAGGAATGAAAAACATTCCACTTGTCTCTCCTTATGTGTCTCTGGTATTCCATCTGTAGAGAAAATTTGGGAAAGAAAAAGCCATGAAAAGGAAAGTTAGCAATAACTTATCTCTACATGTATTCATTTGTTTTCCTTTTCAATTTTATTCTATGTGCAAAAAAACTGGATTAAAATCTTCTGTGTGTGTCTAAAATCTATGATTATCGAGGGGACAGAATGGAGATAGTAAATTAAGGTTGGAGCCAAAATAATCATAATAATTTCCACATTTTAGTATATGATCTATTTTATATCCTAGATTAGGACCCTGATAATAAAGGAAAAATGTCAAGCAGCTAAAAATTTTTGGCAATGAGAATTGCTGAGGCTTTGAATGCCCTCTAGTAACCAGAAGGGATACTGGAGGATGCAAAAAGGGGGCTATTTTCAGGAAGTACAATTGGAGCAGAAAGGGAGGAATTGCTCAAATCATCTATCCTTGCTGGCTAATTCAGTTATCACTCTTGGACACACTTCGAACCCCTTGCTGAATTTTTTATCAGTGTGACAGCAGCAAGCAAGCAACCAGTCAGAATGAAATACCTGTATCCCAAGTGGACATCACAATAGTGTATTGTTGAAAGATTACCAGTAAAAAGATCTCAAAGAAATATATGGGTATCATAGGATGCTGCTACAGGAAGTGTTGAGTATCAAGAAAGATGCCTCATTCTACTGGGTCCCTGCTGGAATATCTTGATGAGTGCAGAGATTTGAAAATTATTCTGGATGAAGTCCCAAAGGAACAGTTAAGTGGTGATCATCAATAATGCTTTACTCTTATCCTGCTCCTGACAATCTAATACATTTAACAAGCATGCTTGTCCAGTTAGAGAGGATAGCCACATGACCCAAGGGGAAAGGAAAATTGTGTATTCTTGGGCAATCAAAATGATTTATAACATATACTGAGGAAGAATATCTCACAGGTAATGTTGGTTTTTTTCTCTATGTATCTCTTTCTTTCTCTCAACTCCCTCTCTCTCTTTATGTCTCTTTCTCCCTCTTTTGTCTTCCCTTCCTCCTCCTCCTCCTCCTCCTCCTCCTCCTCCTCCTCCTCCTCCTTCTTCTTCTTCTTCTTCTTCCTCTCTCTCTCTCTCTCTCTCTCTCTCTTTCTCTCTCTCTCTCTCTCTCTCTCTCTCTCTCTCTCTCTCTCTCTCTCGAATTCTCTCTCTCTCTCTCTTTCTCCCTGTGTATCTATATCTATATCTTATGTGATAGCTTATGTTATCAGTTTGATCAGTTTGGAGTCTGAGATCTTCTAGTCCACAAGTTTTGGGGTCTGGTTTCCATTTAAGAGATGGAATCCTATAGTGAAGAAACTAGAAATATTATGATAGGTAAGACAGCATTTTTAGCTTCTTAGGAACAGCCATGTTGGATTGGCTTACATTTTTTTGTAAGCTCATTACTTAGGTAAAATTACTTAGCTCATTACTGTAGGTAATTTTACTCTGCCTCAATAAAAGGCATTCTCAGAAGAATGGAATGAGTTCTCCCCAATAATTACCTTATTTAAAAACTACAACTCAAATCTAGGAACAGGAGAGGAGAGACTGTGAAGATCCAAAACAAATCTTTGTAGTGTAGAAATAAGAGAGCAAATCCTGCCAGCCCTAAGAAGGGGGGCACTGGAGAAACTGGTTTTGAAAACCATAAGGAGCTACATAACTATCAGTTATTATTATTTATATTAGTTGTAGTATTAGAGATGTACAAAATTGGCTCACTTCCTTTTCCAGTTGTATAGGTCATGAAGTGTTTCATGCTTGGTGCAAGTTGCCAGAGTTTGTTGTCTGCTACCATAGTATTCAAAAACCCAGGGTCACTTCCATGTACAATGAAGTATTAGAGTAGGAATTTATTTATGGAGCACTGAAGTACTAAACTTTTGTTTCCATTAAAAAATGGAAATAATTCTATAAATTCTATAAAAACATCTCTAAAATGCAGAATTATTTCCATTAGAATGTTTTGGGGAAATTTTGTACTTTTTCTTTCCCCCAAATTATAGGGAATAAAAGTTCCAGAGATATGAGGAATGCAACTTTAATTTTCAGGGATATTTCAGAAGGAATGTGTGAAAAGACAGACTAGTTGACCTTTCAGGTCCCTTTCACCTCTGACATTACAGAATTTTATAAGTAATTATATGGTTCTAAAATTCTAAGATTCTATAATTCTAAGTGTAAGCAATCTTTGTGTGAGTGCTGGGAGGGACCAGCATTCTCCCCATGTTCTTCATCTCCCAAAGACTTTGGGACAAATAGTACATAAGAAGTACTAAAAGTGACTTCCCTTTGAACCCACTTGTAAAGCACATAGAAAGATCACAGGACCTGTGGAAGTGAACCATAAAGACATTGTCAATGATAGCTCTCTCCCTTTTCCATATTCTGCATTATCAGGGTAGTATGCTCTCCATTTCATTAACTCTGATTCTGGTATGGGTTGCAGAGGTGATTGACAGAATATATTGTGATAGAGAGGTATATACCAGCACCATAGAAAGGAATGTGGAAGTACATCTTGTAGAGACAAGCACACACACACACACACACACACACACACACACACACCCATCCAATGAAAAAGGAAAGGGACTTTAAATTAAATACTTGTTTGTCTATTAACTGGTATGACTATCATACATTGTTCACTGCTCTTGGAGTGTGTGGAGATGTGAGTTTTATTAAGCAAATGAACTTTCTGATTATTTGTCTTTATATTAATAAACTCCAACCTTTGGGGCAGATTTTGCTTTGAGTTGGAACTGGTAAGCATTTAGAATGGTGAATTTTATGATAAAAGCAGTTAATACTTTTTCAATTTTACCAGTGAGCACCTTCATAATGGCAGCTAAATTCTCCTGTACAAACCTAACAAGAGAATTGAGAAGTAATCTCTCTCCTTTTTTAAAGCTTTTTATTTTCAAAACATTTGCTGGGATAATTTTTCAACATTGATCCTTTCATAGCCTTGTGTTCCAAATTTTCCTCTCCTTCCCCTACCCCTTCCCCTAGATGTCAAGTATCCAATATCTGTTATACATATTAAAATATATGTTAAATCCAACCTATGTAAACACATTTGTACAATTATCTTGCTGCACAAGAAAGATCAGATCAAAAAGGAAAGAAAATGAATAAGAAAACAAAATGCAAATGAACAACAACAAAAAGAGTGAGAATGTTATGTTATGATCCACATTCAGTTCCCATGGTCCTCTCTCTGAGTGCAGATGGCTCTCTTTACTACAAGATCATTGAAACTGGCCTCAATCATCTCATTGTTGAAGAGAGTCACATTCAGCAGAATTGTCATATAATCTTCTTGTTGCCATGTACAATGATCTCCGTTTCTACTCATTTCACTTAGCAACAATTCCTTTAAATCTCTCCAGGCCTCTCTGAACTTATCCTGCTGATCATTTCTTACAGAACAATAATATTCCATAACATTCATATACCATAATTTATTCAGCCATTCTCTAACTGATGGGCATCCACTTAGTTTCTAGTTTCTTGCCACTATGAAAAGGTCTGCCACAAATATTTTTGCACACGTAGGTCCCTTTCCCTCCTTTTGGGATACAAGCCCAGTAGAAACATTGCTGAATCAAAGGGTATGCACAGTTTGATTATTTTTTAAGCATAATTCCAAATTGCTCTCCAGAATGGCTGAATCCTGTTAAGGACCATGCCTAAGTGAAGGGGCAGGTCAATTTTCCGAGAGTCTCCACAGCTGTGAATCATAAACTTGAAGGAATTGGAAAGCAGCATTCACAGATGTTCCTTGTGGACTGGGAATTAAATAAATTGGAGGCAAGAAGGAAGAGGAGAGAGCCAGACAATGCAATTGCCTCTCAGTCTCCTTATATCATCATCCTGTCATGTGAAGAGATCCATTTTACAGGTCTGAGTTAGACCTCCAGCAGCAGGTGGGTCTTGGATCATCAAAATATGGCACCCGAATGTGGGACATAAGAATCACAAGAAATATAGAAGCAGCAGTGCCTGAGAGCTGTTCGTGAGTAGGATCCTCCCAGGAGAGTTCCTTCAGTAGCCTGCAGGGAAGGAAATGGAGAAGAGAAACTGTAAGACTTTTTTAGTCGGGGTAATTAAATGGACCAACACATCAAAAGGCCAAGCCAGGAGACTGATGACAGACTTATAAAAAATGCCTGTTCTGACTATAGTCATCTTCTCTGTTTGAAAGTTTGCCTCCATGACATCTCCCAAGCTTCAACACCTGCTATACTGCTATTTGTACACCCTAGCATACAGACTCAGATACTTTAGCATGTGGACTTAGATAACAGCTAACGCATAAACTTACTGACCATACTGTGGGGGGAAAATAATCGCGTTTCCATAAAACAAAAAAATGGGGAATTGCTAAGGACCATGCCTAAATGAAGGGGCAGGTCAATTCTCTGAGAGCTTCCAGAGCTGTGAATCATAACACTTGAAGAAGTTGCAAAGCAGCCTTTGTAGATGTTCCTTGTAGATTGGGAATAAAATAAATTGGAGAGGGAAGAGGAGGATGTCAGACAACACAACTGCCTCTCTGTGGAGAGGTCAGAGAACAGCAACTGCCTCTCAGTCTCCTTGTATCATCATCATCTGCTCACATGAAGAGATTCATTCTACAGGTCTGAGTTAGACCTCCAGCACCCACTAGCAGATGACTCCCATATCACAAGAGGATCTGTTCATAGTTCCATCAATAATATATTAGTGTCCCAGTTTTTCCACATACCCTCTAACATTCTTCATTCCTTTTTCTGTCATCTTAGTCAATTTGAGAAGTTGTAGTGGTGTAGAGGGTTGAAACTCTGAAAAGGTGTACTTGAATCTGAGACAGCAGAGCACTTTAGGCTAATTACCTATTTGATGTGAGATAATAGTTCTAAATACATATATTTAAATGAGATGGTGATGTCATGGTTCTCCTCACCATTGGTGCTTGCTGAATGTGTGGTGGTGAGTTAATCATAGGCAAGATAGAGGGAGAAGTCAGAATTGCTATGCTGCAGAACCAAGAGGAGAGAGGCTTCAGGCTCTGGACTCCAGAGTCCAGGATTCATCTTTGGCAAGCCACATGGCAGCTTTCCTGCCTCCTTTACTTCTCCCCTTAAAGACCAAGGACTTGGATTGATCCTGACTCTGACTAATCCTGAGGCCCTTCAGAGTGTTAGCCTGGACATTATATAGTGGTATCTCAGAGCTGTCTTAATTTGCATTTTTCTGATCAATAGTGATTTAGAGCACTTTTTCATATAACTAGAAATGATTTTAATTTCTTCATCTGAAAATTGTTCATATCCTTTGACCATTTATCAGTTGGAGAATTACTAGAATTAGTATAAATTTGAGTCAATTCTCTATATATTTTAGAAATAAAGCCTTTATCAGAACCCTTAAATGTAAAAATATTTTCCCAATTTATTGCTTTGCTTCTAATCTCGTCTGCATCAATTTTGTTTGTACAAAAACTTTTTAGCTTAATATAATCAAAATTATCTGTTTGGTGTTCAATTATGAGTTTCCAGTTCTTCTTTGGTCACAAATTCCTTCCTTCACAGATCTGAGAGATAAACTGTCCTATGTTCTTCTAATTTGCTTATAATATCACTCTTTATGTCTAAATCATGAACCCATTTTGACCTTATCTTAGTATATAGTGTTAGGTGTGGGTCAATGCCTAATTTCTGCCATACTAGTTACCAATTTTCCCAGCAGGTTTTGTCAAACAATGTGTTCTTATCACAAAAGCTGGGGTCTTTGGGTTTGTCAAACACGAGATTGTTATAGTTATTGACTATTTTGTCCTGTGAACCTAACCTATTCCACTGATCAACTACTCTATTTTTTAGTCAGTACCAAATGGTTTTGGTGACTGCTGCTTTATAATATAGTTTAGATTTGACAGAGCTAGGCCACCTTCATTGGAATTTTTTCTCATTAATTCCCTTGAAATTCTTGACCTTTTATTCTTCCAGATGAACTTTGTTATTATTTTTTCTAGATCTGTAAAATAATTTCTTGGAAGTTTGATTGGTATGGCATTAAATAAGTATATTAACTTACGTAATATTGTAATTTTTATTATATTCACTCTCTCCCTTTAAAATAAAACATTAAAAACTCTCTAATCTCTATCTTGCCTTAGCTTCTCTGGCATTACAAGCTTACCCATGAGCCCTTGATATTTTCCCAACTTATTAGACCTGACTTGATTTGTATGGAAAGTGTTTTGTAGTTGTGTTCATATAGTTCCTGACTTTCCCTTGGCAGATAGATTATTATACTATTATACTATTAACAGTTATTTTGGATGGAATTTCTCTTTGTATCTCTTGCTGCTGGTAATATATATAAAAATGCTGATGATTTATGTTGATTATTTTGTATCCTGCAACTTTCCTAAAGTTGTGAATTGTTTCTAGTAGTTTTTTAAGTTGATTCTCTAGGGTTCTCTAAGAATAATACCATCATATCCTCTACAGTGATAATTTCGTTTCCTCATTACTTACTCTAATTCCTTTAATCTCTTTTTCTTCTCTTATTGCCAAAGGTAACATTTCTAATACAATATTGAATAGTAATGGTGATAGTGGGCAACCTTGTTTCCTGAGAAGTAATCTCAAACAAAAGAAATATGTTAAATATTTTGCAGACCTTAACACATGATGTAAATGTTTTTGCTACCACTGTTGCCACTATCTCTCTTACTATTATTAATGTTAAAGTGAAAAGGGTAGGATATAAGAACAAATTTTTTTGTGGCTATTCTGTTGGATGACTGGAGAGTTGCTCACAAACAGATGGATTGTGAACCATTTGGAAGTTTTATTTTGTTTTGGTTTTTTGCTAGGCAATTGCCTAGGTTCACACAACTAGTTAACACTTGTTAACTCTTTGATGTAGGATTTGAAATCAGGTCCTTATGACTTCAGTCCTGAACTCTATCCATTATGACATCCAGCTGCCCCAGAAGCAATTCTCTTTATCTCTTTTTCCTTTTACTTCCACTGCACAAAACTGGGGCTTATTTCTAAGTACATTCTTTTGTTCTACTATAAATTGTGTTTTGAAAAACTAGTTTTACTTCTCATCAACTATTGTGGTTGGTCTAGATATGTGTATTTCCTTGTGTTCATTATTTCATGGCATGAGTGTGTGTGTTTGTAGGGGGAAGGGGATTTGTGTGGGAGTAGGGTAATTCTAGTTCTCCTTAGGAGATTGTGGTTTTTTCTTCCCTGTGTTGGTATTCTGAATTGTTGGAGCATAGTGGTTCTCAAACTGGTCTGATATTCCTGGGGGTGGGGTCCATGAGGTCAAAACTATTTTTATAATAATACTAAGATGTTTTAATTTCTTTTATGGTAAATTTTGATAGCCATAACACATATGAACAAAATCTCTTTGAGATTATTAATAACATTTTAAATGTTAGGGGTCCTGAGACCAAAAAATTTGAGAGCTTCTGTTAGAGAATCTGTTTCTTTCTCTTTTAATGGGAACCTAATCACAAGCTATTTATACTTTTCTTAACTAAACTGCCAAGGGCAAACTAGACCTAGATCTTTCTCCAGTCTGTTGCATGAGTCTATCCTTTTGTTTTGCCATGTAACTCAATTATATGATTTAAAAGCAGCAGTGGTCCTAAAAACACCTTGTATTACAGAAGTAATTGTAGTGGCCATAAAGTGGTAGTTGTTATTATTGCCAGCTTGCTCACTTTGGACTAGACTGAACCCACGTGAGTATCCTTCTTCCTTAGTCCTCCCCATGCATCAATTTCCCTTTGTGTATTTTCTTCCTCCATTAGATTGAGGGCAGGAACTGTTTCTTTTCATATTTGTATCCCTAGTACTTAGCATATAGTAGGTATAACCAAGCCATATGCCCAAGGATATAATAATGTGGGTAGGGTGCTGGGTGATTTGAAGCTGAGCTGATAGAAGGAGGTTGATACATAAGATTATTTACTTTTGCATTTATTATAAAAGGGATTTCTGCGATTATGTTGGACTAAATGCCATCCTCTCTAAGATTGTCTCATTTTGCAACCTTATGTTTCTTTGAAACTTCAAAAACAACAAAAAAAATCCATACCCGTTTCTCCTAAGTGTGATTCTGATTTGCCTTTTAATTCAATTGATATTGAATAAACACTATTGTATAAAATAGGATTTTTAAAAGTGTTGTTATAAGTGACATAAGTGGTTTCATTTGTCCTGTCGATTTCTTCCTTATAAAGTTCACAAGAAACCCAGGGACTACTGGGAATATACTTTGTAAATGAAACTTTACAGATTTCATTCAAACTCAGTAAAGTAAAACCTGCAACTTGAGAAGCACAGGTATGGGTTTTACACAAAACTTTCAGCATTGGCACAGAGCCCAGAACTACCTCACAGTTAAGTAAGCAAATAGCCCACTTAAATGGTTTTAGTACTTAGTGTTCTGGTTCCTCTCCTCTTTTCCTGTCTGCCCTGCCTCCCCCTTGTAACTTGCCTTTTGTTAATTCCTAGAAATGTCCCTAAGAGGAAAATTTGATTTTATGTGAAATATCCTTGATTACTTAAAATCTGGTGCTCAGACTAACCTATTGGAAGAAAGTTCTGGAATAAGAACATACCTTGAGGCTACTGAGAAACAATATACCTTTGTGCCTAGTGAAGTAATTTGTTAATTGTAAACAATTTCCATTTAAATATATCTAGCAAAATTAGGAGAAAAGATCACCTTTCTTAGAGTATCACAAAAAGTGAATTTAAAGTGTGAGAAAGAAAGCATATTTTACTGATTTTAGGATTGATTTTGGATCTGTCTCTGCAGCTAACTGAATATATATATATATATATATATATATATATATATGTTTGCATTAATTATTTAATCTTAGTAAATCTTGACTTCCTAATTTTTAAGGTTATTTACTTTTGAATTTCTTCCCCAGTAATCTGTTCTTCTAACTCTGCTAATTTCCAAATCTGGAGAACTCAGACAACTTCCTTTCCTGCTCTTGCTCTCTAGCAACCAAACATGTTGGAAAGTGTTATTCTGATTGGGTCCCCTAAAAATCTATCTTTTCTAGTTTTGATGTGGGGAACCCTGACATTGTCCTGACTTTGGGGCAAACGCTTGAGAACTCCTTGAAGGGGAGAAACTCCTTGAAGTTTCCTGAGAAAGACCTGACTCAGGGAATCAAGATAAAATGGTTTCATTCTGTTATCGTGGTGGGACTAGTTGAGATGGACCTCTATTGAGCTGAAAATTGGCTTGACCACTCCCAATAAGCTGTCCCATTCTACTAGAAATCTAGAAATCTAGGCCTGGAGGCTGTAATCTCATTCAATTGAAACTTCCAGTCAATTCAAAGATTTCGGTCTGATTTCAATTCAAACTGCTCCCAGCCCCTAACCCAAGTTTCAAATTATAAAAAAGGGCAACTTGGGACATGTCTTTGCAGAGGTCCAAGCAGCTTGCTAGAACCCTACCCACTGAGAAGGCATTCTCTTCTCAGTGTCAGACTCTATTTCCCCAACAGGAATACATCTCTCTTTACCTGTCTGTCAGGACCTTGCCACTAAGGAAGCCAGTCTTCCTAGCAAAGGCTGACTTCACAATTCCAACAATAAACTTCTTTTTGCCACTCTAAATTTTCTGGTTTGTAAATTCTTTTACAAAGGACCTATGCCAACCAGAAGGGGTTTATAATCTGAGTAAAAATAGGAGTGAAGAGAACGGATGGTATTGAGGACCTATGGAAATGAGAGAACTCCGAAAAAATAATGAGATAAATAAAATTACTGCTGTGAAACATTAAGGACCCAATTAAAACTGATGAGGTTCAGCACAGGGCAGAGGTGGGAGCCCCTTCTGGTTGGCACAGGTCCTTTATAAAAGAGGCCATTTAAATTAGGATGGGGGTTTTACAGGAGACAAATAAGGGGCAACAGATAAGAGGTTTTAATTGTTCCACATTCCTTAGCTAGATATGTAGTTTTTATTGCTCCATATTCATCAATTAGACATGTAGTTTTGAGTAGACCCTGGGTTGTCACCCATCAAAATACATAATTCTACTGTTAATAATATTGAATTCATGAAAATATGTCTAAATTACTCTGTTTTCAAAAATATTTTTATTTATTTAAAACAAATACAAAATAGAAAAAAGGGAAAAACATTTTCATTTAAGGTTTTTCAAGGATGAATGTTGAAAACTATCTTTGCATGTATTTTGAAAATAAAAAGATATTATTAAAATTTTTTTTAAAAGTAAAAAAGGAGATAATGAATTTCCATTTCAAGAAAGCTTTTATAATAAATACTATACATTATTTATTTTGTATTTAATTTATACTTTAACATATTTAACATGTATTAGTCAACCTGCTATCTAGGGGAGGGAATGGAGGAAAGGAGGGGGAAAAATTGGAACAAAAGGTTTGGCAATTGTCAATGCTGTAAAATTACCCATGCATATAATTTGTAAATAAAAAGCTATTAAAAATAAAATAAAAATAAATGCTATACATTGTTGTCCATCTTTGTTTGCTTATAGATTTTCTTTTGTTCTTTGCTGTACACTTTTTCCTTTATCCTTTTTTCCCCTTTCCTTCTCTTCACCTTCTTGGGCACGAGAACACTGTAACATACACACATATGCACAGACATATACATAGATAGTTATAATCAAATATAGGCACACACACACACACATCCTTCATAAATCCAAATTTTTCCATATTTTCTAAGTCTACCAATTCATCATTTCCTATAGCATAGCAGTATTTGAATCTTAGACTCTATAGTCATTTTAAATAGTCTAAAACAATATTAATTAATATGGCTGACATATAGTGTACTTTCCCTATTTTTTTTCTTCTGAGAGCTCAGGTATTTCTGCAACAAAGTCATGAAAATCTGGCAATTCATTTATTATCCATTTTTTGTTGTTGTTCAGGGTTATGCTTAACGTTGTTGGGTATGATACTTTTGGCCACAACCCTAGTTCTTTTGCTCTTTGATATAAGTGTTCTAAGATCTGCAGTCTTTAAATGTAGCCACTACTAGGATTTGTGTGATTCTAATTGTGGCTCCATTGTATTTGAATTGTTTTTGTTGTTGTTGTTGTTGTTATTGTTTATGGTATTTTTTTTGCCTTGGAAAGGTGTAAGGGTTCATTAGAGAAGCCAGGCAAGCGCAGCTAGGATATAACACAGGTCTGTGACCTGGAGGTCCCTGGACGTAATGGGTATGAGTACATAGAGACTTCCTTCATGGGTGGGACCTCCAGTCACTTCTGAAATCACATCAGGAATGGGAAGTATTTCTATCTCTGATTGGCTATGCCTATGACCTTCAAGGACCCAATATAAGCTCAGTGGAGGAGGAGCTCGACTCTTTTTCACCTGGAACTCGGCCTTGGGGAGAGAGACTAAGAGAGTGCAGGAGGGTGAGGTGTAAACCTTGTGAATAAAATCTTTAAGCTTGCCTGCTAAAACTCCCGGGTGCTCTTTTATGCTTAAACTGCGTCCATATGATATAGCTAATGGACCCTTACCAAAAGGATATTTTGGGTTTTGAAATTTGACTATCATGTTCCTGTAGATTTTCCTGATAGGATCTCTTCAGGTGATGATCATTGAATTTCTTTTCTTCCTCTCTGATCCCTTTTCCTTGGAGATCTTATCCACTCTTAAGGCTTCAATAATTCACTTCTATAGAAGTAACTCCCAAATATCTATCTCTAGCCTTGATATTTCTTTCTTTTTCTTCCTTTCCCCCTTTCCTATTTACAATTCCTATTGTACTTGTCCAACTTAATGTTCCGTTGATAACTCCAATTCAATATCTGAAAATGAATCTATCATTTGCTCCTTATATCTTGTTCCTTTTAATCATTCCATTTTAATTAGTGACACTACCATTTCCCCAGTGAAAATCTTAATTGACATTTTTTTTTGGAAAAAATTTTCTCCCTTACTAGTCATAATCAATTAGTTGTTATATATTGTAGATTGTAACTATGCTGTATCTCAATATAGTCCTAGCCCGGAACCTCATGACCTCTCATGTTACCTATTGCAACAGCCAATAACTTCTCTGCCTAGCACTATTTTCTCCCCTCAAATCCCCTGCATATCACTGCTGGAATAGTTTTTCTAGCTCGCAGGTCTGACTAGAGCATTTGTCCATGCCAAAAACTTCAATGTTTTCCCATTGTCTATTAATAAAAAATAAATTTCTTAGTTTTATATTAAATTTATATAAATATATATTATATAATAATATAATATATAAAATATATAATATATTACACATAACAATAAAATATATATAATAATAAACATATGTGAATATGTAAATAATATAAATATATATTATGTAAAGTAAATAAATTTAACCATTTCTCTCTCAATTTCTCCTTCACACATTCTGTATTCTACTCAAACTGGACTACTCGCTGTTCCCTGAACTTGTCCTATTTTTTCTCTTTCTGTTCCTTTGCTCACACCAACTTCAACACTTTCCTTTGTATTGCTCTCTTAATCTAATCCTGATAAAGACCTGACCTTCAGGTTCACTTTAGCTGGCATCTCCTCTATGAAGTCTTTCTTAATTTTCCTACCTGGACATGATCGCTATCTCCTTCATTGTTACCTACAAACATTTTATCATTTTGTATTACTCCTATTTGCCTATTGCATTCCAATTTTTGGATAGTTATTTGTAACTTTTTCTTATCTCATATTAGACTGTATAGTCTTTAAGGGAAGGAAATTATAATTCTATTTATAGTGTGTTGCACATAAAACATGTTTTTCTAATTGAATTGAGTGGATTGGATTAGATGATCTATATTTAGTTTTATGTTTTAATGTTTTATCATCATTGTAATAAATATATACATCTTGGAATGGCTATATTCTCTTTGGTTTTTCTGCCTCCCCCAAAGTTGACCTCAAGCTTCAGTGTAAGACTAAATTGCTAAAGTTGGTGTTTGAACAAAAAATATTACCAGGATGTTGTAACAAGTGTTTTATGCAAAGAGATTTAAAACAATAGTACAAAGAAAGTTGTGCAAACTTCCTTCATTCATCTCAGGATAATAGGACTTCAGAAAGTAGAACAGGGAGGAAGATAATTTCAATGGAAATTCAGTGATTTCCCATTTGATTGTTTTCAAAGAATTACCTGTTTCATCAAAGTTCTGAATAAGGTTTTTTCTAAGAAGAGCTCAGTTAAGAGAGTTAAATCAGGTTAAATACAATTTTTGGAGGTGTTGCTCTTAGGATTTAATTTTCAATGAACAGCTTGGTGATCAGTTATCCAGAAAATGGATTGTTGGTTCAATTCAATAAGTTTAGGAATCTGGCATCACAACTAGCTTCTATAGAATATTAAAGAGAAATATAACTTCTGCCCTCAAGGAACTTAAATTTAGTTGAAGAAATAAGACTTACACTCAATAATAATTTATATTTATGTAGACTTTAAGGTTTGCAAAATTTACAACTACTTATGAGGTAGGCATTTATCATCTTATTATCTTACCTTACACATGAGGAAACTAAGAAGCTAAATGAATATGGTCATGTTCATGTAGCTAGATTACAAGTGTAATTAAATACTGAAATCAATACTGCATTAAGGTCCAAAGAGGTCTTCAATAGGGAGATCTAAATATAATTTGGGAAATTTCATGGGTTGGTATTGTGAGGTATCTCAAAATAATTTGTAGGCTTAGACTTTCTCCAAATGAAGAAGAAATTTTATTTTGTTGCTTGCTAACAGCAGGCTAAATCCATAAAGGTTTCTAACAAGGAAAGGAGGTATTATCAATTAACAAGGGGGAAAGATAAGTTTCCTAGTGAAATTCAGAATTAACCAGGAGTGACCAGTTCAGTGGGCTAATGATTTAGGGAGTTAGTCATTGTGATGCTTAACAAGTAGACTAATCCTAAAAATTAGCTAGCCAGTTAGTGAAGTAAGAAAGGTTCTTTTATAGGAGAAAAGGAGACTGACATCATAACTTGGTTTTCTGATTGGATACAGTTATGTGCGGATCATAATGATTTTGTCAATGAGAGGTATTCACAAGGAACAAAAGGCCCCTTAAATATGAGATAATACTATCAGTTCTCTTCTCTGCTTGCCTCAGGGAGTAGTTTAACTTTCAGATTGTTTACAATGATTCAGGCTCTCTAACTGTACCTACCTGCCTTTTTGGCAGTTGGAATAAATTGTTCTCATTCCCCTCATTTCACTTGGGGAAGTCTTCACAAGTTTGGGATAGACGCTTCCCTAACTTACCTTAGGGTCTGAGATCCATTGGTTACCCTCCCCTCAGGTTTAGTCCATCTGCCAAAATGGTTTACCAGGGTGTGCATGCTCCAGCTTTGAGAGGTACAGGTGAGAGTTAGATGGTTCATATGGACACCAAAGGTAGAAAGGAAAGCAGCCATATAAAGGGTGAGGCAGACCTCATCTAGAGGTAATAGTCTTCCCTGAACACATCTACAATCCATGATGTTAAATGCCTTCAATGAATATAAATATGGTATCAAAGTCAGCTGCCCCACTGATAGTAAATTCTTCAGCTTGAAGAGGCTACATACAAAAACTAAAGTAAAGGGAGTATTGGTGAATGATTTTTTGTTTGCAGATGATTGTGCATTCCATGCAGTGGAAGCTGATGGAAAAAAGTATGGATCAATTCTCGACTGCTTGTGCTAATTTTGGCTTAAGAATTAACACCAAGAAACACAGGTGTTCCATCAGCCAATACCACATCATATGTTATGTCAGTTACAGCAAATGGAAATTTTTTTTTTGCTATGGATAAGTTCACTTACTGTTGTGAGCTTTTTCTTCTCAAAAAGCCTCTGCTTTCTTCAGCCTCCAGCCAGCTCCAGTCTTCATGTCATTCCGGTGAAATCTCGACTTGTAGCGTCTTCCTCTCCAGAGCACTCTCCGACTGGCCCATTGGCCTATTTATGCTCCTTCCAGAGAGAGGGATTATGGGTAGTTCTACTTAGTACCTTGTTTCAGGTTCTGCCCAAAACATCTTCTTGTAAGATTAGATCAACTCTAATTACTTAGCAGTTAGTAAGGATTCCAACATCTCCCCCTTTCTTTTGTTTTAAAACATAGGGGGTTTCTGAGGGGGTACACATAAATCCATCAATATGGGCCAGAACTTTGTAACAGATATACATGGTATACATAAATCCATCAATATGGGAGGCATTATACATAATTTACAAAAGCACACAGCAATATAACACAGGCTAGTGGTAATGTAACAAATAACATGAATCAACATGAAAATTTAACTACTGCAAAAAGTCTCATCAACAATCTTTCATCTCAAGAAATCCAATGATTCTTGCAATTGCTTAAAATACATAAGCACATAGTAATATAACACAGGCAAGTAGTAATGTAACAACATAAATCGACCTGAAAATTTACAAATGTCCATAAGTCCTAGAAATAGTCCATAAGGAATCCATTGTCCATTAGTTCATGCGCCAGGAATCTAATAATTCCTGTAAGCTCTGAAGTACTGCAAAAAGTCTCATCAACAATTTTTCATCTCAGGGAATCCAGTGATTCTTGCTGGTTTTTCAGGAACTGAAAGCTGAAGATTTTAAAGTTCTTTTGACAGTCTCATTGTTAGCCATCTGATTCCTTTTCCACCTGTGGAAATATAAGCAGATCCTCTTCCCCAAGCAGTTAACCTATCTAATTCTCTTCTATTTACCACTTTTGGGATTTCTCCTCATCATCTGGTAATTACATTGGAGCTGTTTGCATTGGATATTGTCTTGTTGTCTTAAAAGGCCTGTATTCTTCCCAACTGTAATCCTGATTGCTTTTCTGTTGGTTGATGACATCAGAGTTCTGAATTTCTAAAGTCTCTCTGGGTGTGACCTCAGCTGCTATCATGCCCCACCTGTCCTTTGATTGATACTTTAGAGCTGGGCCCTGCCTCTCATTCCTCTGGGTCAATATACATTTAGAGGCCCAATGAAAGCCTCCGTTACATTTTGGACATGGGATTTTGGGTTTTCTCTCACCCTGTCTTCTCACTCTATCTCCATATCTACAATGAGCTCTCAAATGTCCAACTTTTCCGCAGTGAAAACATCGACGAGTTTCTCTAGAATTCCTCTGCCAAGAAGGACCTTGTCTTTCCATGTTCATCATAGTCTGGGCATAATAAGCATTTGTGCCCACTGTGGCACAGCATCTAATGATTTCCTCTAAAGGAGCATCTTTGTCTAGCCCCCATATAATTCTTTTGCAAACCTCATTGGCATTTTCCTTAGCCAAATGTTTAGTCATTATTTCTGTTGCTGCATTGTCTTCAATGGTTCTTATTACAGCTGTTTGTAAATGTCCCACAAAATCTGCAAAAGGTTCATTGGGACCTTGCTCTATTTTTGTGAAAGCATTATTTCCATCTTTCTGTCCAGGGAGAGAATTCCAAGCTTTTATGGCAGCCTTAGAAATTTGCTCATAGACTGTTATGGGATAATAAATCTGTTCTGAACTCTCTGCATACTGACCTTCACCAGCTAGTTGGTCAAAAGTGATTTGTACAACAGCTCCTTTTTGCCTATTGCGTTGGGCTTGAATCCTACATAATTCATGAAACTCCGAAAGCCACAATAAATTTTGTCCCGGTTCTAGACAAGTTTTCGTTATGGATTTCCAGTCATTCGGGGTTAGGAGTTCATTAGACAAATTATCCAGTAACATCTTCACATAAGATGATGTAGCCCCATAAAGAGTGCAACCCTTTTTCAAATCTTTAATTTTTCCCAAATTAAACGGAGTGTATTTTCTCTCTTTTTGACCTGAGGAGTTGAGCTCTTCAATCACAGGATATGCATTTATAAAATCAGATATATCTTCTCCTTCATTTTTTGCTTTAATTAATGCTTTTTCTAATCTTGTCAAATTCTGCTTTACAGGAGAAGCTGACTGTGTTTCTGTCTCTCTCCCTCCCCCTTGTTCCACCCATGAAGGGTTAATTGCGGGGGGAGGGTCATGAGATGTGGAATCACCTAATTCCTCCTGCTGTGAAGTATCATACTCAGAATTGTAATTAACTCCATTCTCATCTGATTCGTCCTCCTTTTCACCTAGTAAAGTTGGCAATTCTTCCTCCTGTACTTTCCTTTTCATCATTCTATCACTTAAATAACTTCTTATAGCCAATTGTATTACATTATATGTATTAATTATTGAGTTAGGCCCATTTTTATCATAGAATTGACAAAGATCCTCTCCAACCAATTTCCATTCATTTAGATCTAATTCCTTATCAAGAGAGAAACAAGGACATATGTCCTTTACAGTTTGTAAAAGTTCAGTGATTTGCTGTAAACTTATAATTAAACCTTGGCTTTCCATAACTTTGACAATGCTCTCTAAACATTTTCCTTGAACAGAAACAGAAGGCTGTTTTCTAAATATCTGTCCCATCTTAGATGAAATTCTACTTTAACTCTTTTAGCAAAATTTCTTTATTGCACTCACCCTAATTTCTGGGTTGAAGAGTCTTTTCCACTGGATCAGGATCAGAGGCTTTTCCACTTGAATCAGGATCGGAGCTTTTCCACTTGAATCAGGATCGGAGCTTTTCCACTGAAATCCACTGAGGGGTCTGTTTGTCCCACGTTCAGGGCGCCAAAATGTTGTGAGCTTTTTCTTCTCAAAAAGCCTCTGCTTTCTTCAGCCTCCAGCCAGCTCCAGTCTTCATGTCATTCCGGTGAAATCTCGACTTGTAGCGTCTTCCTCTCCAGAGCACTCTCCGACTGGCCCATTGGCCTATTTATGCTCCTTCCAGAGAGAGGGATTATGGGTAGTTCTACTTAGTACCTTGTTTCAGGTTCTGCCCAAAACATCTTCTTGTAAGATTAGATCAACTCTAATTACTTAGCAGTTAGTAAGGATTCCAACAACTTACCTTCTCAGTATACTTTCCAAGGATGTACACAATGATAATGAAGTTGATACAATGGTAGAAATAGTTCAGTGTTTGGGAGACTCCCAGGGAAAGTATGGGAAAGAAGTATAAGACTACTGCCAAATTGAAGGTCTACAGAGCTATTTTGCTGACCTCATTGTTGTATGCCTGTGCTATACAAAGAAACTGAATTGCTTTCTTTTGAACTGTCTTAGGAAGATTCTGAAGATCACTGGAAAGGTAAGATACCAGACACTGAGGTCCTTTCTCCTACTAAACTGGCAGATTCAAACTACTGCAGAAAATGCAACTCCATTGACCTGGCCATATTGCTCAAATGTCAAAAATACACTTGCCAAAAAGACTTTTATAAAGAACTCACACAGGACAAGGGCTCACAAGGTAGTCAGAAAAAGTGGTACTAAATCATGAAATGCACAAAGTCAGGGAACTCAGCCCAAGTGTTCATAGGATCTATTTGTGCCCAATTCATAGAAGAGCATTCCAAGTTCATATTGGTCTGATCAAACACAAGAGGACACACTAACTTTACTCTAAAAATTGATGTCACTTTGGTCCCCTTTGAGAATGAAGGACAATTGAACTGAATTGAACCTAATACCCACCTCGCTACCAGGAATATCATCAATATTTTCATTTATATTATTGTAGTTATTGAATATTTTGTTAGTTTGCTTTTGCTTCTTTTACCCTGTATGAACACATCTAGATCTTGTCATGTTTTTCTGAATTCTTCAAATTCAGTTTGTATTATTGTACAATATATTCAGAGATAATAGTTTCTCAGTCATTTCTAAATCAAGTCATGCACTTTTGTTTTCAGCTCTTTGAGAGGAAGGATCCTTCCTTCCTTCTTTTCTTCCTTCCTTCCTCCCTTCCTCTATATTCATAGAAGACATCATAGAGTCTATACATAGTAGGTGCTTATAAATGCCTGTTGATCGATTGAATCTTTGCTTTCACAAATTATTCTTAAGAATAACTAGATTTCTTTTTCTGTCTTTGACATGTTTAGGTTATATATTTGACAGGTGGTGGTTGGGATATTGGACAGTAGAGTATGGATAGTTAAGTCATTTTTCTAGTGCAGTTCTAAATTGATAAGAATGTGATTAGAACCATTCACAACTCCATCAAGTATCTTATTATCATGTCTTCTTCCCATAGTTTTCTTTTTTTTTTTTAAATTTTTTATTTAATAATTACATTATATTGACACTCGTTTCTGTTCCGATTTTTTCCCCCTCCCTCCCTCCACCCCCTCCCCTAGATGTCAAGCAGTCCTTTATATGTTGGATATGTTGCAGTATATCCTAGATACAATATATGTTTGCAGAACCGAACAGTTCTCTTATTGCGTAGGGAGAATTGGATTCAGAAGGTATAAATAATCCGGGAAGAAAAACAAAAATGCAGATAGTTTACATTCGTTTCCCAGTGTTCTTTCTTTGGGTGTAGCTGCTTTTGTCCATCATTTATCAATTGAAACTCAGGTCTCTTTGTCAAAGAAATCCACTTCCATCAAAATATGTCCTCATACAATATCGTTGTCGAAGTGTATAATGATCTCCTGGTTCTGCTCATTTCACTTAGCATCAGTTCATGTAAGTCTCGCCAGTCCTCTCTGTATTCATCCTGCTGGTCATTTCTTACAGAACAATAATATTCCATAACATTCATATACCACAATTTACCCAGCCATTCTCCAATTGATGGGCATCCATTCATTTTCCAGTTTCTAGCCACTACAAACAGGGCTGCTACAAACATTTTGGCACATACAGGTCCCTTTCCCTTCTTTAGTATTTCTTTGGGATATAAGCCCAATAGAAACACTGCTGGATCAAAGGGTATGCACAATTTGATAATTTTTTGGGCATAATTCCAGATTGCTCTCCAGAATGGTTGGATTCGTTCACAACTCCACCAACAATGCAGTAGTGTCCCAGTTTTCCCGCATCCCCTCCAACATTCATCATTATTTTTTTCTGTCATCTTAGCCAATCTGACAGGTGTGTAGTGGTATCTCAGAGTTGTCTTAATTTGCATTTCTCTGATCAATAATGATTTGGAACACTCTTTCATATGAGTGGTAATAGTTTCAATCTCATCCTCTGAAAATTGTCTGTTCATATCCTTTGACCATTTATCAATTGGAGAATGGCTTGATTTCTTATAAATTTGAGTCAGTTCTCTATATATTTTGGAAATGAGGCCTTTATCAGAACCTTTAACTGTGAAAATGTTTTCCCAGTTTGTTGCTTCCCTTCTAATCTTGTTTGCATTAGTTTTGTTTGTACAAAGGCTTTTTAATTTGATGTAATCGAAATTTTCTATTCTGTGATCAGTAATGGTCTCTAGTTCATCTTTGGTCACAAATTTCTTTCTCCTCCACAAGTCTGAGAGATAAACTATTCTATGTTCCTCTAATTTATTTATAGTCTCGTTCTTTATGCCTAGGTCATAGACCCATTTTGATCTTATCTTGGTATATGGTGTTAAGTGTGGGTCCATGCCTAATTTCTGCCATACTAATTTCCAATTATCCCAGCAGTTTTTATCAAATAATGAATTCTTTTCCCAGAAGTTAGGGGCTTTGGGTTTGTCAAACACTAGATTGCTATAATTGACTATTCTGTCTTGTGAGCCTAGCCTTTTCCACTGATCCACTAATCTATTTCTTAGCCAATACCAAATGGTTTTGGTGACTGCTGCTTTATAATATAATTTTAGATCAGGTACAGCTAGGCCACCTTCATTTGATTTTTTTTTCATTAATTCCCTTGAGATTCTCGACTTTTTATTGTTCCATATGAATTTTGTTGTTATTTTTTCTAGATCAATAAAATATTTTCTTGGAAGTCTGATTGGTATAGCACTAAATAAATAGATTAGTTTAGGGAGTATTGTCATCTTTATTATGTTCGCTCGGCCGATCCAAGAGCACTTAATATTTTTCCAATTATTTAAGTCTGACTTTATTTGTGTGGAGACTTTTTTATAATTTTTCTCATATAATTCCTGACTTTCCTTTGGTAGATAGATTCCCAAATATTTTATGGTATCAACAGTTATTCTGAATGGAATTTCTCTTTGTATCTCTTGCTGTTGGGTTTTGTTGGTGATGTATAAAAATGCTGAGGATTTATGGGGATTTATTTTGTAGCCAGCTACTTTGCTAAAATTATGAATTATTTCCAATAGCTTTTTGGTAGAATCTCTGGGGTTCTCTAGGTATACCATCATATCATCTGCAAAGAGTGATAGTTTGGTTTCCTCATTGCCTACTCTAATTCCTTTTATATCTTTCTCGACTCTTATTGCCGAGGCTAGTGTTTCTAATACGATATTAAATAATAATGGTGATAGTGGGCAACCTTGCTTCACTCCAGATCTTACTGGGAAAGGTTCCAGTTTTTCCCCATTGCATATGATGCTTACTGATGGTTTTAAATAGATGCTCCTGACTATTTTAAGGAAAAGTCCATTTATTCCTATGCTCTCAAGTGTTTTTATTAGGAATGGATGTTGGATTTTATCAAATGCTTTTTCTGCATCTATTGAGATGATCATGTGGTTTTTGTTTGTTTGGTTATTGATATAGTCAATTATGCTAATAGTTTTCCTAATATTGAACCAGCCCTGCATTCCTGGTATAAATCCTACTTGGTCATAGTGTATTATCCTGGTGACAATTTTCTGTAATCTTTTTGCTAATATTTTATTTAAGATTTTAGCATCAATATTCATTAGGGAGATTGGTCTATAATTTTCTTTCTCTGTTTTCAGCCTACCTGGTTTAGGTATCAGTACCATATCTGTGTCATAAAAGGAGTTTGGTAGGACTCCTTCAATCCCTATTTTTTCAAATAGTTTATATAACATTGGAGTTAATTGTTCTTTAAATGTTTGGTAGAATTCACATGTAAATCCATCTGGTCCTGGGGATTTTTTCTTAGGGAGTTGATTGATAGTTTGTTCTATTTCTTTTTCTGAGATGGGACTGTTTAGGATATTTACTTCTTCCTCTGTTAGTTTGGGCAAGCTATATTTTTGGAGGTATTTTTCTATTTCATTTAAGTTGTCGAATTTATTGGCATAAAGTTGGGCAAAGTAACTCCTGATTATTGCTCTAATTTCCTCTTCGTTAGTGGCGAGTTCTCCCTTTTCATTTTTAAGACTAACAATTTGATTTTCCTCTTTCCTTTTTTTAATCAGATTTACTAAGGGTTTGTCTATTTTGTTGGTTTTTTCATAGAACCAACTCTTAGTTTTATTAATCAATTCAATAGTTTTTTACTTTCAATTTTATTGATCTCACCTTTTATTTTTAGAATTTCAAGTTTAGTGTTTGACGGGGGGTTTTTAATTTGTTCCTTTTCTAGCATTTTTAATTGCAAACCCAATTCATTGACCTTCTCTTTCTCTATTTTATACAAATAGGCCTCTAGAGATATGAAATTTCCCCTTATTACCGCTTTGGCTGCATCCCATACATTTTGGTATGATGTCTCATTATTATTGTTTTCTTGGGTGAAGTTTATTAATTATGTCTATGATTTGCTGTTTCACCCAATCATTCTTTAGTATGAGATTATTTAGTTTCCAATTATTTTTTGGTCTATTTCCCCCTGGTTTTTTGTTGAATGTAATTTTCATTGCATCGTGGTCTGAAAAGGATGCATTTACTATTTCTGCCTTACTGCATTTGAGTTTGAGGTTTTTATGTCCTAATATATGGTCAATTTTTGTATAGGTTCCATGAACTGCTGAAAAGAAAGTGTATTCCTTTCTGTCTCCATTACATTTTCTCCAGAGATCTATCATATCTAACTTTTCTAGTATTCTATTTACCTCTTTGACTTCTTTCTTATTTATTTTGTGGTTTGATTTATCTAATTCTGAGAGTGCAAGGTTAAGATCTCCCACTATTATAGTTTTACTGTCTATTTCTTCTTGCAGCTCTCTTAGTTTCTCTTTTAAGAATTTAGATGCTACCCCACTTGGTGCATATATGTTTAATATAGATAGTGCTTCATTATCCATGCTACCCTTTAGCAAGATATAGTGTCCTTCCTTATCTCTTTTAATTAGGTCAATTTTTGCTTTAGCTTGATCTGAGATCAGGATGGCTACCCCTGCTTTTTTGACTTCACCTGAAGCATAGTAGATTTTGCTCCAACCTTTTATCTTTAGCCTGCATGTATCTCCCCGCTTCAGGTGTGTTTCCTGTAAACAACATATTGTAGGATTCTGGCTTTTAATCCATTCTGCTAACCGCTTCCTCTTTATGGGGGAGTTTACCCCGTTCACGTTTATGGTTAGAATGACCAATTCTGTATTACTTGCCATCTTGTTAACCCCGGTTTATGCTTTCCTCCCTTCTTTGCCCTTTCCCCCCCTTCCAAGTATTAAGCTTGTGAGCACCCCTTGCTTCTCACAGCCCTCCCTTTTTAGTGTCCCTCCCCCCACCTTAGAGTTCCTCCCCCTATCTTACCCCTTTCCCTCCCAGTTCCCGTATTCCCTTCCGCTTAGCTTATTCCTTCCCTTTCCACTTTTCCCTTCTCACTTTTCAATGAGATGGGAGAAGTTTCACCATAGATTGAATATGTCTTAAGATTTTTCACTTAAAGCCAATTCTGAAGGCAGTAAGATACCCACTATATTCATCCCCCTCCATTCTTTCTCTCAGATATAATAGGTTTCCTATGCCTCTTCATGAGCTGTACTACCCCCACTTTACCCTTTTTCTGATACAATGTCCTTTCCACATCAATTTCTAGAACAAGGTATACATGTATTCTTTATACATCTATATAGTCAAAATATAGTTCCCAAGATTAATCTTTACCTTTTTAGATTTCTCTTGAGTTCTATATTTGTAGATCAAACTTTTTGTTAAGTTCTGGTTTTTTCATCAGAAATAGATGAAATTCGCTTACTTCGTTGAATGTCCATCTTCTTCCCTGGAAAAAGATGCTCATTCTCGCTGGGTAAGTTATTTTTGGTTGCATACCAAGTTCCTTAGCCTTTCGGAATATCATATTCCAGGCCCTTCGATCTTTTAATGTGGATGCTGCCAGATCCTGGGTGATCCTTATTGTGGCTCCTTGATACTTGAATTGGGTTTTTCTAGCCGCTTGCAATATTTTTTCCTTCATCTGAGGGTTCTGGCATTTGGCCACTATATTTCTTGGTGTTTTGATTTTAGGATCCCTTTCAGTGGGTGATCGATGAATCCTTTCAATGTTTATTTTTTCCTCTGTTCCTATGACTTCTGGGCAGTTCTCTTTGATAATTTCCTGGAAAATAGTGTCCAGGCTCTTTTTTTCATCATGTTTTTCTGGAAGTCCAATGATTCTCAGATTGTCTCTCCTGGATCTGTTTTCCAGGTCTGTTGTTTTCCCTAGAAGGTATTTCACATTTTTCTCCATTGTTTGATTTTTTTGGATTTGCTTGACTGATTCTTCTTGTCTCCTCGAGTCATTCAATTCCACTTGTTCAAGTCTGATTTTCAGTGAAGTATTCTCTTCACTCACTTTTTTAAAATCTTTTTCTAATTGTCCAATTGAGTTCTTTTGTTCTGTGGAATTTTTTTCCATTTCGCCAATTTTGTTTTCTAGTTCACCAATCCTATTTTTCAAGGATTTTACTTCTTTATCCACTCTCTCTTTAACTGACTTCTCCAGGCTCTTTTCCCATTTTTCTTCTAGCTCCCTTGTGAGAGCCTTTTTAATCACTTCTATGAGGTTCATCTGTGCTGAGGAACAGACAATCTCCTCCTTTGGGGATTCACCTGGGGACTGCCTGTTTTTAGTCTCCTCAGGATTTAGAGTCTGCTCTCTATCTGTATAGAAGCTGTCAAGGGTTAAAGTCCTCTTCAGCTTCTTGCTCATTCTGTCTATTAATCAGAGACAAACTACCAAAGAAAAACAGAAAAAACTGGAGTCTTTCTTTGGGGGGGGGGGGGGGGGGGCTGGGTGTGTTATCGAGCTTCCTCTACAGACTGCAGGGGGCAGCAGTGAGGCACTAGCAGGACTGTGCTGCGCCTGCGCTCTGAGATCCCAAAGTGTGCTGAGTCACTGAGGGGGGGGAAGGGGGGGCGGCCAGGTCCTGAGAGACTCCAGCTGTTTGGGGTTGTATTCTTCAGCCCCGGTGTTTTTAGCTTCTCTGCTGGACTGTTGACTTGCTGCCGGAGGAAAGTATCCAAACCTGTAGCGAAGCTCTCCCCGCAGAGACGGCTACGATCACTCTCCACCCCCTCTCCAGTCTGCTCCTGTGCCCTCACTGCCGCTGCCCGCCGCCTGCGCCCGATCTAAAACCGCCCCAGCCCTCCAGTAAAGACAGACCTTTCTTGGCGGATCTCAAGGATGGCTTTTCTTGGTAACTATTTGTGGGTTTTTTTTCAGTCAAGCATTGATTCAGAGGCTTGTAATGAAATGGATAGTGAGAGAAAGCGTGGAGCTTATGCAGCTGTGAGCCTCCTCTCCACCATCTTAACCGGAAGTTCCCTTCCCATAGTTTTCCAACATTGACTGATATTTGCCAATTTGTAAAGTGTGAAAGTTGTTTTAATTTTCATTTCTGTTACTTTTAGTGATTAGAACAGGTTTTCATTTGGTTCTTTATAATTTGCAATTCTTTTCATATATTTTGAGCACTTATCTATTGGGGTAATGGCTTATTATGTTATGTGTATCAATTATTTATCTTGGATATTATATTTTTATCAGTGATATTTGATGCAAATAGTTATTCCTACTCTATATGCTATAGGATCTGAAAATTGCAGAAATCCTAATTCAACTATTGACTTTTTCTGTGGCCAAGAATAAGTCAATTAAACTCTGTCAAATTCAATTTCTTCATTTGCAAAATGAGTGGGCACAATGGATCAGATGTCCTCTGAGATTTTCTGGGTACTGATCTAGGATTCTTTGAAGTTGTCTTATTCTAAGTTTTATTTTTTGGGGGGGTTAAATCCTTTTTAATTTTATGCAATTAAAATTCATATTTGTCTTCAATATGTCATCATATTTGTCTTTAAGAATTCTTACTCTAAGAAATGCAAATTTAAGACAATTGTGAGATACTACTACACCCTGTCAGATTGGCTAAGATGACCAACATTGGAGGGGATGTGGGAAAACTAGGACACTGATACTTTGTTGGTGGAGCTGTGAATGAATCCAACCATTCTGGAGAGCACTTTGGAACTATGCCCAAAGGGCTATCAAACTGTGTATATCCTTTGATCCAGCAATGTTTCTACTAGGATTATATCCCAAAGAGATCTAAAAGAAGGGAAAGGGACCCATGCATGCAAAAATGTTTGTGGCAGTCCTTTTTGTAATGGCAAGAAACTGGAAACTGAGTGGATATCCACTAATTGGAGAATGTCTGAATAAATTATATTATATGAATGCTATGGAATATTATTGTTCTGTAAAAAACGACCAGCAGGATGATTTCAAAGAGGCTTTGAGAGACCTACATGAACTGATGCTAAGTGAAATGAACAGAATTAGGAGATCATTATATGCAGCAACAATACTATATGAAGATCAATTCTGATGGACATGGCTCTCTTCAACAATGGGATGATTCAAACCAGTTCCACTTGTTCAATGATGAAGAGAACCGTCTATACCCAGAGAGAGAACAATGGAAATCGAGTATGGAGCATAACATGGTATTTTCACTCTCTCTGGTGTTATTTGCTTGCATTTTGTTTTCTTTCTCAGTTTTTCTTTTTCTTTCTTCTTGATCTGATTTTTCTTGTGCAGCAAAATAACTGTATAAATATGTATACATATATTGGATTAACATGTATTTTAACATGTATTGGACTACCTGCCAGCTAAGGGAGGGGGTGGGGGGTAGGAGGGGAAAAGTTGAAACAGAAGGTTTTGCAAGGGTCAATGTTGGAAAAATTACCCATACATATGTTTTGTAGATAAAAAAGTTTTAATTAAAAAAAAAGAATTCTCTCTCTAGTCAAAGTTGTAAAAAGTACCTTCTTTAATTATCCTCTAATTTTTTATTTTTATCTTTCACATTTTATACTTGTTTCCACTTTGAGATTATTATGATATATGACATAAAATGTTGGTCCAAAATGTATTTCTTTCAAATTGTTTTCTAGTTTTCCCAGTAGTTCTTGTCAAAAAGATAATCTTTTCTACAGTGATTGTTTGATAAACTTGAACATCAGGCTACTGTTTCCCATTGATTTTATTTTTTGGTTGTCTAGTTTTTTCTACTTAACTTCACTGATTTTTAACCAGATAGCTTTGATGATGATTATTTAAATAATACAGCTTGAAGTCTGGTAAAATTATATCTCCTTTTTATTATTTCCTTCAACCTTATAAATGGTTAGCTCCTTTAAATGAATTTTGTTATTTTATAAAACATCCTTTGTCATTATTATTATATATTAAAATATATAATATAATATACAATTATGTTATGTATTAGGATAGCACTGTTTGTACAATACTTTAAAAAGTATTATTTTAATTTATTGATATGGCCCAAGAATTATTACTGAATATCTTTCCAGTTATTGAACTCTCCTTTTATTTCTATATAGTGGTGTATAATTATATTTATATAATCTTCACTGTGTCTTGGTAGATTAATTCTGAGATGCTATGCATATTTAGTATCTATTTTGACTAGAATTTTTCGTTTGTTCCTGCATTTTATTACCATTATAGAGAAATGCTGATACTTTTTGTAAATTTATTTTATCCTGCTTTCTATCCTTTCCAAAGCTAATTATCTCAATGACTTTTTTTCCATCCTTCTCTAGGTTTTTTAAATATACAATCAAATCATATGCTTGGTTATTGTTAATTCTTGTCCAACTCTTTGTAACCCCATTTGGAGTTTTCTTGGCAAAGATACCAGAATGGTTTGTCATTTCCTTCTCCAGCTCATTTTACAGATGAGGAACTGAGGCAAACAGAATTAAAGTAAATTGTACAGGGTTATATAGTTAGTGTCTGAGGCCAGATCTCAAGTCAGGAAGATGAGTCAGTAAGATGAAAGACTCATCTTTCAGACTTCAGGCCTGGTACTCTATCTACTGTGCCCCTTGATGAACAAACAAATGAGGGTAATTATGTGTCTTCTTTGCTGATAATATTTTAAATTTTGTCTAGGATGATATCAAATAATAGTAGGGAAGGATGGGCACATTTGCTTTCACCTCTTTTGCATCCAGGAAACAGTTTTTCTTCATTGCAAACAATGCTAATTACCATTTTCAAATATAATTTTTGATTGCATAAAAAGGGGTCCTTCCATGCCTATGCTTTTAGGATTTTTAACATAAATGAATATTATGTTTCAATCAAAAGTTTTTTCTGCATCTGTTGAAATAATTAAGTCCCTTTTTTGTTTTTACAGATTATATGGGTATGTTGTTTTACTGCTGTTGAATCATTCTGGAATTTCTAGCATGAATTTCTAGCATTAATCAATGTGAATTATTTTCTCAATTCACTATCATTTTATTGTGAAGGTTTTACTTAAATTTTTTGTCAATATTCATTAGTGAGAAAGGGCTACAATTTCCTTTTTACCTCACTTTATCTCACTGAATGTCAAAACTAAATTTATTTTATAAAACATCCTTTGTCATTATTATTATATATTAAAATATATAATATAATATACAATTATGTTATGTATTAGGATAGCACTGTTTGTACAATACTTTAAAAAGTATTATTTTAATTTATTGATATGGCCCAAGAATTATTACTGAATATCTTTCCAGTTATTGAACTCTCCTTTTATTTCTATATAGTGGTGTATAATTATATTTATATAATCTTCACTGTGTCTTGGTAGATTAATTCTGAGATGCTATGCATATTTAGTATCTATTTTGACTAGAATTTTTCGTTTGTTCCTGCATTTTATTACCATTATAGAGAAATGCTGATACTTTTTGTAAATTTATTTTATCCTGCTTTCTATCCTTTCCAAAGCTAATTATCTCAATGACTTTTTTTCCATCCTTCTCTAGGTTTTTTAAATATACAATCAAATCATATGCTTGGTTATTGTTAATTCTTGTCCAACTCTTTGTAACCCCATTTGGAGTTTTCTTGGCAAAGATACCAGAATGGTTTGTCATTTCCTTCTCCAGCTCATTTTACAGATGAGGAACTGAGGCAAACAGAATTAAAGTAAATTGTACAGGGTTATATAGTTAGTGTCTGAGGCCAGATCTCAAGTCAGGAAGATGAGTCAGTAAGATGAAAGACTCATCTTTCAGACTTCAGGCCTGGTACTCTATCTACTGTGCCCCTTGATGAACAAACAAATGAGGGTAATTATGTGTCTTCTTTGCTGATAATATTTTAAATTTTGTCTAGGATGATATCAAATAATAGTAGGGAAGGATGGGCACATTTGCTTTCACCTCTTTTGCATCCAGGAAACAGTTTTTCTTCATTGCAAACAATGCTAATTACCATTTTCAAATATAATTTTTGATTGCATAAAAAGGGGTCCTTCCATGCCTATGCTTTTAGGATTTTTAACATAAATGAATATTATGTTTCAATCAAAAGTTTTTTCTGCATCTGTTGAAATAATTAAGTCCCTTTTTTATTTTTACAGATTATATGGGTATGTTGTTTTACTGCTGTTGAATCATTCTGGAATTTCTAGCATGAATTTCTAGCATTAATCAATGTGAATTATTTTCTCAATTCACTATCATTTTATTGTGAAGGTTTTACTTAAATTTTTTGTCAATATTCATTAGTGAGAAAGGGCTACAATTTCCTTTTTACCTCACTTTATCTCACTGAATGTCAAAACTAAATTTGTTTTATAAAAGTAGTTTGGTGGTGTACTTTTTATCTTTATGTTTGAGAATAATTTTATAGCATAGGTATTAATTGCTTCTAAAATGTTTGATAGAAATTACTTGCAAACTGTTCGCTAAAGTTTTTTATTTGATATTTAATTTATATCTTGTTTAGCATCTTTTTCTGAGATTAGATTGCTTACTCTTTCTATTCTTCCTTTTATTTTTCCTTATAGGGGAATTTAATCCAATTTAATATTTTATGTTTTGCAGATACTTGTCAGCTTCCTTTAAACGTAACTTCATTTCCACTCAGTTACAATTCATTATGTTTATTATCTATTTTGGTAATTTAATTTTCCTCTCTTTTTTTAATTATCCTGAAAGGCAATGTTAACCAATATTAGTTTAAAATTTTTTTCCAGTTTTTACATTGGTTTATTAGTTATACAGTTTTTTATTTTCAGGTTTCTGTATTTCCCTTTTAATTTTAAAAATTTCTTATTTTCTATTTAAATTTGATAATTTAATTTCTAGCTTTTAAAGCTTAATAAATTGATTCCTTCCCCCTGCACTACCCCCTTCCTAATACATAAACATAAAATTTCCCATAGGGATTTTTAAAAAACTAGTTCTGGTTTGTTGTCTCATAGTTTTGATTACCTTAATTATAATTATTTATTATTTTTATTATTTCAATTTTACTACATGTTATTTAGGCTATCATTACTAAATATTTATTTAATTTGGCGTCTTTTGCTTTTGTTTCTCTTAGTTGTTACAATTTTCATTGTATTCTGATCTATAAAAATCAATTTTATTATTTCTGCTTTTTGTTCATAATTCCTTTATGCCTTAATATATTATTAGTTTTTTGCAAAGGATATATTAACAATTGTTAATGATATATTTTATGTATATGATATGTGCATATAAATGCATCCTTTTAAAAGTTGCCTTAGTTCAAATCTGACTTTTGCAACAACTTGTTCAGCATTATAATTTTCTTTTTAAGTATTTTTCTGTTAGAATGAACCAAAACTGAAAAAAAGCATATCAAAGACTATTATCATTATGCTATTACCCAATATTTTTGCTTTTTAAAAAAATTATCTACTGTCACTTATTGTACATATGATTCATTTTAGAAACTTTTCATTGTGAATGATACATTCAAACATAATATAGTTTCAACTTTTTTTTTTTTAAAGATTGTCAATCTTTTTGTTGATTTATCTGAGGTAATCCTAGAAACTTCTGTTTCCATAATTGTGTTCCCCAAATGGTTATTTTTACTTTATGTTTTTGCTTTAAATGAATTTCTTATGTATAGCATATTGTTAAGTTTTTAATCCATTCTTTATTTTATTTTTTCTTATAGGGGAATTTAGTCAATTAATATTTAGAATCACAATTTTCAAGTTTGTGTTTTTTTTTTCTGTTATCCTCCTTTCATTTTGTCCTTCTTTCCCCTAGTTTAGAGAAAACTGTAGTACTGAATTCTTCCTGTCTCTCCACTCATTCTTCTATTTAAGTGATTTTAATTTGTGATATCTCATTTTCAGTACACCCACTTTCTAATATTTGCATTTTTACGATGCTTTAGAATATTCCTTAGAGATGTTAATTGTCAACAGAGATGGCAGGATATAATAGGAAAGCTTCTGTAACCTTATTATGGGGACCTGTTCATGTTATATATTTTTTCTTTTGGGCTTATCTTTTTTGAGATCATTCTATCCTTCTTTTGGACTTGTTCAGTCCTTTCTAAACTATAGCCACTCATCCTCTTAGGCATCAGTTGTGTCTCAATCATTTCCTTTCAAGCATAATTTTTACTTCCATTTTGTAAAAGCTTATCTTCTGAAAGATTTAACTTTCACTATCTCTAACTCCTCTTCCCTAACTCTGCTAAACAGAGTTTATTCCAGAACCTTCTTTTATCTGTGGGGCTGATTCACAAAACTGCAAGATAACTTTCTTTCTGCTCATGGTAACCTCTCCCACTGCTCCTTCTGCAACCTGCCCCTCAATATTCTAGTCTTCCTCATGTGATTATATGCTTTAAGATAGATTAAAGCCTTTCTTCTTGTGCCCTAATGAGAATATTCCTACCCCATCCATTCCCATTCCCTTACCCCAGAAGATGAAATTATTTGTCTGTATTATTCCAATGCATATCTATGAATAATGACATTAAAATTTCCTACTGGAATATGGATTCACATTTTCCGTTGTTTTGAATTTTTCCTGTTACAGATTTTGTGCTTCAGATTTCTCCTTAGCTCATATTCTCTTTTTATAATCTCTGTGTCACCCAGACATTCTTATTTTTTAAAAAGAAAATTAAACCAAAACAACTCCCCAACTCTTCCCTTCATGAGCCTTAGTGATAGAAAAATAAGATTTCATTTCTTAGATTTTCATTACAATGTAAAGCATTTAATGTTCTATTTGATAATTTTTTTTTACAATTAATACTTGCTCACCTCTGGGTGCTTTATGAAAGAACAATTTGAATTCTGTTCTTTTGTTAAATGTCTAATTATTTTCTTTGATGTTTTGACACAATTTTTCAGGATGTTATTGTTAAAATTCTATATATTCTCTCAAGATATACCATCTATTTCCATAGAGCAGGAGTTTTCTCTATGGTTTCAAAAGTATGGCATTTATATGTTCTTTTTCATGCTCTCCCCTCCCGTCCATTATAATGTTTAGATTATTTTTTTGCATCTTCTTTTCATATTCTGTAGGCTTGTTTTCTAAGCTTTAATGTCTTTTTCTGAACTGAAAAGTATATTCTATTATTTTTTCTTCTGACTGTGATCCTCTTCAAGTCCTCCATCTTCCTCCTTCTCCTCATCTTTCAGAATTTATTGTTATGCATAGTGTTTGCATAACAATATAACACATTTATTCCCTCTTCCTCCCTTTTTTCTTCCATTCTATTCTTCTGCAAATTTCCTGGTGAAAAAAAATTTCCTCCATAAATATAGCCTGAAAACTTTTCTGCAATCTCTAAATTTAGAGATTTGCCAGGGGCACTAGTGGTTTAAAGATTTCCCCCCAGGGTCTTATTGGGTATTGCCTCTTTTAAGGATCTTTTCCTTAAGAGCCCTCATTTCTGTTCCAGTTTCTTTGATATTTTCAATTAATTGTTTGTTCTAGTCAGTCATTCTGTGCATTCTTGGAATTGCTCATTTTCATTTCAGGGAGCCATGCAAAATTTGTTGTAATGTCTTCCTTCAAAGGATTTTGACTTAATATCCTTTTTGTTTTTCTGGGAAGTTTTTGTCCTTTGATATAACTCTTTTCTTTCAATGTGTGTCCATTTCTTCTGCTCAGCCTTTTTTTCTGTTTTTATTAACCCCTCTGCTGATTTTTATATAGTATTCTTAATGCAAATGTGATTCTTGCTACAGGTTCTTTGCTCACTAAACATATATAAGGACTTTTCAATCCTTTAATAATAAGGTAGCTTTATGAATGATTCTGGTTTTGAGCTAATAAATAGTACTTAATAGTGAAAAGAGACTTTTTTTTGTTCCTATGTACTTTGGTTTTTCATTTTGATCATGAATGGTTAATGTCAATTAATATAATTATTTATATTTGCCATAGTTTATGAAGATTGTCTTTTAAAAATATTTTCAACTTGTTTTGTCCAGAGCGCAGCATGTTATACACAGTTTGCTTATTAAATGTTTATAAGATAGAACTGAACCTTATTTTTCTCATATAATTGAGACACCTTCCCCAATATTTCTTCCTCTATGACAAAGAGTTAATTCCTTGTCAAAAATAATCCTCTTTTTTTTTTCCCCCTGAGGCAATTGGAATTAAGTGACTTGTCCAGGATCACAAAGCCAGAAAGTGTTATGTGTCTGAGACCAGATTTGAACTCAGGTCCTCCTGACTTCAGAGCTGGTGTTCTATTCACTGCGCCTTATAGCTGCACTGAAAGTCAATCCTTTTAAGAAAGACCCTTTATCTTATTCCTTTTGACTTTTTCAGGAGATTGTTACTATTCTCATCCCTGCTTTCTCTTTTATTTTTAATCTCTCTTTATGTACTGGCTTCTTTCCTGATATATAATATGTTTGATTCCCTGCTTCTTCTTTTTTTTTAAAGTTCAATTCTATTAAATTATTTATTTTTAACATTAAAATTTTTTTTGAGCTCCTAATTCTATCTCCCCTTTTAGCCACTGAGAAGTCAAGGACAATTTATGATGCCTCTAATGTATTATGATTTTGTGGTCCTCTGACCTTGAGGGGCAATCCTAAATCTTATAGCTTTGGAATCTCAGGAAACTCCCATGCCCAATCGGTCTGATTCTGACCACTCCCACAGATTAAACTCCAGCAACAATAGTGAATAAGACCATTCCTCAATTCATTGCTGAATGGTAATTTTTTCAGTAATAATCTGGTTAACTGAGAAGCACTCCTTCCTACCTATGAGCCATATAGTTGACAAAAGCTGTATAAAAATATCTCCTTTGCTTCTGTTTTTCTGCTGAAATTCTACTAGAATTCTAGTCAGTTTGTAATGGCATTATAATTACAATAAAACTTTGCCCCTTGACTCAGAGATGGTTTCAAGCCTACAAATTCTTTTTTTTTTTTTTTTTAATAACTTTTTATTGACAGAACTCATGCCAGGGTAATTTTTTATAACATTATCCCTTGCACTCACTTCTGTTCCGATTTTTCCCCTCCCTCCACCCCCTCCCCCAGATGGCAAGCAGTCCTTTACATGTTATAAAGGTTACAGTATATCCTAGATACAATATATGTGTGCAGAACCGAATAGTTCTCTTGTTGCACAGGGAGAATTGTATTCAGAAGGTATAAATAACCCAGAAAGAAAAACAAAAATGCAAGCAATTTATATTCATTTCCCAGTGTTCTTTCTTTGGGTGTAGCTGCTTCTGTCCATCCTTGATCAATTGAAACTGAATTAGCTCTCTTTATCGAAGAGATCCACTTCCATCAGAATACATCCTCATAAAGTATCGTTATTGAGGTATATAATGATCTCCTGGTTCTGCTCATTTCACTTAGCTTCAGTTCATGTAAGTCTCGTCAGTCCTCTCTGTATTCATCTTGCTGGTCATTTCTTACAGAACAATAATATTCCATAACGTTCATATACCACAATTTACTCAACCATTCTCCAATTGATGGGCATCCATTCATTTTCCAGCTTCTAGCCACTACAAACAGGGCTGCCACAAACATTTTGGCACATACAGGTCTCTTTCCCTTCTTTAGTATCTCTTTGGGGTATAAGCCCCGTAGAAACACTGCTGGGATCAATGGGTATGCACAGTTTGATAACTTTTTGAGCATAGTTCCAAATTGCTCTCCAGAATAAGCCTACAAATTCTTTTCAGACACCGTGCGATACCACTCTGGGACCCCAAACCCTTTTTCCCAATCTCAATATTTCTAATTTCCCTCTTTCCTTTTATTCTTTAAAGTCTTTTGGAATATTTTTGACCTTATTATTTAATTGAAAATGATCTTTTTTTATGATCTTTTTTTCACGTATAGCCAAAAAAAAAAAAAAAAAAAGAGGAAGAAGAGATTTAGGATCACAGCTACCCCAGATGATTGTTTCAAGTGAGAATTTTTCTTCTTCTTCTTTTTTTTTTTTTTTTTTTTTTAGAATTAGGGAGACATTGGAACTATGCCAGCAGCGCTATACAACTTTATCTCTTGACCCAGTAATACCAGTACTAGATCTGTATTGCAAAGAGAGGAAAGGAAAAATTAAAAAGATCTTATTTGTACAAAAATATTAATAGCCGATCTTTTTGTGATGACAAAGAATTGGAAATCAAGGGGATGTCTATCAAGTAGGAAATGGCTGAACAAGTTGTAATATATGATTGGGGGATTGTTTCAAAAAAACCTGACAAGACTTAACATAAACCTATATGATGCAAAATATAGCAAGAAGAACCAGGATATAATTGTATATAACAATAAGATTGTAATGATGATTGACGATGAAAGATTTAAAAAAATTTTTCTTGCCTCTCTCTCTTTCTTTGTCTCTCTGTCTCTCTCTTTACAGTATGGTTAATATGAAAATACATGTTACATGACTTTACATGTATAATTGATATCATAGATTGCCAAAGGGGTTTATGACACAAAAAATTAGGAGCCCTGATCTAGTTCAAAATCCTCATTTTATAGATGAGAAAAGTAGGGTCCAGAGAGATCAAATGACTTGACTAAAGTCATACTACTAGCACTTGGTAGAGTTGGAATTCAACTCCAGTCATTAAACTTTAAATTCAGCTTTTTTATATTATACTCTGCTGCTAGATTATACAATATTACACAAAATTACAATACACACAATGACTACAACATTGTAAATGGAAATAATGTAAAACAATTGAAATTAGATATTGTGAAATTAAAAAAAAAACAAGCTTAGCATCAAAAGAGAGATGTTTGATTATTTTGAAACAATTCATCTAATGTCAACTTTTTTTGAATCAATTGATTTGCTGAACTCTTCTCTTTTCCTTTTCTTAAAAATATTTAAGGGTTAGTTTTCTAGGAAAGAACAGGAAGAAATAAAAGGGAAATCAAGAATATGTAAAAACAAAAGATAATAGAATCATAGAATCAGAGTTGGATGGGTTACAAAGACCAATCATTGCTTGACCAAGCATCCTCTCTAACACACTAGTCAGTCAACCTTTCCTTGATGATTGTTAGGTTTCACATCTCCAGTCACATCCATACCACCTGACTTTTTACCATACCATCTCCTACCTTAACTACATAAGAAAGAAGTATAACACATCTGCTAGTCCCAGTAACATCTTCTTTTGTTTTTCTCTAGACAAGAAAGGTAAACACAGGAGGGACAGATAGAAAGGGAAGGGATAAAGGTGAAATGGCAAAAAATACATGTAAGAAGAAGAAGATAATGTAGTAAGAATGTAGGCAGGGTAATTGCTAATAAAATTGTTTTTATTCCAATCCATAAGTTAATCATTTCAATTAATAGATTAGCACCTCGGAAGTTAGAATTTGTCAGTTATGAAATAGTTCTAGAAATTAATTCATCAAATATTTACTTAACACAATGTGTGTGAAATCTTATGTTACCATTGAGGTTAGGCAAGATACAAAGAAGTATAATATTCAGTATCTGCTTCCAGATATTTACAATGTAGATACAAGTTGTAAAAAGTTAAGAAGTTTAAAATAACAACCCAAAGACCTTAACAAAGTAACATATGCTAAATGTCAAATGACTGATTCCAAAGGGCTTAGGAAGTTTGCTGGGCAGAGATTGTTTACCTGGTGTAGTTAGGAATGTGTTAAAAAGGTAGGAGAGTCAGAAAGATCTTAGAAAGTGGATAGAATTTGGATTAGAGGTGAGACTGAGACTAAGAGGAAGTGATAAAGTCCTAGCCATACTTCACTTTGAACATAACAATTTACCCTTTTCAGATTCAAACAAACAAACAAAAAAACACACACCTTTCCCACCAGTTACTGCCAATTTAGGTGAAAGTGACAGAACATGTATTATGAAAAAACAGTAAATCTTGAGTTTGAAGCCTTAAAATCACAGTTCAGAGGTTACTAACTCTATGATTTTATCCTCAAGCTACATCTTTCTTTAAAATAAAAGAGTTGGGTCATATGATTTGTAAAATTCCATCTCATTTCAGATTATGTAATCAGAGGTGTGTTGTATGGATTTGAGGGTAGGGATGCAAAATCAAGTAGTATAAGGTTTTAAATTATAAAGACCTAGTAGATCCTTTCCGGATTTTTCTACTAGGCTGGAACCCAACAATATCCTTTTTGTATAATATATTTGATGGAAAAAGGGTATCCGAGTGGAAAAATCTCTACCTTATTCAAAGTGCATACCTCACCGTGCTTCTGTGACCTTTACCCTCTATCTAGTCTACTGAAACAGTAAAAGCTCCTCGCTCTTCGTCTGCACTTCACCTCTTTGGGGGTAGACTCCGGCTAAGAGATGTAGAAAGTACAAGGCGCAGGCGCAACTTCAGGTAAGTAATTTAGTTGTTCTGCACTCACTCCTGGCCACACCTCCCTAGGGGTGGGGCTGGGAGGAGCCCTAGGGACGGCGGTGGTGGAGCGTTCAGCTTCTGGCTCTAGTAGGTATAGTGAACTAGATCGTCCAGGATGTAGCGGTGGAAGCGTCATCCTTTGGGGTACGTTGAACGAAGCAGCTAACGAACCGAGGTCCGCCGAGACGCGCCAGCTCAGGTGTGAGGACTGGCGCAGGTGAAGCAGGAGGGGGAGAAGACATCTCTAAGAACTGCGAAGCCTGAGTCTAGATCCGGGCTGGGTGCTTCTGCCTTTTAGGAGCACTATTCCTTGGATGAGGTGAGAAAAAGAGGAGAGGCGCCCGCTCCCCCCTCCCTCGCTCCCCTGTCTTTTGGCTTGTGCTTCAGTCCGTGGGCTCTTCACTCACCACCCCCTTCCCCATCCCAGCTGGGCGGGGCTCTTGGTCTTTACTCCGCCCCTCCCCGCTATCTGGTCTGGTAGGTTTTACTCAGGTGATTTTGGCCGAGGAGTTTTAATCCCTCGGAGTTTAACTGTCAATCTAAACCTTGCTTCCTATGGTTAGGAGAGTTAACACTGAAAGGTACCTTCGAGATTCCCTTACAATGGAAGAAACTGAGGATGTGAGGGGAATAAAGAAACTAACTAAAAGCCACACAGGCAATAGATAGAGCAGGCAAGGTTTGAAGGCTGGAAAGGTTTGAAGCTGAAAGCTGGACTCCAGCTCTCCAGGTCTACTTGGCCTTAGTCCCCAGGTAAGCAAATACCTTTCTTTTAGGCCTGGAGGAGGTGAATGACACCGCCAATAGTGACAAGAGTAAGGAGCTTGCTCACGGCTCTTCAAAGTGTGCTCTTTGGCAGTGTTCACTTTTTACCTTCCCTCTGACAGCAACTTCTTCAGCATCCTCAATGTCTTGAGTAGCCCAGTAGTCAAGGAGACTTCAGAGTTCAGGTTAGTTTAATTCCCTGACTTTACTGATGAGGAAAATGAAACCCAGGAGAGGGAAAGGGGACTTTGTCAATATCCCGCAGCTATCTGCTAAGCAGACCTCATTTCTAGTTTATTCCCCTTTTCAATATACACTGATTATAACCTCAAGAGTCGTGCTCCTCCTCCTCATCAGTCCTCAATCATTTGACCTCTTCCAAAGGGGATAGAAATGATTTATTTCCATGATCTATTACAGTTTACTCATAACCAATATTATACTTTTTCAATAATTTGGTTCTGCTTTTTGAAAGGGATAAAGCTGCTAATTTCCTTTTGTGTTTGTCATTTTTAATTCTTAAGAAATGACTAGCATGTATAATATACCCTTCTATGTAGAGTCCCAGAACAAAGACCAGGAAATCTGGCTTTTACTGTCCCGGGTTTGCTCCCCTATGCTTAAACTGCTTAAGCTTAAACTGCTTAAGCATTCTTAGTTGTTTTTTCCTCCATCTAAGCAGAGCGTGATTAAAGTTAGGCATTTTATTAGATTGTTTTGGGAACTTTAAATACTAGTGGCACAGTACTTTGAAGTAACAGAATTGGAATTTCAAAGCTTATTAGAGAAGATTTAGTCCAATCTCTTTACTTCAGAGGAAATTAAAAGTTTCTTCATCCTTTCATCCTTTATCTTTTTTTTTTGTTCTTGGTTTCAATAAGGAAACTGACTAACATATCAGTACTAAGAACAAAACAGCTTGAGCATTCTTAAAGTTTTCGTATTAAAAATTTGTATCTTAATAGCCTACATATGTCTTGAGTTTTGTTTTCTAAATCACATTGCTGTGAATACTACTGTAGTCAAAGTAATTAAATTACTAAATTTTTAAAATAGATGTATGTCAGGAAATACCCCAGTCATTTGTAGAAGTCCTAAAATAACTTATTCTTAAAATGATGTTTCATGAAAGTTATATTTTCATTTCAAATCTTATAGAAAAATAGATTTTAGCTTTAGGTTTCTGAATAACATATTTTACTGTATAGTATTTGTTTAGAATTATGGGGAAAATGATAATATTTCATACTGTTATAAGAAACAGAGTATGTAGTAAGTTGAATTTTCCTTATTGTTATTAATGTCATTAATATGACATTAATGTGAAGGTGAAATTAATGAGTTTTTTCTAAAATGCAAAGGAGTATATTGTTTACTACTTTATTGTATTATTGTAATAAAATTGCCAGTTTTGAAAATTGTGAAAATTCTAGAAGATCACTTCTGGAGCCAGATTGTGTTGTCACTGACACATTTGGAATGTAACTATCCTGGCATTTTTATGGTAGCAAGGATAAAAGTGTTGAAAGGGCATTGTTTTACATAAACTAAACTAGTTTTACTTTTAGGTATAGAATAGGTAAAGTGAAAGATAAAATGAAAATGTGTAATTGTTCCTAGTTTGTCCTCTTTCCTCCTTCCCCTCTGCCATAAGGTGAGCCTTTGTCCAAACTTGTTAGGAGAGATGAACTTTGATTTTGTAAAGTAACTCTTCAATGAAACATAAATTGAGGCATTTAGGACTCACACTTTGTATAATTACATGTGTTCTTGTTGTTGGAATTAACACTTGTTGAATTGATGATGCTAATTCTCAAGTATTCAGTTTGTCCATCTCTTAATAAAAACATTATATAGTTACTTCTGAGCCATTGTTAAATTCCATGAAATTGGCAATTTCCTCTACCCTTCCCTGCCCCCCCATTTTAACAAGTGTATAATAGCAAAATCTTCAGCACATAAATTTTCTGAAATATTGCCAACATCTGTTAGCTGATTATTCAAATATTTTAAACAAAACTAAATTGGACTTAAAAGGCAGGAGATATTAGATCAATGGTTCCCATTTAGTGGTCCTGTGATGGTTATATTCTTTAGTGGCACCGTAAGTAGTAAATAATTGTAAAGAATATTGTGAGTAATTTATTAAATTATTAAATTATTCTGTTGGGTCCCAGTACATTTTTTTTTGGTGGTTGTTGAAGGGGATTTGCAGGAATAAAAAACAGTAGGAACTATTGTATTAGATAATGACTTCTTAGTCACTTCTCCCTAGTTCACTTCTGTAGTTGAACAATAAGTGTTTCATTGTATTTCTTAAAAGTGGAAGCCTTTTCACTGTATTTGAACTATTTGCTATTAGATCTTCACATTTGTGACTTCTTTATAAGTGTATACAGATCATTAAATAATGTTTTATTTGTAATCTGCAACTAACCTTGAAAATAAAGAACTTTTGATCCCATTAGAATTTTTGTGAATGGTATCCAGAATTAAGTTTTCTTTGAATTGTCTAATTTACAGTAGTATTTTGAATTTAGTTTCTTCCAGAGTAAATATGAAGTTATTAACTTATTTTGAACAAATTTGACATCATTGAAGGATGGCAAGAGGTACCTTGAATATGATTTCTTACTTAGTCTATAATAAATTGGATGTGTTTTTTAAAATGAGTGAACACATTTATAAAATTTGATATGTAGTTAGAGGTTATTATGATTACTGTTATTGAGATCTCTAATTCAGTTCCATTGAGTATAGAATGATTGTGTGATTAAGTACACATTAGATTATTGATATAAATATATCAATATTTATAAAATATTGCATATTTTATAATATACAATATAAAATAATATCTCAAAGTTGTTTTGTTTTAATTTGCAGCTCTCTAATCAATAATGACGGCAATTTTTCATATGACTATAAATTGTTTTCTTTTCTTTTTTCTTTTTTCTTTTTTTGGCTGGGGCAATTGAGGTTAAGTGACTTACCTAGGGTCACACAGGTAGGAAGTGTTAAATGTCTGAAGTCAGATTTAAACTCAGGTCCTCCTGACTTCAGGGCTAGTGCTCTATCCAGTGCACCACCTTGTTTTCCATTTTTTATCCCAAAACTGACTGTTCATATTCTTTGACCATTTGTCAATTGGGGAATGACTTGTATTCTTATAGATTTTACAATAGTTCTTTACATATTATGAGAGCTTTGTCTAAGAAACTGTCTATAAAATTTTTATGCTTTCCTTTTTATCTTACCTATATTTGTTTCATTTGTACAACCCCCTTTTAATTTAATGTTATCAAACTGATCAATTTTACAATTCATTCTGTTCTCTACCCTGTTTATTTGTAAATTGTTCACCTATCTATATCTAATAAGTTCCTTGTTCTTCAAATTTTCTTGTAATCTCTCTCTTTCTATGTCATGTATCCATTTTGACTTTAACTTGGCAAAAGGTGTAAAATATTGGTCTGTGGCCAATATCTGTTATATTATTGTTCAGTTTTCCAAACATTTTTATTTTTTTTACCAAATAATGAAATACTACCCCCTGAACTTAGCCTTTACACTTGCCAGTACAAGTTTACTATTTTTCATTTGCTGATATAAATTGTATGTCTACTCTGTTCCACTGATCTACTTTTCTATTTCATAGTCATTGACAGATAGTTTTGATAATTTTTACATTACAATCTTATATTAAAAGTGTTCTCTTAATTACCAAATCTAATGACTTTTTATTGATCTCCATCATTCTTTATCTCTCCAGGACATTTGAAACTATCATTTACCTTCTCCTCCTGTGTGTCTGACCATTTTTCAATCTCATTTGCTGATTCTTCATTTATATAGTTACTTCTGAGCCATTGTTAAATTCCATGAAATTGGCAATTTCCTCTACCCTTCCCTGCCCCCCCCCCCATTTTAACAAGTGTATAATAGCAAAATCTGTTTGTCCCCCACTGATATGTTTGGAGTCCTTTTCTCTCTGTCCAGACAGTATTGTTTCACTTGGTGATCTTATCAGCTTCTATGGGGTTAATTGTTATTGCTATGCAATGATTCTTAGATCTATGTATCTAATTCTAGCCTCTGTCCTGAGCTACAATCTCCCATTAAGTTTGCCTTTATATTGGACTTCCCTTTTCTAAACTTCCCTGTTATGATGAGGGCATCCAGTCTTATAGCCTTGATGTCATAAATGAATGGATGAAAAAGCATTTATTAAACCCTTCTCATAAATGAGGACCTGTGTTACCCCCAAGGGGCTTACAAGCTTACATTTCAATGAAGGAAGACTATATGCAAAAGGGAGCAGAAAAATGTTTGAGGTAGGAGTAGGGGAGTAGGAGAGAGAGAGAGAGAGAGAGGCAGAGAGAGAGAGAGAGAGAGGCAGAGAGAGAGAGAGAGAGAGAGAGAGGGAGGGAGGAAGGGAGGGAGGGAGAGAGGGAAAAGGAGAGAGGGAGGGAGGGAGGAAGGAAAGGGAGGGAGGGAGGGAGGGAGAGGGAAGGAGAGAGAGAGAGAGAGGAGAGAGAGAGAGATGGAGAGATGGAGAGATGGACAGACATGGGGGAAGAGGAGGGAAGTTGGAAGAAAGGGAAAGGAGGAAAAAAGAAGAAAAGGGAGAAAGAGAGGGAGGAGGAAGATGGATTTGTTTTGAAATCTAGAAAGTCAGGAACAGTACTGGGAGGGAAGTGAAAAGGAGAGTCCTTTTGCAAACTAGAGACTCCAGAAAGAATTCAAAAATGGGCAAAAGAATTGGGAGTGGGCTTTGGGAGCCATATTCCAGCATTAGCAAGCACTACCTTAGTAGGATGTTTTAGGACAAGGGAATCTCACAAGCACTAAGGGGAATTTCAGGAGGAGATGGCAGAAGAGCCATGATTTTGAAGTCTATAAAATCATGTAGGGGGCTATGTAGGGAATGAGCTCACATTCTAATTGGGGGAGACCACACATAAAAGAAAGTTTGATTATTGATGAGATGGAAAGTCATAGAAGTCCTATTTGGTAGGTGGTAAGATCCAGATATGTTTAAATTATTTGAATAATTACTATGGCAATGCCAAGGGACTGTGGGACATAGAAAGTCTGAGTAGATGTTTTAGAAGTTGATCAAGAAAAGCCCACACTTAGGGAGGGAGGAAGGAAAGGTAAATACAGAATCCCAGATGATAACTCTTTCTGCCAATTGACTGTAATTAATCGCAAATCTCTAATTTGTTATCAAGCTTTTTTCCAAGTTGTCAGGTTTTGTTTTTACTTTCATAATATCTCTGGCATAATTTCATTTCCCTTCATTTGCACAACCATAATAACTCTTGTTAAAATTTTCATTACCTCTCATTTTGACTTTTTCCATGGTCTTCTAAATGTCCACCTTGTTTCAAGTTTTTCTCCTCTCCCATTTGTTGTCCACCAAAGTGATTTTCTTTATTTTTTTCCATTTTAATGATTTTTTTTATTTTTTATTTTTTCAAATACATGCAAGGATAGTTTTCAACATTCACCTTCATAGAACCTTATGTTCCAAATTTTTCTTATTCTCTCCCCTCCTCCCCTACCTCAAGACAGCAAGCAATTTGGTCTAAGTTGAATGAGTGAAATTTTAAAAACATTTCCATAGTTGTCATGCTGAGCAAAAAATAATCAAATCAAAAAGGGGAAAAAACAAACAAACAAATAACAAAAAGATGAAACTTCTATGCTTTGATCAATATTGAGTCTTCATAGTTCTTTCTTTGGGTGTGGATGGCACTTTCCAACTCAAGTTTGTTGGAATTGTCTTGAATCATGTCATTGTTGAAAAGAGCCAAGGGCAACACAGGGAGTCATCACATAATCTTGTTGTTACTGTCTACAATTTTTTTTGGTTCTGCTCACTTCACTTAGCATCAGTTCATGTAAGTCTTTTCTAGGCTTTTTTGAAATTAGCCTGCTCATCATTTCTTATAGAACAGTAATATTTCATTACATTCATATACCATAACTTATTCAGCCATTTCCCAACTGATGGGCATCTACTCATTTTCCAGTTATTTCCCATTATAGAAAGGGCTGCTGGAAAAATTTTTGCTCATGTGGGTCTTTTTCCCTTTTTTGTCTCTTTGAGACACAGCTTCAGTAGAGGCACTGCTGGATCAAAGGGTATGCACAGTTTTATAGCCCTTTGGACATAGTTCCAAATTGCTCTCCAGAATGGTTGGATCATTAGTTTTTCCACATCTCTTCCAACATTCATCATTTTCTTTTCCTGTTATTTTAGCCAATCTGAAAGGTATGAGTTTGTATCTCAGTTATTTTAATTTGCATTTCTCTAAAGAATAATGATTTATAACACTTTTTCATATGACTAGAAATGGCTGTAATTTCTTTGCCTGAAAATTGTTCATATCCTTTGACCATTTATCAGTTGTGGAAAATGGCTTATACAAAATAATTTTCTTAATATGCAGTTCTGACTATGTTACCTCCTTGCTCAGTGAGCCCAGTGGCTTGTTATTGTTTCCAGGCTCAAAATTAACTTTTGTTTGGTATTTAAAGCTCCTTATAATCTGCCCTATTCCTACCTTTCCAGTTTTGTATTTTGCTTGCTTTTACATAATTTATGATCCATCAACCTTGGCCTATTTGGAATTCTTTCAACATAATATGGCATTTGCAATCCAAGTGTGATTGCTATTCTCTATATGCCTAAAATGCTCTGCCTCCAAACCTCTACCTCTTAGTTTCTCTTGTTTTTTCAAGATTCAACTCAGATTCTACCTTCTTTAAGAAGCCTTTCCTACTATACCAGTGGTCTTTCCTGATACTAATGTTTTTTTCCTCCCAGATTGCCTTCCGTTTTACGTTTTGTATAACTTGTCTGTATCTCATGATTTGCATGTTACCTCCTCCATTGTAATGTAAGCTTTGTCATCATAGAAGTTATTTCTGCCTTTATCTCTCCAACATTTAGTGGGGAAAGAAAGGGAAAGAAAAAAAAGCATTTATATAGCATTTACTAAAAGGCAGACTCTATGCTAAGTACTTTGCACAGTGTCTGTATTGTGGGTAAAGAAGATGTGCATCCTGGAGGCTGACAATATGAGAGAGAATGACTAAATCCCCATTAGTTAGTTTTGAAGATATATCCAGTTCTGGCTACATTCTTAGTGGAAAGAAACTTTTCCCCTTCATGTGGTTGGAGAGTACAGAAGTTTCTCCTAGAAACAGGTGTTTAGTTTTTCTCATATGGTTGCTTCCATGTGGTAAGCTGGCCATACACCAAAGCCTGGTTACACTTGCTTTCCAGATTTCACCTGAGTATGTGTCCATAAAATGTCACATCTCTTCCCTCCTCCTTTCATTTATCTCTTTCTGTTTGAATAAGATATGCACTTCCATAACTATATTCTATTCATAGATTCCATCCCATATTATCAGTGATTCTTATCTAGTCAAATATGCTTCATTATATTATGGTCTCTAGTTTACTTTCCTTTTTATTTGTATACATACATAAATCTGTCTCCATATTCTTATTTGCATGTAGACATTTGAGGTCAATGGTTTTATTGCTGGTTCCTTGTCTTCTGGGGATTTTCAGGAATCTATTACTCTTTTTTTTTTTTTTTTTTTTTTTGCCTTTCTTCATTGTAGGCACTTACTTTTTATTGGATTTGGTGGGCATTCTATGGCAATTTTGCTCACTCTCCCTTTCTCTCTTCCTTAAAGTCTTTTTGATTAAAATTTTAAGACTTTCAGCTAGATATAGTTTTATTAGATCTGATTAGGTGCTTTCCATTTTTGACCAAGAACTCCATATAGAATGGCCTAGAAGTCTAAATCTCAGTCACAGATATAGCTTTTGAATCAGCTAAATAAACTTTGCCCTTTCAAAGCCCTTGCTTTTCAGTTTTGTGTTAATGGCTTTTAATACTTAATAATGCTTTCTTGATTTTTCTGGTAGTTTCATTTGTGAACATGGAAGTCAGAAGAAGTAAACTGAAGTCTTATTGATCCTACACCTACTTAACATTTGCCTTCTTTTCTCCATTCTCATGCCTAGTTTAGACCCATCATCACTTCTTGTCTGGAATATTAAAGTAGCTGGCTAATTTGTCTCTTTTTTCTCTTCAATTAATTGCTACAATGGCTAAATTAACAAACTTATAGCCAGATCTGAAAATATCAGAACCTTACTCAAGAAACTGATGATTCTTTATTTCCTCTAGGATAAAGTACTGATTTTTTCCTTAGTCTTTTAAAGTCCTTCATTGACTCCATCCTATCTTTTGAGATATACTGGACCTTATTCTCCTTTACCCACTTTATTCTAACTAAACTTTTTTTTTTTTTTTTTTTTTTTGGCTATTGTCCATACATGACTTTACAATTCCTATTTCTACACTTTTGTATAGAATGTCCCCTTACCTCTTTTATAACAGAAACATTCTTTAGAGAAAATAATGGTAGCCAATTAGTTCCATATAATATATTATAAATTTGGTTTATTGGCATAGAGGCATCAAATGGTGATGGAGTTTTTTTCTTGTTAGTATTTGAATGATGCTGTTAGCTCAATGATGTTCTTTGGTTTGAACAAAGCTGATAGCCGGCAAAGCCAGCACGTCTTTGTTTTGGGAACTAATTTGCTTCACTTATGTATATATTCCAGTGATTCTGAACAATTTTTTGTTTGTTTTTGCTTCTTTACTCCCTAAAAAGTTATCTATTTCTTTCCTCTTGAGATAATTAAAGATATTGGTGTGTTGAAAAAAAGTAAGATTGAGAATCCTTAAAGAAATATCTTTATGGTTCACAGTGGAATGAGAAAGGTGGAAGACTTGATGGGGCTTTTAGGGAAGAAATAAAAACTTAGAAAATCTTCAAAACCAAGTGAGTTGAAGAAGCTATAGCAGATCTTCTGAGCTAATAGCCCACAGATATCCCTGGAAGAAAGCAAAAGCAAAAATAAGACTTACCTGGTTTCTTTAAGTGGTGAGGGGTCTACTATGATGATGGCTATATGAATATAGACAAGTGGCACCTATGTGAGGTACATTATGGAGAAAGAATTAAAAAAAAAAGCCTGATAAATGATTGGATGTGAAAGTTGATGGAGAAAGAAAAGTTGAAGTTTTGAACTTAGATTAATGAAAAGGTGGTGGTGAATCAAAAGAAGGCAGTTAAGAAGAGGAATTTTTGGCAGAAAGCCAATGATAAAAAAACCTCAAACTTAATTGACTTTGAAATGCCTATGGAGATATTTGGAAATGGCCAGTAGATACTGAGATGTGAAAGTGAAGTTTAGAAGAAAGATGGACTGGATGTTCATACATACATGTATAACAAGTATGTACATATACATGCATATATATGTACACACAAATGAATATGTTTCTACCTATGGGGAGAGAAAGGAAAAATGTGGGAGTTGTTAATATAGAGATGATAGTAATGAAAAATAGAGAGGGAAGAGAAGAAGTTCAAGGATGGAGCCATGTATACCTGTCAATAAAAAATGAAACAAAAATGATGAATCAGTTTATGACACTAAAGAGAAATCAGACTAATAGGAAGAGGACTTGGAAAGAATTGTGTCATAATAACCTAGGGAGAAGAGATCACATAGAGTGCTTATTAACCTTTTTTTTTTTTTTAATGTAATGGGCCTCCTTTGGTAAACTGTTTTCCCTTTTGCAAAGGCACCTCTTCTCAGAATAATGTTTTCTAAAAGAAGAAAATAAGGATTATAATTTTATTGAAATATAGCTATAAAAAAACAAACTTTAAAGACTTCAGTTTAAGAACCTCTTATTCTAAGAAGAAGGGATAATCAAAAGTATTAAAAGCTGCAGAAAGGTCAAGGATAAACACTGAGAAAAGGCTGTTGGATTTGGCAAATAAAAGCTCATTAGTAACTTTGGAAACAGTCCTTTTTTGAAATTATTTTGGTCTCTTTTTTTTTTTTTTGAGGTTTTAAAGCTTCAGTTTTCTTTTGAGATTAAGGGGTCAAAGGATTTAGTAACATATGTAGGGTGTTTTTATTCAAGACAGTCTAGGAAACCAGAAATAGCAATATTGAATTAAGTAAGCACAATTTCTTTGGTTTTGTTATAATTAAATTTTAACATCATTTTTTGGGAACACAATTTTATAAAATTAATCCTGATCTTAAGAAACTTGGGACTCATCTCTATTTTAGAGTCTTCAAAAAAAGTGTTAAAAAAGTGTTAATTTTAATTTACAAAAGCAAATGTATGCTGAGATCTCTACTTCCAACCTACTGCTTGATATCATTGGGAAAGGGAGTACCTGCAGGGGATAGGTAAGCTCTCCAGGACAACAAAAATTAAATTACTTACCCAACCTGTGTATTTCTGAAGTAGGATTTAGACCTAAATCTTCTTGATTGAGACAAACTCTCAATCCATTATACCCTGTAATCTCAATAGCATAGGGATTTTTTTTTTTTTTTTTTTAGGAAGGGTGGCCATGGAGTTAGAAGAGAGTGATTACATTAAGTCAAAATATGTCACAGCATCATGGTGTCATTTAGCTTACTTAAATTCATCTACACCTGCTCACTTGAAGTGTTGGCTCTTCCTGGATAATGACCTGTCAATTCAGGTCAACAACTCTTTTTTTCTTGTCAGCTATTAGGCAAATCCTAGCAAAGTGAGCTTTCAGCTCTTGAGGCTTTTTATGTTCTTGCTCCCTTAACTTTCCTTTATCTTAACTACTTTTCCCTCTTCCCTGGTGTATGGAGAACACATAACCCTACTTATACACAACTCCAAGAACATTGTTTCTATGTTGGATGAGGGTAGGAGGAGAAAGAAAAAATGCCATACAAGGAAATGGCACACCTGGTTGCCTCGGGATAGGGAGCCAACTTATTGCTTTCTTGCCTCAGGGACGGTGTGTGTGTGTGTGTGTGTGTGTGTGTGTGTGTGTGTGTGTGTGTGTGTGAATTTCAGAATTGGGAAAACAGTCTTTCATGCAATTTAACCTCTTGATGAGTTCTTCAAATTCCCACATGTGACTGTTAGATTATGTGAAGGGAAATTTCTCCTTTAAGATTCCATTCTAATAAAGTATGACATTTCTAGCTAATTAAAAATTGTGACAGCATTTGTGATGACTGAAAGGATATTAATTTATTGTTGATGACATGAACTGCTGAAACCAGCATGTTATCCAAAACCCTCAAAACAAAATGTTTGACTTATATGCTTTGCTTATACCTTCTGTTAAAAGTGATCACCTATCAGAAGAAAGAACTTTCTGAGAAGAAAGATATCAGTAAATTTAATGAGTAGATGTTGGCAAAAGTTGAAAAGAATATAGGCATAAATGGATTACAATATGCATAATTAGAAGGAATATCCCAATGGATAAAATCACAGACCTATAGATTTGAGTATTATATGACTGTGAATCATGGAAAACCACAGTCTCCAAAATAAGAGAAATTTAGATCTCTCAAACAATACCTAAAAGGCATTGTTAAATATCAGTAGATCCCCAGCATTGCAATCAAGATATTGTAAAGGAATATCAAAATTCAGGGTATCATTAAAGAAATGTAAAATAAGTTTTAATTGCTCACATGATTGCTTACATTGTGAGATCTTTTCTTATGGGGTCCCCCATGAATAGCATGCTCTTCTTTCTTACCTCTAACTCTATTCATGGTTTAGATAAAGTACCAATTATGATGTACCTGATTGTGAGCATTTCTCCTTTACTTCTGAAAATTACTATATTTTTGTTCTATATATCTTAAATTTATTTATCTCTATTTTCTCCCTAATAGAACATAAGCTCCTTAAGTGTAATGACTTTTCATTTTGGTCTTTGCATCTCTAGCACCTAACTCAAAGATTGATACTTTGTTGTTGGTAGTGCTTAACAAATGCTTTTTGAGTTTAATTAAATTGACTCAAAAGAGAACTGTGTGTTACTTTGTTATATTCACAGTGGCAAGAGAGAAGAGAGAGTGGCAAAAAGAAAGAGAGAAAGGCCCCCAGAGCACTAGGTGGACACTTTTGGAGAATTAAGTGAGGAGATGGACAGAAGTTCATAAAATGGATACATAGGATGGTTTAGGATCAGCATCTTTGATGGGAATAATTATACTGATGAGAGCAGAGATTTGGTTTAGTATTTAATTATGTCAACACAACTATGTGGGATAGGTGGTACAACATTAATATTATCATTTTACAGATGAGGAGCTTCATGTAAAATAACCAGCTAGTAAATAATAGAGCTGAGATTTGAGCATCCATCTTTTAATTTTAAATCTATTGATCTTTTTACAACATTATCTTATTATCATGTCTTCATCAAATGTAAGCCATCAAATGTTTGAATATATGTATTTCCACTTGATTTAAACTCTAGTTTCTATCTTGAATCCTCCAAGACATCTATAACATGGCATAGTTGAGTCTTAGAATTATACCTTTGCTGCTTCAAAGTCTGACATAGTTTATTATTCTCAATTTTCATAATATTTTTGAAGGTCTTTTTTTACTAACACAATTTTATTTACTTTGGTGTTTCTCTTCATGTTAATATATGCATATTGGTGTGAAAATGTCATCTCTAATATAAAATTACATTATCAAAATATGGACTCTAGTGGAGGGTAGTGACACTCATGAGTTGTGGATATCTAAATATGCTTTATTATTTCTACTTATCATGCCATCTCTTTCATTAATTCACCTCTAGTCTTGTCCATTCAATAAATACACATGGGTATAAGGCTGGAGGGAAACTTTTCCCCCGATAACACTTGGACCAACAACCATTTCACTGTTATAATTTTATTACTTTGAGTTTAAGAAGACTTTTTCATTGTTAAGCTCTTTATCCATTGCCAATATCCCCTGAGAGATATTAATAGTACTTATCTAACATGTCCATGTGTAATGTTCTCTGGTTCAGTTTTCTTAGATTTCTGAGGATCTTTGGAGCAGGCTTAGTTTCAGTTCAGTAATCACCACATGAGTGTCCAGGGGTTAAAGTCCAAATCCTTTATTATCTCTTTTAAAGTCTTGTCTCCTTTCAGGGGGCCCAGTTAGCTTTCTTCTAGTCCAGATTCTTTAATATCGCCTTCCTGAGATTGGGCAGCTTTCTGGAGAGCCTTTCAGATCAGTCTTGATTTCAGTGGAGAAATGCAGGAGAGCCTGCCACCAATGGCCTGACTGAAGATCGAATGAATGTCTGTCCTTGGTTCCCAGAGCTTAAGCTCCTACCTGTCTCCTCTGCCTTCTGTGAGCTTCTCTGAATGAATTCTGGCTGAGGCTTCTAGCTTATATGCTTCACACTGAGTATAAACCAATCATTATATCACTAAGAAACCATTATTTGTTATAAGATTAAATCAATCATAATGAATTTAGAGAACATCATGCTAAACTAGATAACCATTGTCTCCTCAGTTCCACTTAGTACTTTGTTTCAAGTTCTGGCCCATAATATCCATGACCAATATCTGAAAATTTGATGTTGTAGGAATGGAATATAAGATAGATGAAGAAAATGAAGAAAGGGAAAACAAACAGGCTGCTGACAGGGTTTTGAAGGAAGAGGAAATAGAAACCTTAAAGGACCAAACACATTGGCATGGGTGAATTTTAGTAAAATTCCAAATGAAGTCAGATATTTTCTGGGTAAGGAAAGAGGGCCAAAAAGAAAAAATCAGATGGCTGAAGAGGTAATGAGGGAGATGCCATTGAAAAAGAAAGGAAAGGAAAATGAAGAGGTTGATGAGAAGACAAGTGTCATTAATTTCACAAGTTTGCCTCCAATGAACTCTGTTTTGGTGTCACTAACAAGAGAAGCTATACAAAGTAATATCACATCATTTAATGGGGTCACCATTCCCACACTTCAGAGAGAAAAGTGTTCCTCTCTAAAGGACCTGTCCTCATCAGCATATGTAGTGGTTCTCAGAATGTTCTGTATTTTGACTTCACTTATGTTTTAGAGTCTGGCTCTTAAATCTTTTCAAAGTCAATGATCAAGACACTATGAGAAATTTTCATTTGTTTCTTGTTCTTCTTAGGGTTGAGTCCTTGGATCTTTATTTTTTTTGTATATGAATGTGTGGTGATTTTCTTCTTTTAAAATAAAATAATAGTAGTTCTCTCTGGAAGAGAAGGTATAGGTTTCTCGGGGAAGGTTTTTCTTGGAGGCAGTCTTAGTTGCAGTTGAAAGTAATAATCACCCAAATGCAGCCAGCTGGTAAAAATACAAACGTTTATTTTCTCCTTTCAAAATAGCCTGGTTAGTTGAGGTCTATCTCTCTGCTTGGTTCCAAGAGCTCTTGCAGATTGTCCTTTGCTTTCTTCAGCCTCCAGCCAGCACAGAGATGGAATGAATCTCCTGTCTCCTTCACTTGGGGCTCGACTAGCTTTCTGGTGAGTCTTTCAGACCAGCTTGGTCTCAGTGGGGGAAGTGTAGGAGCCCTGACACCACAGTGGTATGAGATGAAGATGAATCTGGTTGTGCCTCTGAGAGAGCCTTCTCAGTCTTCCGCTGAACTCTCGACTCGTAGCTTCTTCCTCTGAAAACTCTCCTTCTGCCACCAGCTAGCCAAGTAGAAAATGGAATGAATCTCTCTCTAATTGAGCCTCTGTTTTCTTCTTATATATCAGAGAGCATGAGAGAGAGAGATTAGGGTTTCTCCCATAGTGCTCTCTGGACCTAAGAGCTTCAAGGGAGGTGTGAATTCACAGTTACAAAGTTTACTTTGTGAATCTGGCATACTTGTGAACTCCAGTGAGTAAAGGTGTAAACACAAGCATTGTATTAATTAGTTCTACTTAGTACCTTGTTTCAGGTTCTGGCCCAAAACATCTTCTTGTAAGATCAGATCAGTAATTTATCAATTCTAATGAGTTAGCAATTTGTAAAGATTCCAACATCGGGAATCCTACGATGAAACACTTTCTATCAGTTCAGGCTGGTACCTTCTCTATAACTTAGTCTTGGTCTCTGTTTCTGTCTATCTGTTTCTCTCTCCCTTCCTCCCCACCTTTCTCTTTCTCTCTTTCTTTTTAAATAGCCTTTTATTTTTCTAAATACATGCAAAGATAGTTTTCAACATTCAACTCTGCAAAACCTTGTGTTCAAATTTTTCTTCATCTGTCCCCCTCTCCCCATTTCTCAAGACAATAAGCAATATGATATAGATTAAACTTGGTCAGTTCTAAACATAATTGCATATGCATCATGCTATGCAAGAAAAATCAGATCAAAGGGAAAAAATACAAGAAGGAAAAACAAGCATAGAAACAACAATAACAAAAAAAAAGGTGAAAATACTATGCTTTGATCTACATTCAAGTCTTCATAGTTCTCTCTCTGGATGTGGATGGCACTTTCCATCTAATTCTATTAGAGTTGCTTTAAATTACCTCATTGTTGAAAAGAGCCAAGTCCATCACAGCTGATCATCACATAATCTTGTTATTGTGTACAATATTATCTTGGTTTTGCTCATTCCACTCAGCATCAGTTCATTTAAGTCTTTCCAGGATTTTCTAAAATTAGCCTGCTCATCATTCCTTATAGAATAATAATATTCCATTACATTCATATATCATAATTTATTCAACCATTCAACTGATTAGCATCCACTCAATTTCTATTTCCTTGCTACTACAAAAAGGGCTGTTACAAACATTTTTGCACTTGTGAGCTCTTTTTCCCTTTTAATGATCTCATTAGGATACAGACCCAGTAGAAACACTGCTGGATCAAAAGGTGTGCACAGTATAACTTACAATCTTAAGAAAATTGGCTAGTACATTTAGAGTGCCTCTGCCTAGAATCACACAATAATTATAAGTCAGAGGTGAGACTGAATTGATGAATATTTAATACCATGCTAAAATTTGAAGTTTAGATATAATTTTAGAGGATAGGAAGTACCATATATATTGTTGGGTAAATGAATAGGAAAAGGATATAAGATATTCTGGAAAGGAGGATCTCAGTATTAGTTTGATTGAACAGATAAACCAGATCTGTGTCTGCTAGAGAAAACTTAGTTTGCTACCATATACTGGTGAAATAATTTTCTTTGTATTAGAGAAATCTTGCCCATGACATCTGAATTAACCAATTAATGAAAATATCAGCAAGTGAAAGGTAGGCAGCAGAGAGAAGAAAAAAAGAACTACAAGTGGCTGATCTGAAAAATAGTTGATCACTCCTCTTCAACTGTTCATCATATCTTATTTGTCAATGAGCTTTAAACATATTTATTTTTCTTCAGCAGAATGGGCATAATTGACTTACCTTCAAGAAAAGGAAGCATTGGTTTTTCTCTCTGGTAAGTTTTACTTCTGATATCTAGATTTACTGTGTAGGAAAAAGGGTCCATTTTCATGTATTTTAATTAGCACCTTATTATCTTTCCAACTTGACTATGAGAGTGTATTTAGGTTCAAATAGCATTAAAAAATGAGGAAATCAGAATTTTTTTCCATTTTTCAGTTTTAATATTAAGATAACATTTTGATGACTTCCAGTAAGTGAAACTACTAGTAATTTATTAGAAAGAAAAGCTTATGGAATTATATAAGGGACACAAAGAGAGTGATAGATGTACTTTCTATCTTCCCCCATTGAATGCAAACTTATTACAAGCAGGAATTGTTTCATTCTTTGTACTTGTATCCCCAATGTTTATCATAGTCCTTGGCACATAATTGTCACTTAATAAATACTTGTTGATGGATTGATTAATTAATGTTAAATATTGTTATTTTTTTTATTTCTACCAACAGATAAATTTATATTTGGAAACTTGTTTTTATTGCTATGATATTGGATTTTAAAAGCAATGGCCACAGAATTTGTAAAAAGCTGCTGCAGAGGCTGTTTCTATGGTGAGATAAAAAAGCACAGCTGTGAATTATATATGGTTATACCTATTATTATTAAGCAAAATACTAATTATTACTAATCCTAATTATTATATAATAGTAAATACTTAACTAAGATTATTGGTAAGCTAATTAAGACAGTCCTGACTTTCAAAGACTTGACAGATAAGAGTATCAAAGAAATCACTTTGGCAATTAATGTGACTAGCAAAGAAGCTTTGTTCCTGGTGTCCCTAGTTACAGTGTGGAAGGATTTTCCCATAGTAACAATGTCATAAATTGTATCTACAATGCATTATAGTTCAGTGTCCTTTTTATAGTTTAAAAAGCTTTTGTGGCTTGGGTTGAGAAACCCTGTGTTATTTCCTTTCTCAGACAAAGTATTCCACTTCTTGATTCATAAACTATGCATGGATTATTCATGGATTTCTTTTGGGGAGGAAATTAAGAAAAAAATGAATCTTTTATTCTTATTTATTTCAAGTTACTGTAACTACATGTATAATGTGCCACTTATAATAATTTTTTTTCCCTATGGGAAAATGTTTCTGATTAGTTGAGCTAGAAATGTCTAATATAAGTTAATTTATGATTTCAGGCATTATCAGCTTCATAGAATCGGCATTTACTTATTTAATGTATATATTTTTTCTTTTTAGTCTAAAGCCATGACTCTGAAACAGTTTGTGATACTGGAACCCTTTGCTTTATTTATTTATTTATTTATTTGTTTTTGGTGAGACATTTGGGGCTAAGTGACCTGCTCAGGGTCACACAGATAGTAAGTGTCAAATGTTTGAGTCTGAATCCACTGTGCTACCTAGTTGCCTCTGGAATTTTTTCTTTTTAAAAATAAGTTTTAGTTTTTATTTTATATTTATTTCATTACCATAATTGTCCCAAGTATACTTCCCCTTACCTCTTCTTGGAGAGCCATCCCATATGACAAAGTTTTTTAAAGAGAAAAAAAAATCAGCATAATTTGATCAATATGTTGAAAAATACCCTAAACATGTGCAATGTGTAACATCTGAGGACCTTTCATATTCACAAAAGGTAAGATTGGAGTATTTTCTCATATCTCCTCATTCAGGTTCTGCTTATTTTTTATAAAGTTATTGGATTTGTTTTTGATTTTTTGTTGTTGTTGTCCTTTTTATGTATACTGTTTACTGCATAAATTTTTTTTGACTCTGCTTATTTTAATTTGTATTGATTTATATAGATCTTTTCATGCTTTTTGTATTCATCACATACATAATTTCTTATTATTTTATTACATTCATGTTCCCACAGTTTGTTTAACCATTCCCCAATAAATGGGATTCTACTTTGTTTCCAGTTCTTAGCTATCATAAAAAATGCTGCTGTAATTATTTTGGAATATGTAGGGACTTTTTTCTTATGGATGACTTCCTTGGGATATAAGAAGTTTCTGATTCAAACAATGAAGTTTCTAGTTCAAAGTGTAGAGACGTTTTAGTTAGTTTATATACATGTTACTTTTTTCCCACAGTGGTTTATTTCAATATTTCAATGTTTTATCAACAATATATTAGTGTGCCTATTTTTCCACAACCCTTCCAATATTGATTATTGCCATATTTTTACATTTTTTAAACCTATTTTCAGGAGATGAGATGAAATGTTGGGGTTATTTTGATTTGCATTTCTCTTATTAGTCATTTAGAATGGAACACTTAAAAAACCCCAAAGCTTTGGTGGAACTTTTGTTAAGTCTTCTAAAGTTATTTTAGAAATATTTGTTGCTAATTGGTCCTAATTAAGGGAAAACTTATTTTTTTAAAGAGGCTATTGAATATTAGAATTTTCTTGACTCACAAATAACTCCAAAAGAGCGGCTGAATTCATAGTTGTCTCTTCCTTTTCATTTCCAACTCAGTGAGTTGTAGACTTTCAGGTACTTTAGGGACTATCTAATCCAACCCATAGCTATAGCATTTACACAGTGTTCTAAGATTTTTATAGTGCTTTACATATAATATCTCAATGGATCCAAATAACAACCCTGGGAGATAGATGCGATTATTATCCTTATGGATAAGGTGATCATATTTCCTGAACTAGGAATTGGGAATATATTCTGACCCTTTCATTTATAAATGGGATGAGTTATTTTAAGTTGGAATAGTTTGAGGAAAAAAATTGATTGCAAAATCCATAGTCCTTCTAATGAAGATGAGCAGATTATTAAGAGGCAATATGAAACAACTATAAAAAAGAAAAATAATGAGTTACAGTGGAAAGTGGAAAAAAAGATAGAGATTTCTATTTTGGAATAATTTAGATTTTGGCAATATGTGAAAATTCTATAAATCAACATGGAGGGATTTTTTCTACCAATTTCTATAGATGTAATAGTAGGAATACTCCTATGTATTTAAGGAGTTGTTTGAAGCTGTACAACAAATAGAGTAAGTCACTTGCTCAGGACTTCCACAGCTGGTATCAGAGATGAAATTTGAACTTAAGTCTTCACATCTTTAAACTTGGCATCTTATCCACTCTGCCTTGTACTCTCAATAATGCTGTGTTATTATTATATTTCTTGTGTTTTATTTTTATGATTAGCATTATTATTTCTATACAGCTTCCACAGAAAAAGACTCTAAAGTAGCAACTCAAGAAGGACAAAATGTTACATGTCTACCTCCAATGTCTTCAGTGTCTGTTAAATGTCAAGTTGGCTGTACAGAGGATTATCTCCTTTCCAAAATTCCACCTGATGGCAAAGAAGTGCCTTTTGTTGTGCCCAGATTTAAATTATCGTATATTCAACCAAAGACTCAAGCAACTCCTTTACATATGGAGGAACTTCAAGGTAAGGGGTAAAATGACACAGGTTAAAAGTTCACATGTACAGTATTTAAGTATTAATATTGCTATTATTTTTGCATTCTTAGGATTGTTGATCTAGAGCTTGTAAGATTCTGAAAGACTCTTTAGTTCACCCTTCTTACTTTTATGAGGAAACTGAAATCCAGGGAGATTATCACTTGCTCATTCCCACAGATTGTAAACTTCCTAGATGGGATTTGAACATGAATTGTATGATTACAAAGTCAGTGCTATTTTCACTATACTACATTCCTTCATTTATTGTAAATCTTTTACAATTAAAATTTATTGAAAGAACTATCACATGTGAATATTGAACCACTGTCAAGTAATATTTGAAAGATCCTAGAAAATGAAAGTATACTACCAGATCAGAAAAGAGTACAAATTTCCCAATTTTCAAAAAAAGGGAAAAGAACAGAATCACTTTATTAGGCCAGTGAACTTGATTTATGCTCTTGTAACAATTCTAGAGTAGATTCCTCAAATGATGAATAATTAGAAAGAATGAAATGATTCCCAAGAGCCAGAAAAGGTTGTGATATATCAAACTTTTACCTTTTTATGTGTGTGTGATGGGATTTTTAAACTAATAGATGAGAATGTGGTCTCTCTAATTTGCCTACTTTTTAGGAAGGCTTTTGATAAATTATCTGATATTATTCTTTTTTCTTTTTCTTCCTTCTTTCCTTCCTTCCTTCCTTCTTTCCTTCCTTCCTTCCTTCTTTCCTTCTTTCCTAGGCATTTGTGGTTAAGTGACTTGCCCAGGGTCACACAGCTAGAAAATGTTAAGTGTCCTGAGACCAAATTTGAACTCGGGTTCTCCTGATTTCAGGCTGGTGCTCTATCCACTGTGCCACCTAGCTGCCTCATCTGATATTATACTTGAGGAGAGAATGAAGAAATGTGAACTAGATAATAATATAAGTAAAATAGATTCAGATGGACTTGCTTTTTTTCAACAATGAGGTGATTTGAGGCAATCTCAATAAATTTGGGATAAAAAGTACCACCCACATCTAAAGAGAGAACTATGGAGACTGAATGTGGATCAAAGCATAGTATTTTTGCCTTTTTTTTTTTTTTTGATTGTTGTTTGCTTGTTCTTTTTTTCTTACTCATGTTTTTTTTTTTTCTTTTGATCTGATATTTCTTGTATAGCATGGTGAATATGGAAATATGTTTAGAAGAATTGTACATGTTTAACTTGTATTGGACTATTTGCTGTTCAAGGAAGGGTATTGGGGAGAAAAAGAGGGAGAAAATTTGTAATCATGCAACTCATGTTCAAATCCCATCTAGGAAGTTTACAATCTATAGGAATGAGCAAGTGATTTCAGTTTCCTCATAAAAGTAAGAAAGGTGAACTAAAGAGTCTTTCAGAAATATTTAGCTGGCTTAAATCAGAAAGTTGTTACATGTTTTACATCAGTGTGGCAGGTGGTCTTACCTTAGGAAAATGCTTTACCCTATGTTGTATAACTTTATTATTGATTTGGATAAAGGCATCAGTGATATATTCATTAAATTTACAGATAATACACATTTTGGAGGGATAGCTAACACTCTAGATAACAGAATAAAGATCCAAAAATATCTTGAGAGCCTTGAACATTAGGTTGAATCTAATAAAATGACATTCAATAAGAATAAATTGATCAGTAAATCACGAGTATTTATTATGCACCTATTATGTTTCAGGGATTTTGCTAGGCACTAGAAATATAAAGACAAAAAAAATTAATCCTTGCTCTTAGGGATCTTATCCTTGGGTACAAAAAAATCTTGGACTTAACAAATATAATGTTAGAGAAACATTTATAGTTAGAATTTATTGTAAAAATGATTTGTTCATTTTAGTGGACTTCAAATCTTGATATAAGATAGCAGTGTTACATAACACTTGTGGTGTATTGATAGACATGGTTTCTGAGAACAGTGAGGCAGTGAGTCCAGTGTACCCTGCCCTCTCCAGACCTTATCTGAAATATTGCTTATTAATGTCCTTCTTAAACAATGGCCACCAAGTGATGGGGATTTAGAGGAGGGCAGTCAGGATGCTGAATGGCCTGAGAGATTGGTTGAAGAAACTGGTGGTATTAAGTTTGAAAAGGAAAAAAAATCAAGGGACAGTTAATAGCTGCTTTTAGGTATTTGAAGAATTGTCATGTAGTAGAAGGATTAGACTTGTTCTAATTGATCTCAGATTCAAAATTGAGAGAGCAATGAATGGAGGTTGCAAAGTGGCAAATATAGGTTTGATGTCAGGAAAACATTTAAACAAGTAGAGCTGTTTCCTTATAGAAAGTCATAACAGAGTATCTCTGTATAATTGGTATATTCCAATTCCAGTTCCAAAATATGGAATTGTTGTACTATTCCTGTTTTTACAGTTGAAAAAGTGTTTTTTTTTAATATTTTATTTTATTTTATAATAACTTTATGTTGACAGAATCCATGCCAGGGTAATTTTTTTTAACAACATTATCCTTTGCACTCGCTTCTGTTCCGATTTTTCCCCTCCCTCCCTCCACCCCCTCCCCTAGATGGCAAGCAGTCCTATATATGTTAGATATGTTGCAGTATATCCTAGATACAATATATGTTAGCAGAACCGAGCAGTTCTCTTGTTGCTCAGGGAGAATTGGATTCAGAAGGTAAAAACAACTTGGAAAGAAAAACAAAAATGCAAATAGTTCACATTCATTTCCCAGTGTTCTTTCTTTGGGTGTAGCTGCTTCTGTCCCTCATTTATCAATTGAAACTGAGTCTTTGTCAAAGAAATCCACTTCCATCAGAATACATCCTCATTCAATATCATTGTCGAAGTGTAAAGTGATCTCCTGGTTCTGCTCACTTCACTTAGCCTCAGTTCATGTAAGTCTCTCCAAGCCTCTCTGTATTCATCCTGCTGGTCATTTCTTACAGAACAATAATATTCCATAACATTCATATACCACAATTTACCTAGACATTCTCCAATTGATGGGCATCCATTCAATTTCCAGTTTCTAGCCAGTACAAACAGGGCTGCCACAAACATTTTGGCACATACAGGTCCCTTTCCCTTCTTTAGTATTTCTTTGGGATATAAGCCCAATAGAAACACTGCTGGATCAAAGGGTATGCACAATTTGATATACAGTTGAAAAAGTTAAAGCTTAGAGGTAAGCTACTTAGTTCAACATCACTGTTGGTAGTAAGTGACATTTGAGTGGTCAGAAATGGCTCCAGCTGGATGCTGTACTCTTTCCCTCAGGCGTGGTGTAGTGCTCCAGAGTTTTCCACATGCAAATTCTGGTGATGTGTGTCAATTCCTTTGTTTCTGAGTTCTCTGACCTGGCACTGGTAGTTCAAAACTTTGCAGCATTGATGTTTCTCGGTTGCAACCCTAGTACACTTTTGCTCCTGAAGGACTGTAGCAAAACTGGTTGTTGAGGCTTGAACCAAAGATCTGTGGCATTTGTGACAAGTAAACTGAGAGCTCAGAATATTTTCAGATAACTATTTTAACTCACAAGTCCCTCCCATATGGTTGTGAATAACCTTCATATGATTTTGCTTTCAATTTTCAGAAGTCTGAAAATAAACATAGAAAGTTTTGTGGTCAGTATATTTGGGATGTTCTCCTTTACATTGCTATTTAGATCAAAATTCAATAGATTGTAAATTTCTTTAAGTTAGGGACCATGTCAGTCTTATTTTTATTTCCTTCAAAACTTTTTGCATATATTGCATGTATTTTCTTAGTTGATTGAATTGCATTAAAATTATGACTGCTATGGTGGCATAGAAAATAGAGGGATATCCTTACAGGAAGATTTTGGTTTAAATCCTACTTCTGACAATTTACAGTAAGCTCATTATCAAGTACCTTAACCTTTCATTGCCTCAGGCAACTCTATAAAACTGTAAGTTGAAAGTGAGTTGCTGACCTGCAATTAACTAAGAATTTCTCTTATTGATGAAGATTGTTGGTTCCTAAGGTTTTTTTTTTTTTTTTTTCTGGGTCATGAAATTTATTATGATCAACTAATCATAATTATTTATTACATTTATAAGTAATTTAGGATTGTCTTGCATCATAACAGAAAATTCTACAAGCATATTCCATTATAAAGTTGTCAGGCCAGTATAATTCACTGGTGCCTAAAAGTGCATTATATCCAAACTTTATCCCAAAGTCAGGGTAACCTGACTTTGCCAATTCTGAATCAATTTCTTAGCTTTGCTCCCTATTTTGAAACTTTCTTTTTTTCTTTCTTAACTTGGGCTGTTAAATATTAGAGAGATATCAATTACTTTCTGTAAATATTTCACTGATAAGCACTTGTATTTACGTAAAAGAATCATGTTGTTAGCATTTACAATCATCTGGCTGCTTCTGAAACACACAAGAAAAGAGAAAAATGACAAGCTTAAAGTGATTTACATTTATAGCCCAAATTTTGCAAGATAAAATTCATTATTCCATTGTTTTATCTATTCCTATTTGAAAAAGGGGAAATCAGGCTAACTTGCTTTTTAATTTCTAAGCTTCACTTCTGGAAGTCTCTTTCTTTCTTTCTTTTTTTTTTTGGGCACAGTACAAAAGAGTTGCATCATATATTATTTCATTTTGTTTATTCAAATTCAGCTATGTACACTAAAGGAAAACAAAGAGACAGAGAAAATTAACACTTTAAATTGTGGGTTGTTATTCCACTCAATAAACTTGTGCTTTAGAATGAGAAGAGAAATGAATCAGTTTCTCCAATATATGGGGCACTGTGTGATTCTAGAATCTTATCTTCCTCCCTGTAGTGTAGTCATTTTGCTTAGGTTAGTAAGAGGGACAACCTATATGCAATTCCTGCTGATCTCTAGAAGACCCTGGTTGGGGTAACTTTGTGTAATGTTTGGGCTAGCTTTCTGGAGGTCCTTCGGATGGGCCTAGGTCTCAGCAGGATAAACACCATGAGAATGGTCAGAAAAGAATCTAGAGTCCTTATTCTGGTCCAGTCTTGATCTTAGTGGAGGAGGCAGGAGAGCCACCATGAGGCTGGTCAAAGATAGAATGTCTCTTTTCCAGTCCTTCTTTGCCTTTATATACTTTATATACCCTATATACCTTATATACCTTATTACATCATTACAGTATACTGATTATGTGAGAATCATTACATCACCATACTAAGTACTAAATATATATGTGAACTAGAGAACCATCATCTCATCAGTTCCACTGAGTTAACACTTTGTTTCAAATATACTTCTCCAGAGTTCCTGCCTCTACACTTTTCTATTTCCTTAGTGTAACTGGGACAAAGTTATATGGTGATATAATCTCTTAGTATAACCAGATTTGTGTATGAAGCCTGTTCAAGGGTACTTTTCCCTCTAATTATAAAATTTCCTGTTAAATATTTTTAAACATCTGTATTTGCATTCTGCTTTTCACTTCTTGGAAGTCTTATTCAGGTGTTTTTCCTGATAAAATTTATGTTCAGTTGTTTCTATAACAACTATCTCGCTGTTCTTTGCTCTCTGATAAAGATTGCCTTCTTTAAAAGAGACTGAGTTCCCTTTGTAGCTACAACAGTTAAAGATACTACTATATATATATATATATATATATAACATATATAGATAGATAAATAGATAGATAGATATAGATATCTATCTATCTATCTATTTATCTAGATATTTTTTTTTTGGCTGAGGCAATTGGGGTTAAATGACTTGCCCAGGGTCACACATCTAGGAAGTGTGAAGTGTCTGAGATCACATTTGAATTCAGATCCTCCTGATTTCAGGGCTAGTGCTCTATTCACTGCGCCACCTAGCTGCCCTGTGATGTATACTTTTAAGGGAGATTTAAGCTATTTTCTTTTTTAAATTTGGTATTTATTTAAAATTTTCTTTTAAATTTTTTGAGTTCTAAATTTTCTCTCTCCATCTGACTCCTTTCTCTATTGACTGAGGCCAGCAGTATATCAATTATATATATGAAAGTATGCAAAACATATTTCCATATTGGCTATATTTTTTTAAAAAGCAAGAAAAAGTAAATAAGAAAATTATACTTCAATTTGCACTCAGAGTTTATCACTTCTCTTTCTGGAGGTATATAACATTTTTTTCATTATGAGATCTTTGGAATTGTTTTGGATCATTGTATTGATCAGAGTAGCCAAGTCTTTCATGGCTGCTCATTGTGTGACATTGCTGTTACTGGGCATAATGATTTCCTGGTTCTTTTTGCTTCATTTTTTATCAGTCAAATAGGTCTCTAGTAAATTTTAGTTTTTAGTAAAACCACTCTCATAATTCCTTATAGCATAATAGTACTCCATCACAATGATATGCTACATCTTGTTCAGCCATTTCCCGATTGGTGAATATCCCTTAGATTTTTAATTTTTTGTCACTATATAAAGAGCAACTATAAATAATGTTGGAATATGTCCTTTTTCTTTTATCTCTTTGGAATGCAGACTTAGTAGTGACATCACAGGGTCAAAGAGTATACACAATTTTATCACCCTTTGTTCAGAGTACCAAATTGTTTCTCAGAATGGTTGGAGAACAGTACTTCACCAGCAGTTTATTAATATCCCTATTTCTTCCTCATCTTCTTCACTATTTATAATTTCTAATAGATATGAAGTAGTACATAAGAGTTGTTTTTAATTTGTACTTCTCTAATCAGTAGTGATTCAGAGCATTTTTTATGAATATAGATAGCTTTGATTTCTTCTGAAAATTCCTGTTTTTGTCTTCATTGTTTAGTAGTTTTCAATAATGTCTGACTTTTGTGACCTTTTTGGGGGGGATTTTCTTGACAAAGATACTGGAGTGGCTTGTCCAGATAATTTTACAGAAAGAAATACAGTTAAGTGACTTGTCCAGAGTCACATAATTATAAGTGTCTGAGGCCAGATTTGAACTTAAGAAGATGAGTGTTTTTGACTTTAAGTCCATCACTCTATTTACTGTGCCAGCTAGTTGCCCCTTATATGCTTTGACAACTTATTAATTGGGGAATGGCTTTTATTTTTATAAATAAGATCCAGTTCTATACGCAGTATGTATTTGAGATATGAGGCCATTATCAGAGAAACTTGCTATGAAAACTTCTGATGTTACTATCTAATTATCTCTTTTAATTAGATCTATTTTTGCTTTTGCTTTGTCTGGGATCATGATTACTATTCTTGCTTTTTTTTTTTTTTAAGTTTAGCTGAAACATATTAGACTGCTCCAGCCCTTTATTTTTAACTCTGTTTCAAGTGTGTCTCTTATAAATAACATTGTTGGATTCTAGTTTCTAATCCATTCTGCTATCTGCTTCTGTTTCTCATCCCATTCATAGGCATAGATATGATTACAAATGGTGTTTTCCCCTTCATCCCATTTTCCTTTATTTTTTATTTTTTCTCTCTTTTTATCCTGACCCACTTCAAAAGTCTATTTTGGTTCTAATCACTGTTTCCTTTAATTTGTCCTTCTTTTTATCCTTCCTTCCCCTCCCCATTGCTTACTTTTATCTCTTCCTCCCATTTTCCTATTAGCTAAGTTACATTTTTAATACACTACTAAGTGTGTAGACATAGTCTTTCCTCTTTTAACCAATTCTGATAAAAGTGAGGTGCAAACATTACCTGCCAATTCTCTGCATTTTCTTCTCCAATGTAAAGGCTTTTCCTTGTATGCCTCTGTTGTGTGAAAAATTTCCCCATTTTCCATCTCTCCACCCACTTCCAGTTCATCCCTCTCTTTTACCCTTTCATTTTTTAGATCATTCCAACATAATCAACATGTCATCTATGTAAACTCCTTTTAATTGCCTTAATAGTGATAAAATTCTTAAGAGTTACATGAACCATTTTCCCATATAGGAATGTAAATAGTTTAACTTTATTGATGATCTTATGATCACTCTTTCATATTTACCATTTTACTCTTCTGTTAGGTTTTATGTTTGAATATCAAATATTCTATCTCTCTCTCTCTTTTTAAAATCAGGAATTCTTGAAAGTCCTCTATTTCATTAAATATTTATTTCTCCCCCCCTCTTTCCTCTCCCTCCCCACCCCCAAGGATTATACTCATTTCACTGGATTGGTGATTCTTTGTTATAATACTAGCTCCTTTGCCTTCTGGAATTTCATAGTCCTAGCCCTCTACTTTAACCAGCTGCTAAATCTTTTGTGATGCTGACTATGGATCCATGATATTTGAATGGTTTCTTTCTGGCTGCTTGCATCATTTTTCTTTGACTTGGAAGCTCTGGAATTTGTCTATATTCTGGGAGTATGTGCTCTCTTTCAGGAGTTAATGGTGAATTCTTTCAGTTTCTAATTTACTAATTTGGATCTAAAATATCAGGGCAGTATTCCATGGGGAGTGATGTCTAGTTTATTTTTTTGATCATCACTTTTAGGTAGTCCAGTAATCCTTAAATTCTCTTTTTTTCATCTATTTTCCAAGTCAGTTGTTTCCGCAAGGAGATATTTCACATTTTCTTCTATATTTTCATTCTTTCAACTTTGTTTCATTATTTTATGATATCTCATGGAAACAATAGCTTTTATTTGGCCAAATCAGATTTTTAAAGATTTATTTTCTTCAGTGAGCTTTTATAGCTCTTTTTCCATTTGACCATTTTTATTTTTATTTTTTTAAGCTTTTTATTTTCAAAATATATGCATAGATAATTTTCAACATTCACCCCTGCAAAACCTTGTCTTCCAATTTTTTTTCTCTCCCTTCTTTTCACCTTTTCCTCTAGACAGCAAGTAATTCAATACATGTTAAACATGTGCAATTCTTCTATACATATTTCCACAATTATCAAGCTGTACAAGAAAAAATCCTAATTTTGTTTTTAAAGGAGTTCTTTTTTTTTTTTTAAATGAATCTTTGTGCCTTTTTTTCTATTAGATTCATTTTGGGAGTAGTGATGATGGTATTATTTTCTTAAGTATTTTTTTGGGGTGCCTTTTTTAACTCAACTGTTGACTCTCTTTTCATGATTTTCTTGTATCATTCTCATTTCTTTATTTTATTTTCTTCTCTACTACTCTTGTATCTTTCTATAACTCTTCTCGAAATTGTTGAGCTTGGGTCCAATTAATATTTTCCCTTGAAGCATTTTTTGGGTCACTTTTCACATTGTTAACTTCTTCTGAGTTTATGTCTTGGTCCTCCTTGCTACTGTAGTAGCTTTTTATGTTTAAATTTTGTTTTTGTTGTTTGCTTATTTTTCTAGCCTATTTTTTGATTTTGAACTTTTTGTTATACAAAGTTGGGTTCTGCTCATATTGGAGTGGAGAAGCACTGTCCCAGGTTTCAGACTTTTTTGTGTTATTGTTTTCAATGCTAGTTCTGGGGGAGTGTAAGTTTTCAGTGCTTTTAAAGTGGTGTGATGCCAGGAGAGGTGTGGTTGTTTTTCTGATCTGTGCTCTTATTTTTACCCAAGAAGATTTCTTGATCCTCTGCAGGAACAAACACTAGAGTACTCTTTGCTTTGGAACTGTGACCAAAGCCCCAGCTTCCTTGTGACCAACATCAATCATTTCTCTATACTGGAAATGTGACTTAGAACTGCACATGGAGTTGCTGAAATAGAGTTGCTAGTCAATGATAATTGTACCCAGTGCCAGCAAAGGGCTGCTGTAGTCTCTTTCTGAGAGGTTGTCTGACTCCCTCATCATCTCTGAGGTGAAAGCTACTGAAACTGCTTTTACCACTATTATGATGCTGTGTGTGTAGGCTCCTAAGCTTTCTCAGGTTGGAAAACTGCCTCTCAGACCTTTTGTTGACTTGGCCACTCCAAAATTTGACTTGTGGCAGTATTTTAAAATTGTTTGTAGGGGAATATTGAGAAAGTTCATCTGAGTTGCCTCTAATCTGTCATCTTGAGTCCATCCTCTTCTAATCTCTATTTTTAAGAATAATTTTGACTAAATCTATTTTTTTAAAGCAACCATATGGACTTTAAAACTCAGCTCTCACACAAAACATCAATTTCTGATACTTTTCTATTACTTTGTTCCTCTTGAGAAAGGGATTATGACTTCCCCAAATATGATGGAAGTCAAATGTTTAAATTTAAACTAGTCATGAGAAAATTCCTGAATTTGTCCTTTTCCATACTTGTTTGTGATGACCACCTATTTAAAATCAGCCGGAGTCAGGAATTCAGCTTAAAGGAAAAATCTTCAATCTTTATTGAAGTGAAGAAGTGGAGAAGGATTGTGATAGCAGTATTGACAAAGAGGAAGCCAGCTAGCAGAGGGGGATTGGAGGTGAAGGGCGGTGGCGATAGCAGTGCGAGCAGCTGTGACAAGATGCCAGCCAGTAGTCTCTCTTTCCGCTTCCCTTTCCTCTCCCCTGCCTCCACCCACCAAAATCGTCATTTCCTATACAACACATCAGGACTTGCGCAAAGAGTGGGCGGGGCCATTCTTTCTCCAAGCATATATATTAATAGAGTATGGTCAGTTACTATTTAGCCTCACATGCTTGGGACCTCAGTGCATCAACTCAAGCCTCAGCCCATTACACTTGTTTCACCTAAAATTATTTTTCTTTAGAACTGCTTAATAATGTTTGGTGAAATGTGCCTACATTGTATGTTTAATGGATGGTATGTTTTTCAGGTTCTGCCAGAGCCTCCTTTAGAGATCGAAAAACAGTACTTAGTAGTTCACCCTTGGATGGAGCTAATTGTGACATATATAATCCAGTTTTCATGCCTCAACATGTATCACCTGACTTAAACAGGCGATTTCCTCCTAACAATGAAGCTCTGAGGCTATATGGGTCAGGTAAGAAGTAGCGTTCTACTGTCTTTACACTCTTCCCTCAGCATATACGGAAGCAAAACTAAAGTACAATACTATGTAATAACATTCATGCCACTGAAAATAAAGTTTAACAAGTTGTTGTTTGGATATAATGAAAATGGATACTTTTTATTTAGCAATTTAGTACTTGTAGGCATGGTCAGTGTGGAAAATACTGATGACTTTGCTGCCAAAGGCCCTAGATTCTAAGACTAGCTCTGTCACTTACTAGTATTATTTGTTACTTTTGGCAAGTCATTTAATTGGGATTTGGTTGCTTCTTCTGTAAAATGAAAGGAGTTGGGCTAAATAACCTCCAATGTTCCTTCTAGTATGAAATTCATGATTCTGTGATATTCTTTATGGATAAGGCATGTACTAGGAACAAAACTCAATTTCCTTTAAATTTTCTTTGAGAGAAAGAATGCTTTCTTTTAATATTATAATATATTAGTTTACAAACCCTCCTATGGAAATGTTATTCTCTTTTTTCTTATGGAAGAAGAATATTGTATAACTTTTAATAGTAGAAATACCATCTGTTATATTTTGATAACTCTACAAACCTTTTGATTAGTGTAAACAAAGGAAGTAAATATTACATAATAGATGGTAGAAATTTTCCATTTCATTTTTTGGTATATGTGAATTTCTGTAAAAGCAAACCTTTGTTGCTTAATTTCTTAATCTTGCCTAATTACCTTATTTATAAAATTCTAACTTGTTTTCAAGCATATGTCTATAATCTAATTGCAATAATAGCAGACATGTACTGCTTTTAAGATTTATAAAATGCTTTATATACATATAATGTTTTAATCTCCCAAAATTTAATAATATATTTACTCTTAAAAGACTTTGAGTCAGGAGAATTGAGTTCTACTTTTAAATCTTG